>NC_051056.1:28855478-29455478 GCF_904848185.1 Acanthopagrus latus
GACGAGTGAGACGCTTAATTTGAATGCAGGAGAGAGAACTCTTGACCGTCGATTGCTTCATGTGGGATTTTTTAATTTTTTTTTGTGGATTTCATTCTGTTCGCGTGTGAAATTTTGTGAAATGAGCACCGTGTTTTTAAAATGCAAATAAATGCCTTTCTGTGGCGAGGAAGAAGCGTGTTCTTCCACCGCAGATGTGCAGGAGACAAATAGGACCAGGCAGCAGTTTGACACGGAAATGGTGCAGTGGAAAGTGGGAGTGTGGAGGTTCAAAGGGCAGGTGGAGACATACATTTACTTTTAACTACAGAAGCTCAGGTTAAATGTCAGCATGGCGCGGCTGCTCTGTGGTTAGTTCTGTCACCTCACAGCCGGCAGGTTTCATGTTCTTGGTGTGTGTGCGTGGGTTTCCTGCCACAGACCACAGACAGACAGAATAAGTGAAATGGAGACACACAAATTGCCTGTGGGTGTGAATGTGTTTGTGTGTCTGTGTTTGTTACCTCTGTGATGGACCGGTGACATCTCAGCGCTCCAGCCTGAGTCTCATGATGAAATAGATGGTGTAGAGAGCGGATGGATGGAAGTTCGGTCTGCGGATCCAGAGGCAGCCGCGAAATATCAGACAAATTGCTTGTGACGACAATGACCAAACCGCTAATGGTCAAGGTGCATTATGGGTAATGTAGGCACCACAGAGTGATAAGAGAGAGGGATGTATAGAACAAAAACATAAAAAAAAGAAAAGAAAATGTTGCTTTCAGCTCAGCTGCCAGAATTTGTTGTTGGCACTTCATGTTTCTGCAAACACACTGACTCAGTTTGTGTCACACATACATACTGACATTTCCACCAAACATGTAAATTAATGTTCACGTTACGACCCGACTTAGGGTGGATGAGGGAGGAATTATAGATGAGAAGTCAAGCCAGTGACCACAGTTCGAGTCTGTGCGTCAACATATGATCTTAACTCAAGTGTTTTTATCTCCTGGACCTGATCAGACCTTTGGCTTTGTCACAAGATGAAACTGCAAAATGCATCTAAAGAAAAGTCTCAGCACTTTCATGGTTTCTGCAGATTAAATTCAGAATCTGAAAACTTCTTTTCTGTCAGTATTAAAATTACTAAGCAGTGGGACCAACTTTTGACTTTGACTGTGTTTTATTTCATTGCTGTTTTTCCAGTTTTACCTTTTCAGCACAAAATGGATAATTGATGTTAATGTCGCCTTTTAGAGAGAAGATTGGTTATTTCTCTTGTGTTATTATAGTTATTCTTAATGCCCGTCACCGGGTCAGGTTCTGACGGATAATGGAGCATCATAAAAATCAAAACAAATTATTACTGGTGGAGTTCTGAGGATGAATTGTGGAAAATAAAGATGCTGCTCTGTATTCAAACATCATGGCCAGAATCAACACAAAAAGGTTCCACGCAGCGGCTTTAAGTAAAAGAACAGAACATTTCTTCCACCACTGTTGAATCAGGATTTAATCAACTAAAAACAAAACCTCACCTCAGAGTTTTCATGTAAACTCGGCTGCAGTTTGTGCTGCACTGTGTGTGTAGACCAGCGTGTGCTGAGTCCAAACGGGTCGCAGTGTGAAGCCTGAATCTAAAAGCTCTGTTTCTCTGTGAATTAGTCGCACATGACACTTTCTGATTATAGAAATGGGCAATTAAAGGGACTTTGATTCTGAATTTTTTAGGCACAAGCCAAGCATTTGATCCAACCTCAAAAAGCCCTCAGCAGCATATTATAGTCCGACTGCAAATCCTGTGCTGCTACACTGACCATGCAAAGACAACTGACGGAGGCAGAGACTAAAGACAGTGAAGGACACGTTCACCTTTCAAGCTTTAAGTTCAGAACAAAAGTTTTACCTTCAGTAATGTGCTACCTGACAGATGATTATTACAAGGGAAAATAGTAATGATCAGATGTCAAGAGGGCTTTTTGAGACTCACTGCAGTTACTTTACATGAGGCTCATTATCTATTTTTAGTTTGTATTGATTTTCACCAAATGAGTCGGATCTAAGCCGACTTTAACAAAATGTTTCTGTGCCCACGTACTGAATAGTTTCCTGCTGCAAGAAGAAACTGATCACTGCGGTAAAGCAAAGTCTCCTGGAAGGTTCGCTGTTCGGAAAAATGCTTCTGTTGATAGAAAGCGGGAAGAAAAATGAGAAAGCAGCTGCTGATTATGCACCAGACACTCGCTAGTAAAAAGAACAATAGACAGCTAAACTGCTGTACACAGTGTTCGTGCTGCACATTAAAAGTACTTGTAAATTCAGATTTTTACCCAGATTTTTAATTTTTTTTTTAAACATCAAGGTGAAAACGGTTGAAACACTGTTTTCATATTTAAAAAACACAAACCAGCACTTTCATTCAGTTTTAACACAACGCTGGTTGTTCATCGATCACTGACGATCATCCATCTCGTCAACGCTCCGTCCAAATGTCACAGATCGGATCAGCGAAGAGCCGTGCAGCAGTCAGACGCTTCACATTCACACTCTGAGCCCAAACTACCCAAAACGTCATCAGGTGAAGAAGGACTCAGTTCTGGTGTGTATCGTCATGGTAACGGCTGAATCACCTTCGATCCAAACTGTTTCTATGAGAAACATTTAGCGGTCAAATGATCCCTCCCCTCTCTGGGTAAATCAAAATATATCCATCGTAGAATCAATTTTCATGATTTCTCCTTTAATGACACACGTATTCCTCTTTATTACCATATTGATGTTGTGATGATGCAGCTCGCGAGCTGACATTGATCCAGAGGTCAGTAAATGATTGTACTACATCAGGACTATTCAATTTACAGGGCAAATAAAAAAAAAAACAAAAACACAATAATATCAGATCATAATTCTAATAATATTTATTATCTTTATGTTGAGACGACGCTCTGCTGATGGAGCGGAACAAGCTACTGCTAACGTGAGCTGTTCAAAAACTTTATTTTTAGTAACTCTGTGTACGAAAACAATGTTGTCAGTGCTGGTGTTCATGTGTAGAGACGCTGGTGATGCTACCAGCAAAGTTTCATGTTGTGTCGAGACTTCTTACTGTTTTAAAAATAGAGATTTTGATGCTAACGTAAAAGTGCCCGTAGCTGAAAACAAAAATACGGTGAATCTTAAACGTGGCTCTTTGGTCGTAATTATGCTTTTACATGAAGTTTTGACTCGGTTACGTTCACAAAAAAAAGCTTTGGTTGCATTTTAGCGAGTTTCACTTTAAGCTTCACCACGAGCAGTCAGGAAGTCGGGACTGTTTTAATAGAAATATTTGGCACCAGTGTTAATGTATCACAAGAGGGAGTGATATGATATAATACTGTATTTATGTTTTGTCCCAGCTGTGTCGACCATATTAACAGTAGTTTTACATGAGGAGGTGCAGTATTGATCACATTTGGAGTTTATGGGTTCAAGTGATTCAAAAACATCCAATGAAACATCTGAAAACAAGATGAATTCTGGGTGGATTGTCACTCCTCCTCCTCGTCTCCACCTGGATGATTCTTTCACTCCGTTTTGTCAGGCGAGCTGAATTAATCAAAGAGAAGTAAAAATGAGAAGAAAAGGTTTTGGAACGGCGCAATTTATCCGGAACAATCCGTCCTTCAGGTCGTGATAAAACGGGCTCGACACACATCGTGTACCAACATGTATTCAGTCTTGCTTTGCTCTCTCTTCCACCACCGTGACAAATCTGAAAAGAGGAGATGTTGTGAGAGACCTTGAGGACTCGGCGTCAGCCCTGGCGGTATGACGAGCCGTGAAGCGGGCCGCGTTGCTTGGTTTCAGCTCTCGATGCGGTAACAGCCGGCCCTGACGCATTAACAAATGAAGACGGATTGCGTATGATGACACAAGTCGAGTTTAATTCGCTCTTTTGCCAAAAGGGGAAAGAGCTGAGGGAGAGAGATGTATCGTGAGCGTTGGAAGTTAACTCAATATATAACAAAGCCCAGAGGTGCGGCTTTGATCTGCTCTTGCCGAGAGTTGTGACATTCCCTGTTCCAGCGCACATGAACTCAGGTGGCCCTCTCGCACAATAGCACGGGAACATGACTTCATCTCGCAGCCTAAATAAGCAGCTCTTGAAGTCCCTCCAGAAATCTGGAAAAGGCAGAAGATGAAACAACCGGATAACATTGTGTTATTCTTCCCCGATGCTGAATTCATTTTTATACGGGGAAAAGAGCCGCGTGCTGCTGACTGAGACCTGCACGCATTGTAAATCTCTTATCTCTCCGCAGCACAGGTGGGGTCAGCTCGTTCTCGGTGCAATCAATTCAAAATGTCAGCAGAAATTCTGGTTTATTTTCCACAGTTGGAACATTCAGCCTCATTTATTTGTCAGTGGGTTGGATAGATGTCGAGCTGGGATTCCTGTCGCCCTGCAAACCACACAGCCGGTCCTTCCTGCAGAGCGTTCTATTGTCAGCGAGCCTGTTTCCAGACTTATACTGGCTGACGACACTCGCAGCTCTCAGCAGTAAATACAAACCACTGTCAGTTCATTTCTAACATCATTTTAACCCTTCTGTGTCCGCCCGCATGATGAAGCTTCTTCACTGACTTTTACATACAGAATGTATTTTGTATGAAGACACGCTGTGTTACTCATCAACAGCCTCTCTGTGAAATAATGTATGTTGTTTCTCGCAGCCTGTACACACTCGACTCCCTCTCACACTGAACACATCACATTAAATATTTTTTGTTTGCCTGTTTTTTTATGTTGTTTGCTCAAGACTCCTCTGAGCCGCTGACTCTGGCTCTATTCTCTGTGTGGGTGTGTACGTGTCAGAGAATAAAGAGAGCATAACGCTGCTTCTCCAGCTGATGCTACCTGTGTGTGTGTGTGTGTGTGTGTGTTTTAAACAGCTTCAGGTCATCATACGTGCTCTGTGGTTACAACACAATCAGCATCTGCAGGATCAAGACACTTCAGACAGTCTTTGTATATCATGACGGTGAGATGTTGTTGCTATCAGATGAAGTTTGAAAAAAAAAAGCTTTTAACCTGTAAGTGCAGTTGTCGTTTCTCGTGTTATCTCCTGCTGGTCCGTTCTGTGTGTGTGCTGGATCTGGAGCTCGTCTGCAGCCCGGTTCTGAAAACAGCGATCCAAGACCGAGCGTTGTCACATGACTCCAGCCAATCAGCGAAGGAGGAACCAGCTCTACTAGAACCGGGTAAATAACATTTTTGCTATAATAATATTTTTCTTGCACTCCCCGTTTCTCCTGTGTAACATCCGTAGACGAACTATTTGGAAGCAGATGTTCTGAATTGTATTTCTTTTTTGGTCAGCACATTTTTTCTGTCCAAGCCAGAACGAGAACGTACCAGAACATGAACTCGACACGCGTTCTGTTTGTTTTGTCTGAAACTAACTGCAGCGCGATGCAGTTGATGTGAGCTGAGTTTGTGTTACTCTTTCACATGGTTGTTTCCTTGCTTTCATGTTTGGTAAGTGACTGTAGAAAGGCATCGTTACGCTCACAGAGGATCACGACATTATTTCTGGCCCTTCAGGTTCAGGTCGGGTGTCCACGTTCGGCTTTGTTTGGCTGCTGCGTTCAAATATCATCAGTCTTTCTCCATAATCTCTTAATCCAACTTTAATTATTATTTAAAAAACCCTCCTCCTGTCTCTCCTGTCAAACTCAGACACGGGCTTTCTTTTTCATCAAACTGCAGAAATTGAAGATACTTTGAAATCAGTTTCTTCCTCAAACTCTTTCGCTCAGCATTTGCACTCGAAAGCTGCAGAAAACAACCGGCGTCGATTGTCATTCGTCGTGATTAAAAAGCAACAGAATTAACATAAGACTCCAAAGGTTTTTGCATTTCAAATGACTCACTGGTTCATGTTTTACAGACGAACATCATGCTCCAATTTGTGTTTAACTTGGCTAAACATCCTCTCGACTGGAGCCAGTTTGACAACAGCACCTGCAAGAACAAAAAAATCAGATCATAGCAGCTCCACGTTTGATAATAATCATAACTTGCAAACTGCAGATGCATCTGTGAACGGCCATGTGAGAGCCCTCCAATCTGAGAGCGACAGACGTTTATGTAGTGGGTTGCACGATTAGCACGATTTTCAACTTTGTGGAAGTGCTCACAAATTGCTTTTATGAAATGGGCCTTGATAGATGAGACGCCCACACCGAGACCTGACGATTACCACTGACAACACTGCAGTGGAAATGCCAACCCAGACGGTGGGGAACCTCACTGAGTGACCCTGTGAGACGTCACGAGAGGAGACGATCCACTTAAAGCATCTGAATAACTGGAGACGGTGGCTGAGTGACACATATCCCGTCCCCTCGCTCAGAGAAGCAGACGTCTGACCTCCAGCATCGGGACGTGACGGCCACATTTGAAATTCACCACAGTTTCAACAATTTGTGTCTAATTTGTGATTCTGCTGATTCTAAATAAACAGTTTTTATGAGTATTAATAGTCAAGTTATGGCTCTCTTGTCATTCATTTATATAGCGGCCTGGCATTGCCAAGATGGCTGCCGAGTGACAAGACTTGATAAACAGCGGCGACTCCTCCCTGAAGTCTCTGTATCTCCCACAGGCTCTCTGCAGATAGTCCAGATTGCTGCTTCCTGTCTGGTTTTCAGCCTCCTAAAGTTCTCCGACACCGACTCTCCGCTCTGTTCGCTGCACCACCCCTGCTGCTGCAATCTGCATTCAGTTCGACACCCTGCTGCTGGTCTACAGGGCACCGAAGGAACCGGCTCCTACTTACAATACCTCCAAGCCAAAGTTAAACTCTACACTCCAGCTCAGCCGTGGCGCTCCCGCTCCTCTTCTCTGTTCTGACCCTACAGTGGTCAAATAAACTCCACGGTGGAGTCAGCACAGCGGAGTCACTGGCCGTTCAGCGCTGCAGGCTGAAAACACATCATTTCAGAAACAACACCTACACGCCACGCAAACACTCAGTAACATCCTGTCACCCCTCACGAACAGAGACAACACCGAGCTCCTGTTCTTGTCACCGTGAGCTACTTCGGACAAGAACAACTCCAAAATAAATACGATGGATTTTCTATTGTCAGTGGCAAGATGAAATAAGGACTCCTTAACTAAAATCACCTGAAAGTGACAAATAATTCTAATAAACAGACGGGAGAACTTAGCTGAGTTTGCTGACACAATAAATTGTAAAGAGGTAGCTCCTGAACGACGCTGGCACAGCGATAATGGTCTGCTAATGATATCCCAATACCGGAATCCACTTCAGCAGCGAGTTACAAAGCTGTAAGCAGTGATTAAAAGCATCCCAAGGCCTCTACCGAGAGTAAAGGATGAGTGGAGCGCTTAAGGGAGGGATAACCAGATTCCACCGCATCACGGCGGCCGTGAAGTGTGTGAGGAAGAGGACAGAGTGAGAAGAGAAGCTGTCGATGACTTATGTTCAGAAGGCAGAGATCATTTAAGGACACCACAACGCTGGTGTGATGTCTTGGAGATCTCAGTCTAGTTTGAATCCGAGCGTTGTGGCAGATTGTGGTGGATTCTTCAAGGTCGGAGAGCAGCTAACAATCTAGTTAGCATCTGTTCAGTGAGAACGAGGCAGCAGAACAAAAGCAAAAGTGTGACAGTACTATGTGGGGGAAGTGGCGCAGCAGGGAGTCGGAGACATTACTGGACAGCAGAGAGCGAGAGAAAGGGTTTAAGGAGAGGAGAGGGTTTGTTATGTCGCGGCACAAATTGGCATGGAAATGTAAAGCTATAGGTCAGGTCAGTGTTTTTGTCCACAGTGTCTGCATCTGAGAACGGTTCAAACTGAGAACGGTTCAAACTGAAAGCTGATATTCTGCCGTGTGGTCTAACGACTGCTCGAGCAGACACCCGGTGCTGCTGCACGTATGGACCTTTTATTAAAAACGGCCTCATAAGACCTTAAAATGACCCAAACTTTTTCAGCTGCAACACTAAACTCTCAGACGCGTCTTTGCCTCAACTTGCATCAGCCAGAGTAAATCCAGGCTTTTTCAATCTGCTCCTGTCTTATTTATATTTACTCTCCACGCAATCATTCCATTTGTAAAACATGATTCATGTGCAGTTTGAACTCACCTTTGCAATTCTTTAAAAGTTATTTGGCACCAGACTAACTAATGGATCACAGGTGAACACAGGGGGAGGGCAGGTAAAAGACAAAGACAGGAAGTGGAAAGTAATAAATGACACAAGGATTTCATCTACAAAATAAAACAGGAAACAAACCAAAAACACAAAAAAACACAATGCTCATTTGTTTCACAGCCATAATCACGCTGAAGCAGTCTTACCTGTGGTCTCCTCTGTGATCTCAGTCCTGTGCAAATCTGCTCTGGCTGAAATCTGCGATGTAAAAAATTCCACCACAAATGTTTATTTTTCACCAAACAGAAGTCGTGTGATGATATTAGTCCCATGTGAACTCGCACCTCTGTGACATTTTGTTTAACATCTGTTTTCTATAGTACCAAACCTGATAACAGCTCATAATATGTTGCTCTGCAGTCAGCAGCTGTGCCGTGAGGTCGACTATATGAAATGTTTAAACGTGGTAACAGGTTGTCATATTCAAGCGCAGCCACAAAGCATCTGTACCTCGATCACAACGAGCTGCGAATGCGTCTTTATGCTTCCAACACACGCAGAATGTGATCAAACCAACTAAAAACTTTATATTAACGTGGTTGTTGAAGAACAAAACTCCGCCTCTGAAGTGCTGATGTTACGTCGATGCCTTGACATCAGATGCAGATAATGTCAGTAAATGTGAGTAAATCCAGGCGTCGGCTGCACTGAACACTGACACTGGGAGGTAATTTGTGAGAGCACACAACGTCCCCCGGTAACTCTCAGCAGCCTCTTCAGAGCGAGGTCTCCACCAGGAAATGAGAAGAACTTGATGTCCCGCTGTAACAACTGAGCAGACAAAAACAGAGAACATGCAGCAGTGTCGGTGATCGTACAGTCGGCGCCACGAGAGCAGCTCATTAGAGCAGCAGCCCTACTGTGGCGCAAAATGAGGTGGGAATGGTTTGACATGACCTCTGATGTTAAAATATATCTTCCATGACAGTCATGCAGATTCTAGAGCAGATAATATCAGCCTGTACAGCACAAGAACACACTGATTGTTAACAGTCATTTTATCTTAGCTCCTGTGATCTGATACTTTAAGTTTGTGCTGAAAGTGAAAATTAATTAGCGAACAAGAGCGAGTTAGCGGCCTGTAAAGCGATATGGCACCTTTTAGTGGTGTGTGTGCGCGTTTCCTCAGTTCAGTTTTCTCGGTCTGGTGTTTCCTGAGACTCCACAGTATCAGTTAACGTGATATAATGAAACAACCACGAACGTGGACTTTTTAAGGCCACTTTTTAATTACCTTGGTTCCACAGAGAGCGTCTGGCTGAATCGGTGTTCTAATTAAATCATTGTGAAGGTGTTCAAAAGCATGATCTGCCTCTCAGCTGGAGCCACCGCACCATAGGACCAATTATCTTTACCGTACTGTCCTCGGTAGACAAATGCTTACGTGACATTTAAGGTTTTTATGAGGACGACCGTGTTCTTGTGGGCTCATCCTGGACAGAGTTCAGACCACAGCGGTGTGAAGACGCTCGTCCAGGCCTCTAAATATCAGCTCATCTGCTCTGCTTCAGCCGGCACTTCAGCTCCTCACATTATTCAATAAATCATCAAAATATACTGCTGGTAATAAAATGCTTTATGTAAAATTCATACTGGGGGGTGACGGTGCCACTTCAACAGAATAAGCAGAATAAATAATTATTATAATTCACCATGAGGAAATATTGCTCTCCCTTCCTGAGGGGAGGAATGTAAAACTTTCCGTCTCTTTGCTCCGATATATGGCTCCATTCGTCATTAAACAATTACATAGGCAAAGAATTCAATTTCCCTCCCTTCATTTCTTCTTTCATGACCGTGTTTCCCAGAAAGGGCAGAAACATAATTACAGAATGCAGCAACACGCTAACAAAGAAATATCGACTGTTGGTTTACAGTGCGGATTGTGAGCGGGTTTTTGTTTCTCCTCCATTATCCAGGAGGCGTTTTTCACCGCAGCCCTGCAGCGTGAAAGAGTTTTATATTTAAAAAGAAGGGAACGACTCTCTCAATCCCATCAATCTACCTGTTTTGTGAGGGAAGACAAAAGAAGCTGCCTTAACGTGCAAATCAACGACAGGATGAGTGGGAGGCAGCGTGTGTGTGTGTGTGTGTGTGTGTGTGTGTGTGGAAGCCTTTCAACACAGGCCAAAAGAGTCGCAGCGTTGTGTTTCCTTTCACCAGCAGCATATGTTTAATGTGATGTTAGCGAGCGCTCCGGTGTGTGCAGAGGATGCATAGCAGCGCGTGCACGTCTTCCTCTTTTTGCAGCCAGCCACAATTTTTGGACATCGAGTTGGAACTGCAGTCGACTCACATGGGAGCTCATTTGGCAGACCGGCCTGTCATCGGGGAGCGTATGAAAGCTAAACCTAATGAAAGCACACACAGCCAAAACCTGCCGGCTAACATCTGCCCCAGACTTCAGCTACAACCGGCTCCACTCTCTCGTCAAAGGGAAACTGCACAGCTCCTGTTTGCCAGGCGTTCTTTCTCTCACTTGAGCTGCAGCTCTATATGATCTTTTATGTGTGATGAGGGGTCCGTCGCCCGCAGGGCTCAGAAATCCATCAAAAAACAAGGTGTGTAATTTCAAAACCACAGATCTCAGTAAGCAAATGAAGACTTTTTTCATTCCTTGGAGATGTTTTTCCGATACGTGCATTAATACAGAGTACAAAGATAAACACAAGCTCTCCTCGTCCTCAGCTGACAAGTCTTTATGTCTTTTTATGAGGCAGCTTATTTATTCTTTCAGTCGAAGCCACTCCACCAGGCTCGTATGACTCTGTGTGGGGAGGTGCACTTTGGTTTTTAAATGATTCTTCTGAGGAAGCTTCTATAAGTACACACAAGACGACTGCTACGACTACCGCCTAGCGTCGGATTAAAACTGTTTCTCTGATAGTCGCGAGGCTCTTTTTGCTTGTACAGAGTCAAACATACTTGACATTTATCACATCGTTCAGCACCAACAGCAGGTTAAAAGTTTTGTTTCTTTGTAAAATTACTTGACAACTGTTGGACAGATGGGCATCAGATTTAGTGCAGACACACACATTCTCCCCCAGGAAGAACTGAGGCGTCTGCTCGTGTGGCTGCTGAGTCCTATTTGCATTCACATTTACATTTAAGGGCATTTAGCAGATGCGTTTGTCCAAAGCGACTTACAGTAATTTATACACACATGGGACGACTTTTACTTTGGGAGCTCTAATAACTTGTAATAATTGCAGAGGAGGTCTGTGATCTTTATCTCTGTGTGAATATGCCCTGGCCTTAATTTGTAAAGTAAGAGTTCATCTGTAGTCCCGCAGGATTTGAAGGAGTTTTCTGGCTTCAGACAGCTAAACAAGTATCTGATATAAATGATGATATACGACTCACAATATGTTGAACGGCAGCGAACAGCTGCGCTGTGAGATTCTCTGTATCGATGTTTAAAATGAGCGGCAGAGAAGAAAAAGGTTTTCATATTCAAGTTCAGCCACAAAGCATCTGTTACTTGATCTTCTAACACATGCAGAAAGTGGCTAAAACAACTTCAAACTTTTATATTAACTCGGCAGCTGAAGAACAGACGCTCTGCTTCTGAAAGCTGAAGACAGAGAGTGACATCACATCCAGGAGACGATGTCAGAGAGCAAAGATCACAGAGCGCACAAGTAAATCACATCCTCCGGTAAAACTGTGTCACAGCTTAGTGTTGTTCTCTCTTTACTAGATTACTTTCACATTTATTGATACACTTGTATGTAACAATTCTGCATTAAAATGTCTAAAAACGTCTGGTTTTAGATTTTGTTGAGTTGTGCACTGACTTTTTATGAAGCCAAAAGAAACAGTGAGTTTCTGTCAGTGAGGAAGAAGTCAGCAATAGATCTTCATCAGATACGATCAGATGGTTCTGTAATAATGATAAGAGACCTCCAGCGGCAGAAATGATGTTACTGTCAGTCGCTTCGGACAAAAGCTTCTGATAAATGCCATAAACATAAATGTAAATATAGGATTTCCAAACTTGGGCTGGAGGATATTTGACTGAATCTTGACTGTAACTTTCACGACGTGTCAAAGCTCTGAACATTGTGATTTACTGCTTTAACTCGTCAAGTACTGATTCTTTGGGATGGCGGTCGACTCGACCCACAATCCTGAAGCTTCAGTACTTGACAAGTCGGGAATGAGACTCTAAAATCTGCTTTCTTACAAATTGGCCATTCAAAGAAGAGCATCAGTTTGAAGTCATACTCGGCTGTTGATGGACTTCAAAAATGCTTCTAAGTGTCACAAAAACATGTTATTTTCATGGCCGGCTTGAGCCAAGAAGGTTTCTCTGTTAACAGGAACAGTATTAGTCGTTTGAGTCGGAGGGACTCCCGTCTGTTTTACTAAATAATCCTCACTAATTGTACTGAAAGTGAGAGTGGTCAGATCAGTCAATAACTGATAAGAGGGGGACAAACAGCCACGCGGCGCTAACAGCTTTTCAGCTGCAATCCAAACGCAGCAGACCAATCAGAACGCAGTCAATTAGTATAGAGAGATCTGCATAACACAAAATGATAATTCTGGATATCAACATGGATTCACTCAATTTACACAGGCGCTGAAAACCAGCAGCTCTGCTCGCACATCGATTCTCAGAATAACGTCTGTCTGCTCCGGCTGTCAGATGTCTTTTCCGTCATGTGTCTGAGTTACATTAGAAACATGTCAGCGATGTGACCACTGCTGAACATTAGTACTGATCCTTGGTAGATGTGTAAAACATGTTTTCCTACAAAGACGGATGCCAGTTTCCCATCATTTAGGATAGACTGTTGGTACTGAGATCTCTTAAGAAGAGGAAAGTACCAGAATCCTTCTAACAGGGCTTCTGGGACGTATGAACCCCGTGTGTCTGTACAAGCCGTTCTTTAAGGGCCTCATTTGTGCAGGACTGCAGTTGTTCTCACAGGTTCAGTGAGGAAACTATTTTTAATGCAATTTGACTAAACAAACGGCGTGGACACGAGGCATCGCTGACCCACAAAGTTAACCTTGTTTCTTTTGTATTTTTGGAGATGCTGTAGCATTTGGTGCTCTGATTTCTGGAGCAGCCCAGGGGAGCGCAGGCTCAGGAACCACAGACGCAGTGGATTTTAATGAGCGTGCACAAATGAGGGACAGCATGAGAGGAAAAAATAAAATAAAAAATCCAGTCCAAGAAAGTGAAGAAGAGGCCAAAAATGTCTGACGTGTCATACACACAGATTCACTTGTTAATGTCAGCAGAAAGTAATTACTGTGTATCATCACTTCAGTTCATGTTTATATTAATACCATATCTATTAATCATAGTATGTTAATCAGCAGATGAAGCAGAGCAGCTATAGACGGCATTTCAAAAACACATTTCAAGTCAGTGTGTTTATGATGCAGGTATCGTTATTTCATATTTTATAAAATATGGGAATATTTTCTGATCATGGACGTGGTCAGAAACTCAGAGAATCATGCTGTTTATAAGTGTACATGAAATACCAACATGGAGATTCAGTAGTTAGTTATTAGTTTAGTTAACCTAGTAATTAAGTCATTCTACCAGCTCTTTAGCTGCAGTATCAACAAGTTCATTGGCGATAACTTAATGATCCGACGTGAGATACTGTTTTCTTTGAGGGGTTCAGTTTCACCAGGAATGTGTTTTCTCCTTCTGCACATTTCTTACAAGCAATAAAAATTCAATTCATTCCATCGTGGGGAAGAACTCATGGACATGGAAAAATAAAACTAAAATCAGTGACCCGGATGATGCATCGTCATTTTGTATACATATTGCCATGTGAAATAAAAGCATTTTGACTTTCCACAAATCCTAATGTGCCTTGTATTGTTTTGGATGAACAGAAGTCTCAGGTCTGTAACTATTCATCAGATGTAATGTAGGTTTTAACTACAAACAAACCCTGATGTTGAAGTAAACGTGTGTGTGACAGAGACACCATCATCCTACTACAAGACACTTTACCATCAAAATGATTCTGAAGCTGCTATTTTAAGGTAAAAAGTTGCATAATGTTGCTTTAAATTGAATAAAAACATCACTAGTGAGTGATACGGTCAGTACCTGGTCACCAGTGATTGTGTTGTAAATATCGAACACATTTGGTCTGTTTCAATTTAAATCTAACGAAGCCGTCAGCAGCATGTCGACATCACCTGTTGGTGATCTACAGCGAGTGACGCGTCACTGGAGCTCGTATGACTCTGTGTACATCAGCTGTACGTCACGTACGTTATGGGAATGTCCAAATAATATCGTCCCATGTTAGTGTTGTTTATCATATTGCCATTTAAAGTTTGGTGTATGTAAGTTTTAACATAGGTTGAATATTTTTAAACTCATGCTGTGGCACATGGTGGATATGTTGCCACTCGTGAGTGTTTTTATTCTGCTGCAGTGTATCAGAATAATGTTATTCACAGAGAGAAGACTGTGACGTCCATCAGTGAGGCTGAAGAGAAGAAGATTTCATTAGTGTTTTAGCCATTTAGTCGGACTCATCGGTACAAATACATCTTCATTTATTTCACATACATTTTTTTTACTTTTACTTTGAAGTTTTCACAATCTAAATGATTCAACAACAAAATGAGGAACTACCACAACAAAGTCCAAATTTCCTACTGGGGAAAATTATGCAAATGTCACTGTAGTAAAATTGACACATGTAATTTGCCAACCAGCAAAGGTACAGTTAAAGTAATAAAAAGAGACAAAATAGGACAAAAGGTGGTTCATGTCGGCTCTCCGACCAGTACTGGGTCGACTTTCTGATAATCGAAGTGTTATGATAGATCCTGAACATCATTTGAGGACTGATTTTTGTCAAATGCTCGGCATTTTCTTTTTTTTTTTAATAAATAAAATCTTTTTTCTTCATTTTTTATTGATAAATAATATATATTTATTAATATCTAGGAGTCAATTAGGGGAGCAGGGACGTATTATCACCCTTAGAAGCCCTTCCTGAATCCATGGAAACTTCAAAAGTCTGAAGGATGTTCTTGCTGAACGTGTGGGGTATATCAATTTTGGCTAATGCATCCCATGAATATTGCTATGAGTAGTTCTTTTGAATGAATATGTACATACATGTACATAATGAAGCATTAGGTACACATATGCAAAGTACTGAACATAGGAAATCATGGTCTGTTTCATTGATTTGTTCTGTGAATAAGCATGGCGCAAGACTAAACAAAGTAGGTTAATAGCTTAGATACAAATTTGTACTGTACATGGTTCAGCTCAGTCTGTAGATCCAACCCAAAAATGAAGTCCTCTTTTTTGGGCATATAAATTTCAAAAAGCTGATAAATGACACATATTCCATTCAGGTCCCCTTGGCGGACACAGTTTTCACTTGTCGTCCACGTTGAAGCAGTTGCTCTTCGGCTGTCCCGTTATGACTCGGTATTTTAAACACAGTATCCAAGCATTATGATAAAATCCACTGTTTTACGGTGCTGTTTATCTTGGTATGACGCCCCAAATGTTTTAACTACTATTCTCCCTGCAGTAGTTGGAAGTTCAGTAGTCCAATTTTCAAAAAAATACATTGTGCTGTGCATTTCCACAATCCAGAATCTTGGACTCATGAAGAATGTCACATCATTTTCATGTTAAAACGACGAGGTCCAGCTTGTCCCTCTGCCGAGTCAACGTTAGTGCCGTTAGACTTGGACCGAGGCACGTACTCAACATCTATGTTGTTTTTATGTTTTCCTTTTCCTCTGCTCCACACGAAAAGGAGCAGGAAACAAAACAAGACCACTCCCAAGAACGTGAAACAACCCATTGCCGTTGACACTAAAATAGTCTTTAGGTCTAAACCGAGGGTCACGCCAGCTGTCCCATTGGCAGTGGTATTGCTGGGATCTGTGTAGTACTGGGTCCTGTTGGCGTACAGCGATCCCAGACTTTTCACCGCCAATGAGGTCATCAGGGTGTCATTCCCAGCAGTGTTAGAGGCATGGCAAAGGTACACTCCGCTGTCTTGTACCTCTGCTGACTTGATCTCCAGTGTGCCATTATTGTGGACGGTAACTCTACCGTGGCTCCTACTTGTATATATTTTTCTACGTGGGGACGTCCAGGACACGGAGGGCCTCGGTGTCCCCTCAGCACTGCAGCGCAACATCGCCTGCTGGCCTTCATCCACAGTGATCGTCTGAGTTTTATTCTCTCGGATTTTTGGCTTGGTACATGTCACGTAATAGGACAGGAGAGTCTCCTTAAACTCCTTAAAAGGCCTGCCACGAATACCCTCAGGTGTGCTGCACTCTGGCTGCGATTCCCCGAAGAAAATGGAATGCCTTTTCTGCAGGATCCACATGAGACGGCAGTCGCACACTAGGGGATTGTTGTCAATCAGAAGAACCTCCAGAGCCTCAGGAGACTGAAAAACACCTTTCTCAAGTGTATCCAGTCGGTTGTGAGAAACATTGAGGACTTTGAGGCCCCGCAGGCCCTGGAAGGCATACGGTTCAATGGTGGTTAGCTGAGCTCCGACCAGATGGAGCTCCTGAAGCCGAACCAGTTCCATCAGCATCCCCCCTTCAATGTGCCTGATGCGGTTGTAGGACAGGTTGAGGTGTGTCAGGTAGGGCAGATGCTTCAAGGCTTGGTAAGGGAAGGAGGACAGGTTGGTGTTGGTTATGAACAGAGTGGTCAGGTTGAGGCCATGCAGGGTATTGGCTGGCACGTGGTCTAGTGAGGGCCAATTATCAATTTCTAAATTCCGCAGCCGAAACAGCTTTTTGAAAGAGTAAGGATGCAAAGTGCTGATGCTGAGGTATCGTAGATGGAGGCTGACAAGGTTGTGCAGGTGGGAGAGGGCCTCAGTGGGTACAACTGTTAGGTTGCACCTTTCCAGGGTCAGAATCTCCAGGCTTAAGAGTCCACTGAATGCACGGTGAGAAATGTAAACCAGGTCATTGTCACCCACTTCCAAAAACTTTAGATTGTGCAGGTCCTGGAACATGTAATCCAGGAGGATGACGATCTTGTTGTCACTTATATCCAGCCGAGTAAGGTTTGCTAAGCCTGCAAAGACGCCCAGAGGTATGAGTTTGATACGATTGCTCTTGAGACTGAGTGAGTGCATGTTAAACAGGGCGTTGAAAGCTCCAGGTTCAACATAACTGATGATATTCCCACTAAGGTCAAGTTCTTCAAGCCCAGGAAAGTTGATAAAGTCATCAGGGTTGATCATTGTCAGCTTGTTCTTACTCAGGTCCAGGATCCGGGTCTCTGTTGGGACGCCGTCCGGGATGGTGGGCATGCGCTTGCGGTGACAGACAACTGCCTTGCTCTGCGCCGAACACTCGCAGCGCGAGGGACATCCTAGGGTAGAGCCCACAAAGACAGCCACGAGGGCCAGTCCCAGGAATGGTTGCCAGCATGAGACGACCGTGTGCAGCATGACTTTGCTCATACAGTCGATCATTCTGTCACGGTTCTGCAAGAAAGAGAAGGAGAGAACAGAGAGAAAGAAAAAGGCCAGTTAGTCACTCAGGATACGACTTGTTGTAGTTGTGTTCCTGTAGAACAACTTCATTATACAAAATATATAGAGCAGGAATTAGTCTGGTTCTGAATAAAGTAGCCTCAGGTTCCTGTTCTACTGTAGTATTTGTCTTGACCTCGCTGCACACAAATGTTTTATTCTTGCCACGCTTTTCCCATCTACTTATTTATCTAAAAAAAAAAAAAGGCTCCAAATATTTTGAATTTCTCTCTCCTCGTTTCCACCATCATTTTAATCTGTCTGCCGCCTTTGTTTTCCTTTCATCCTCGGGATACTGATCAAGGCTCAACAGTGCTGGTTAAAGTGCTTCCCTGGTGAGCGCTGACAGTTAATTTGATCCCACTGAAATGAAATTAACCGTCGAATAAATAAAAAGTGCTGCTTTTGTTTCACCCCACTTTATGTGTTTTAACAATATCACAAAAAAACAACTTTTACTTCATAAAACTGTTAACAACATTTACTGCAAATCAAAGTTAGAAAAACAGATGAAGATGACTTAGTATGTTCTAAGCGAATGTGTCGTTATGTGATCATTTAGAAAATACACAAAATCAAGACAACAAAAATTAAACAAAATCACAAAACAGCTCCTTAACTCCTGAAAGAAATAACCCCAAACATGTGAGTAGCAGGATGAAAGAAAGTGATCATGAAAAACTGTGACGGAGCTCAGTCACCAAGTATGAACTGCATCTGTATAAACAGCATCAGTCAGCGCTGAATGAATATTATACGGATACAAACATCATGACAAAGATCACAAACCCCTCAAAAACCCAAATGTGTGTACAGTAAGTAGTAATATAAAAATCACAAACCGTGAATAATTTTACTCAGCTGTAAAACTGTTTTACACTCAATCCATTTCAACATCCACTCAATAAATGTCATGTTACTATGCAGCACTGCTACATTACAGTGTGAACATACACCTGATCAACCATTTGTGAGTTCATTATATTGCAGTATATATTATCACATATTTCTGCTTCTGTTCTTTTGTGATAAAAATGATTGGGACTGATTCACGTCGTCATCTTGTTGGACATTACATGAGAAATATCTGACATCTGAATACATGTGACTCAAGTATTTATCTTTTCATGTAGCCACTGCCAATAAATTTACATTAAAACATAACCTAGTCCATCTGTTACTTATTTGTTTTGCTGTTTTTTTTTTTGTTCATCGACCTACTTAAATATATCATATAAGCACCTACTCATACATAACACATGAGCGCATGCAGATAAGCAGATATATGACCTGGACTGCCACAAACAGACTGGATGACAGGTTGCAAAGACTGCTAACCATTCCTGCCTCATTTGGTGTGTCATGGGCTGTGCTAAATTTAAATGATGGGAGGAACAATCTGAATTTCTCCCCAGGCTCTTAATATGCTAACAGATTATGGTACAAGGATAATATGATGACATACCGATCTAAGGAGAAACATTATGTAAACCTTGGAAATCACGTCAAATGGTCAAAATAAGGAAGATCTGAAGCGTGTCGAATGTGTCGGCTCAGAGAGACACAATTAAAATCTTCACACTCAACATCAAGTGGAACAACGTGCACCAAAAACACGGCATGTCATTGTTTTCATCCCTAACAAAGCTGTCATGCTAGTTGCCTGTCTTATTTATTCATATTTTAATGAGAAATTAGTAAATATTTATTTAGATGTTCTTTTTTTTGTGTCTTCACTTTCCCTTGCCTCCAGTTTGCTATAAAGCTTTATGACCATAGTTAGTGGGAACCATATGGCTGGATCTCCACTGCTGCTGAGCTGAAAAACATTGCCAAATGTGCACTGGTCTGCTCAAGCGTTCAACAGCTCTCTAATAGTTTCTTTGAAATGTAAAGCTATAACCTTACCCCCCGCATTAAAAACATTACCCCTCTGTATTATGCTCAACAATCATGCTAACATGAGTAAACACCTTAGTTTGCCCTTATAAAACACGTCGGTTATCGCTGTAGTTGTCTTTCATATTTTGAACCAATGTGGGAAACATGCATACATTGTTATTGTTTTTTTATGTGTCATAAATTGCTGCATAACATTTTTAAAGAAAAAATCTTGGCACTGTTTTTACGTCCAACAAACAAAAAACTCTAAGCAAACAGGGTACAACATATCACCAGAGGAAACATGAGGTGCTGCTAACAGTAGCTTAGCTAAGTTAGCTCGCCGTTTCTGACAGCACCAGCAGAATGTCTGTGGGGTTAACACCACTAGGACCAGTGGGGAATGACAGCAGGGAGCAACACAGGGATAGATGCCTGTAGACTCCCAGTAAACATGACAGGACCGAGACTGACCACAGGCTCCGCGGTGTACAGATGCCAGACAAGTAATGCTGTACAGAGGCGATTTACAACGGCTGTGACCAGAACACGTGACTGTGCGGAAGACGTAAAATGAAAGATGAGTGAAAGGGAGTTAGCACCAGGCTCAGACTATCGTTTGAGTTACAAAGTGGTTTACGGGACAGGACAGGCTGGGCTAGCTGGTTAGCATGCTAACCTCAGGGAACACATAGCGGTCTTTAACGTAACATTTAAACTGTTACTTCTACAAATTGTGTTGATAACTTTGACTTCTTTTTGAATGTCTAATTTCTTCTAACTCCTAACTGGGCAGTTAGTTCCTGTGGTAGTGAATGATAATACTATCCAGTCCTACTATTTAATACAGTAGTCAGTAAATTAAGTCAGTAAATTACATGTGTTAATCTCAGTGTTCAAACATTACATACAGCTGATTGTAACACATACAAATCTCTAGACAGGAAATTTTCTTGACTCCTTGCGTTCCTACAGACTCTTCCAACAGAATTACCACTTCATGGACACACACTGGCCACATGAATTGCGGCACCATATGATTTGATGGTTTACTAAGAGGGTATCTAATCAGTATAATCACTGGATGTCTTCGGAACAGTGTGTAATCAGAGTAAGAGAGCGCCTGTGATGTAACCCTCTCACCTGGACGCTGCTCACTGAGAACCATAATGCAAATGCATCATCAGTAGCACCTGTGAAGTGCGTCCTGTGCACGAGCAAATGCTGCACAGAATTAGGCAGAAGCCCCGGGGCAACATCTGCAAATAAAATCCTAAGTATGTGCTCAGTGACTGAGTGAGCTGAGTGTTTGCTGATGTTCTCATCAAAAGAAAAGACAAAACACAGGATGGTACATTTTGTGACCTATAAAATTAAGTAGTCGTAGAAAAAAAATATCTTTTTGCCTGAATTCATGTTGGCTTTCTGTCTCGAGGGAGAACATTATTATCAGTGTACATTTTCTGGTTAATATGGATAACTGGCACGATGTGGACGATCTGACCTCAAGGTAAGAGGATGTTGATGGTGAGAATATATCTGCTACCTAAAACATCAGCGGCTCTTCTCTAGATTAAACATTTTATATTGATGTTCATCTGTCACACGGACAAAACAAGAACAGCTGAAGTGATCTCAGGTGACCGAAATATATTGTAGCCACGAAATTAAATGAAAATTCTCTCACAAAACTCAGTTAATAATAGTTTTACACAGTCAAATGCAAGAATATCTGAACTTTGTCAAAAATAACTCCTGGAATACAACGAATAATAAAACTATTGATCTGGCAGTAAATGTTTTCTTTTTCCCGACAACTTTCATCCTATCTTCCGGTGCCATTCAGTAACAGTGCTGTTACTGAAATCCTGCGGTGCACACTATGAGATAAGACTGTACGGTGAAGGTGTTTCTATAATGTGGCCCCTGACCCACATTAGTGCAGGGTTGGATCCTGAGAGGGGGAGGATAACAGCTAATGGTGTCTGACTCAGCATAAATCAGTGAACAGCCATTTTGCAGGGGTGCTGAGGTCGCCTGGGCGATGCCATCATCCCTGGCATACGTACACAAGTGGCTCCATGTGAATCTCAAACTTATGCAACACTCCAGACTATTAAGTGATGATTTACTCCTCCGCTATGACGAGTGTATGAGACGTATTTGTCTTAGCTCCTTTCAGTTTTCTATTACCGTCACAAACTAAACTCCACATGAAAACATGCAGAGCTCTTACATCCCATGATGCCGCGCTTTACTTTTCAACACAGCCCGGGGCGAACTAGTAAGAGGATGAGTACGGATGACGTCTGTCTTTACTAGAGTGGCAAAACACAGTCATGCTTGCGCTGCTAGTCATGATTCCACTGACACGTCTCTCCTGCAAGTCTCTGAAATGATTTTGTGCAGGATTATAATACTTCATCTAGCAAACCACTCTGATACATATTCATGAGAAATGCAATTATATTTGCTACATCTCTTGTCAGACGAACAGAACTTTGACCTCTGAACTCCAGACTTGACATCCATGTCGGCTCACAGTACGAAAGGATTTATCAGGCAGATCCAGAGGTGAGAGTGGAGCTACTGTAAACAGGAGATTGCGATCGCTCCCCCGGCAGGCGACTGATATCTTCCCCCGGGTCACGGCTGAATTTCTGTCTGGGTCTCAGTCTTAACTTTACTCTTTCATTTTGTTCACAGATTTTCACTTCCTATGTATGAACCTCAGTTAATTGATATGCATTATGTAGTGTCACATCTTTATTAAACATGTGCTGTGGTTTTTTTTTCTTAACTTGAATGTTTGAGCTTCACTGTGAAGACAGATTTACACGCAGACTTTAACACTTGAAGGATGTTTTCACATTCATCTACTGAAGTGGATGCAATTATAGAAAAATTATTAACAAGGAAATTGAATGTTTTTGTGGAAAAACGACATCAGACACAATATATTAATCAAATCAGCTTAGTATTTTTTAAATATCAAATAGCTTTAAATCATAGCTGGATGGTTGTATCGGCTGTGTTGTACTTTTCACTACAAGAAACACATAATCAGGCACAGATGGTGATAATTCTCTACTTGCATCGTATAGAGTGATTTAAACATTTATGATCATTATATAATCTGGTAGGTGTTGTTAACTAGTGAGAGTAGCCTGACAGTTAGCCTCGCTGGCTGCTAAAATGAAGATGTGATTGAAGATGCAGCTGGACACAGAATCTAAATCCCACATCCAGTAACGAGGTTGGAGCTTTACTGTTCGCTTGCACAAGAACAGATATCTGTCCATCTAAAGGATGAAAACTTAATGGTGAACTATTCACAATTTAAATGAATTTCAACTAAGTTATGGCTGAGCACTGAGAAGACTGTTGACTGCTGTTTTAAAGTTTAAAAGTCTGGTCATTAATATTTCATTTAAAAAGATGATGTGATTATGACTCTTTTTTACTAAGATTATGTGAAAAAACAATTCTAACATTGTTAAAAAAAACAACCCTGTTATTACAAAAACAAAAGAAATAAGTGTTAAAGTTCTAAACAAAGAAACCAGAAAAAGATGAGAGATGAATATTTAGTGTGTGAATTCTGTTGCTTACTCTTTGAGACGACTCTGAGACATTTTGTGTCACAACACTGTGACAACACAGACCAGAAATAATGACCTTATGCTGAAAAGTCCTGCCGCCGGGACATGAAACGTGTTTAATAAACAATATGCGGTGATTTCAAAAGGAAAGCTTGACATTTATTTATTCATTTATTCTCTTTCATGGGAAACATCGACAACAAAGATCTCAAGTTTCAGTTCATGTCCTGCAGCTATACGCAGACGTGGTGATTTTAGATACGGCACATACAGAATACTGCCGCTCCTTTGAGATACAGTAGCCAGGAACTCCACAGAAACACGGCAGTTAATTTTATTTTAATCGGAGCAAATTGAATCAAGTAATCACGGGTCAGTTTGCTCATCAGTGTCTCCCCCACCCCTGATGAGCAGAGTGGACTCCCACTATCCACGTTTGATTTCAAATTATTTATCAACTAATTAGCCCAACAGCTCCAATATGGACTGAATATAATTAAGCTAAATGATAAATTAAGTCCCTCAATGGTAAACCTCACTGTACAGGAGGTCGGCTTGTTAGACTGCAGCAGGATCTTGGCAACAGAGTTTAAATTCTGACCTAATTTAAAAAAAAAAAAAAAAAACCCTGGTTAAACTCTATGTAACCTATCTGTAGTCTGGAAATGCATTTGAATCCGACTGCGGGCTGTAGGGGCCTGAAACCTGTTCATCCGTCAAAAGATTATACAAGCCGTCAGTTCTAGTGAAAAACATGAAAATCAAAGTTGACATAAGGCGTTTTTTTCCGCACTAGCAATGACTGTTTGTCACTGTCGACTTTGTAACCTCTACATTCTGTTCACACTTACTCTCTTAAGCCATAATCCTGGCAAACTATTGGTTGTAAACATTTTGCTTTGGCTTTCATCAGAGGGGCGCGTTTGCACACCCTGAAAGCTCACACGGCACTTCTTATTTTGCCCAAGTAGTTTTAGGATTTAGATAACAACTTGGCCTCTGTGCAATCAACCAATAAAAAGCCACTTGTGAAATTGGCCTGCCTCTATCTCCTCTGGAAAGGTTTTTCAGACTATGTTTGATGTGGCCCCCAGGCACTGATCATTGCACATAATGTGATTCCTCTTCACACAGAAAAGCCTCCCTGCGTTTATGGCGGATGGTGGGAGACAGTTGCTTTCTTTACCCGCCAATTATCAACGCCCCTTAAAAAGCATAATCAAAGCGTCAAATTTTGATATTTTGACTTAGACGGCTGCTCTGGAGAAAGAGCCACTTTGAAAAGGCAGGAAAAAGGAGGAAAATTAACTCTCGGAGTTTGAGCAAAGCCGCAGAGGAACGCGGCTGTGTGAGGAATAAAGCAATAATGAAAGCAGCATTATGTGTAATCATGCAGGGAGAGAATGTGCTACATACTGGGTGCTGCAGTCATACAGCAGCCTCTCTTGTACATTAGCATCTGACATGGCTGCCCCCACATCACTGGGTCCATCTCATCATCATGTAAGTGGTTATAACGGGGACGGAAAAGGCGACTCTTTCAGAAAGCACCAAAAAGGGAAGGTAAAGAAAACCCTGCTGACATGTAATATGCCTATATATCACTGTTATATCAAACTATGTACAAAAACTGTTCTTCTGACAGCACAGAGGGAGGGTTCACTGAAGGTTTCAGTGGTCAAGAGAAGGATAATTCTTGTTTTGCACAGAACAGCACAGGACATGCAGCAGCGCCGTGTTTGATGTCTTAATTTCCCAGATAACTACAAAATAACCGTACATGCTCATAAGGGTCATTTTAAGGGAAAGTTATTAAATCATCATTTTATTTTAATGAGGCTTATATCGTATAATGATGCTACCTCGAAGGAAAGATGTTATTAACTTGCAGGTTAGTTCACAGTCAGAGTGCGCAATTAACCCACCTTTTCCAAAGAGCAGAGACGAGTAATCAAATGGGATCATAATGAGTGGGAAGAGACTGCGATGCTCTTCGCCTTATCCATTATTGAAATGATCTTTGTAAAGGGCAGCGAGGCTTTAAGGTGAGCCTGCCAACATGCGAAATGACACTGTACTTCTTTAATAAACCTCTGTCGATCTGACTTGTCATGCAACACAATGCCTCCTCGGAACGTGACCTGCGTACGATTACATTTTTTCCAACACAAATAATTAACAAGAGAGCGCAGCAGTATTTCTATTGGCTGAGGGAGCAGAATAAGAAAAAGCAGTGGCAGCAACCCTGATTGTTCCTCATACACATGAAAGCAAAATGCTAAAACTGTTGGTAATTGTTCCATTTTCGACCATTTACATAAACTAGATTCAGTGTAGCAAACTGTGTAATTCATTAACACACACACACACAGACTGAAACAGCAACATGATCACGGTCACGTGACCGAGGGTTTTTGGACCTCGAGCCCTTAACAGCGAGGATCAACCACCTCGAGGCAATAACAGGCTTCCATGCACGAATTGCCCTTCTGCTTGGCTTGCAGAGCGAAGTCAAAGCTCAATTAATCCGTGTTAATTAGAGATAAACTTGGTAGATTGAGTCAGTTGCTCTTTTCTGTGCGTGATAACCCTTGGTTTGGGAAGGAGTCAAAATGGCTGCATCACACAGTCGGATCTAGAAACATCCCACAAGAAAAGCCTCTCAGAGACGACTGTTAATCCTGTGTTTAAGAGCTATTAAAAAATTCTGAACTTTGGAGACAAGGAGCTTGTAAAAGACGGTAACAAAAGTATGTGATTAACTGTGTGGGGATAAAAGTACAACAGTGACAATAGCAGAGAACTTAATAAGGTCTGGTTGAACAGAACATTGTTATTTCATTACATTTACAAAGTGACACGTGGAAAAAAAAGGAAAGAAAAATCAACCAATTTGTCAGTTCATTAGGGACTAATGTGTAATGCAGTAAGAGTTTTATTGCAGTGTATTTTTCTAAGTTAAAATGACACCCACTCTCTCTCCCACTAGTCTATAAAATATAAACATTAATGCACCTTTATATTGATACTGAGGTGATGTTATTGTGCTTTTTAGCACCACTTAAGCAGGTCACAATGATGTGCAGAGAGAAGTCTGTGTTCCTTTGTTATGATTAGGACATTCAGGACACACACTTAATCCCACATTAACACAGCAAAGAGTGTAAATAGGTGTGGACAGCCCACAGAATACTACAGATGAGCTTCATCTGCTTTTTATCTGATAAAACAATCTAGAGACAAATACAGAGAGACAGTCAGTCAGTGCTCAGTATTGACTTTCACCTGATTCAATGTTTAGTAGTATTGTCAATTTTCAAAACTGCCTGAAATCATCAGGTATCTGATTTGACTGGAGACACATGACTAATAAATCACCCAGCCAGCAGATATATATGTCAGCCAGTCAAAACACAGCTAAATAAAAAACATGAGTTTCCCTGTATTGAGCCATCTATTGGTATGTGTTAACAAACAAAGCCAATCAAATTAGCTAACCATACAAAATTGCACAGCAACATATTATAGAAAACTAAAACATCACTCAGTAGAGTGCAAACCTCCGCCATGGCCCCGTCATCACCTTTAATTAAATCAAGTCTAATTCATATTAAAAAATAAGGCATTTAAAAATCCACTCGTACTTTATCAGGATCTGTGAATTTTTCTCTGAGAAACTAATGAAAATGTCAAATCTATCTCACACTGTCAGACGATAAATTCCTGGATTCGTCTCTTTATCTCGATCAGCACGGAAAGATAATCAGATCTGTTCTGGGTGGAGACACATCCTCCATCCAAGATTAGTGGAAATCCATTTGGTAGTTTTTTGTGTGATCCTGCTGACAAACCAACCAACCAACAAAGGGACACGACTGAAACCTCCTCGTGGTGGTAAATATCATAAATGGACATTTTGGAAGCTAATGATGCTTCAGATTCACTTAATTTAAAGGCTCCTTCTCAAAATTGTTTCCTTATAATAAGCTACATGTAGACACAATAATCAGCCAATAAATCACTATCCAGCATTGGATGGGCGATAAAAAGTCAACTGTACGCTTAAATGTTATAAATTACAATAATCTATATAAATCATACACATTAACCTGTTTAATACCTTATGTAACGTGTTGTTTTCAATACACAGAACACATAAATAATCCACTTCAGTAAAGACAGCAGGACCCCACACTCATTCATCATCTTAACTAGCGATATTTTTAGAAAATGAAAACAGATCTTTGACCATGTGAACCCTGAACACCACTTGGACCGATAATGTATAGTGCATATGTGCTATGAAACATATCTGCTACTACACAAACACTAAATATAACATAAAGCTCACTAGGCTACTCTTTCTGTATCGAGTGAAAAATCAATAACGGCATCGGAGACCAGAATCCCTGTCACTTGAGCATTATGTGGACATTTATATGGATGTGTGCAGGTATGTTATTGATGAATTATAATAACAACCCAACAATAACTGGGACTTAACTAGAATAAGATATATGATGTTAGAATACAACTAACACAAAGCGGGATTCAGGTTTGACATTTTTCATTTCACATCTCAGGCGATGCTGCAGTGAGAAGTCAGTGAAGCCTAGAGGGATTTTCTTTCTCCACCTGCTGCCCCCACAGAGAGATTAGCCCACAACAGCACCCCTGAAGCTGCGAGGGATGCTGTGTCTTGCTCATGGGTACAACCAACAGTGTGTGTACACGCATGCCGACAGAACGACGTGAACCTGAGTGCTGCAGGTCTTAAAGTACCGCTGCCTAAATCATAGTAGACTGCTGCCAGCAGCAGCTAAAGAAAGGATAAGAGACGTGAAGTGAAGACAGAAGCTCCTCTTGTCTCCTCTCTTTAATCTTCTCTTTCCTTAATGACTTCCATCATAAACTTGCATAACCAGCAACCCTCTCCCATTTTTTTGTCACTGATCTCCTTTAGTTTCACTGACCTAGACTGTATTTTTTATTCAGCCTCGCGTCTAAAGAGCATTTTTAAAAGGGTAAGCAGAACCTCGAGTGAATTTCTTCCTTCTGTGGCTTTGAACTGAGCAGCCTTGTGAGATAAATTGTGTGGACTGATTAAAATGCATCTGCAGCAGCCGTTAACACATTGTGTGGGCTCCTGAGAGCCCTTGTGGATTCGCTTCTTGCATCCCCCCACCCCTCCGTGTCTGGACAGCCTACATCAGGTCTGAGTCAGGGGGTGTTTCATCAGTGCTGTGACTCAACCACAGGGGCAGTTAAAGGTGCTTGGCAAGCCCCTTTACCCCTCCACCCCCACACTTCATTCTGGCCTATATTTACATCTAAATGTTAGTATACATACTGCATGTACAGCCTGAGCCCATGCGTGCTGCATGCTTAAAAAAAACCCAAAGCATCCACACCAACAATCAGCTATAATAAAGGAGGACATGTGCTGCTGACTCCATAAATGCCTTTAGCAAAAATTCTGAAAACAACAAACAGTATTACTGCAGCATAATGAAAGCGTCATGCTTCCTATTGCCAAAAATGCATGAGCTTAGACTCAGCGCTGTGCTGAGAGGATGCTTTTCAGTAGTACAATGAGGCACTGCGAGCATCTCACACTCATACTGATAAGAAATGACTCCATATTCATTTAGAGCGTGACATTTCCACATTTTACACAAGCTTTAAGAATATATCAAAGGAACCACTGCTGTCATTTGTGCATTAAACATCATTCTGCACACACTACCTTCAGCACACCCCTGAGAGACGAGTGGGCAACAAGTAGTATATGCCCAGAAAAACAAACAAGCAAATGCAAAGATACATTCCTTCTTTGTAAGTTACAGACGTTAGCTGAAAGGAACACATGCAGCTCTGACATACCCATGTATCTCCGTGATGTCCCAACAGTGTTTCAGTGAATTTGGCAGGAAATCTTGTACAAATATCTGCGAGACATCTCTCCATCTCTTCCTCTACATCAAAATGGATTCACAACTTCTTGTTATGAATCTCACTCTCTTGTGCTATCATTTTCTGCATGTGTGATGCTGCTTCCTCCGTGTCTCCCTCTTTGTCCTCCCCTCTCCCCCTCCTCTTTGGTTTTCTCTCTCTTCACCCAATCAACAGATCTGACCTCCGACCTTGCAGCTCAATGCCATTAAACTCCTTTCAATTCTGCAGCTTGTAGC
Source organism: Acanthopagrus latus (assembly GCF_904848185.1). Lineage (NCBI taxonomy): Eukaryota > Metazoa > Chordata > Actinopteri > Spariformes > Sparidae > Acanthopagrus > Acanthopagrus latus. The sequence continues at coordinate 28,884,901 of NC_051056.1, forward strand.
TCCTCAGAAAAGACAATGCAGCCCTGTGCAGTGCGTAATATCAGCTTGTATTTTTTTTCGCCCTTGTTTAGTCTCAGTCACAACACAAAGGAAGGAAAAATCCTGAGACTTCAGAGATGTATTTTGTGTGATTGTTTTGCTTGAAACTGGTCAGGGGAAAGGTAATGACCTTATTGATTGACTGTAATATTTCACACCCCACATCCAAATCAGATGAATGAACAAAAAGCATTAGCAAAGGTTCAAAGGATCATATAGTGTGCACACTGCCAGGGAAGAGTGATCTCGTCACTGCTGCTCGTCCTGAAGCTTCTCAGGTTTCTTACTCAGGTTCTTGCTGGGGTTAAAATTATAGATGCAAATTTTAGTAGCGCCTCAACAATTGATTATACGTGTTGGAATCTTTTCTATCGACAGTCTATTGACGACTGTTTGAACCACAAACAATGCAACATCAGAGAAGACTACAGTCAGAGTTAAAGGAACGGAAACACTAAGCTACTTGAATTATGAACTAAATAAAACAAAATAAATGACTTCACTGTAAAAGGGGAGCTCGCGTTTGTTGCAATTCAACAACTGACCAAACAAAATCCAACATATATAGAGGCTAAAGAGCTGTAAAACATAATAGTATCATCTTTGGTAGAATGTCTCTCTGTATTTTGAAGATTTCAAATATCTTCCATAATAATTAAACACATTTTCTCACAACTATTTTTTTGATTTGATGAGTAAGAACTTATCTATATTTAACCTCTCTGGTGGTCTGTTACATTTTTAATCATCTAAATTCTTAACAGCGATTCATTAACAATTAATCATTAATCATAACCATAGTGTTGCTCACACTGGGTCTGTTTGTTTCTTTGTGTTTCAGGGTGTGGAGAGTTCACTTATTACAAATACAGTGATGTTGAGTTACGTTTCTGTTCATACTTTAGTATTGTCTTCATATATTTATTCTATTCATCTGATTTTAGCTCATCTGTTCACACTCCTTTAATCTATCCATGTATCTCATGAGCGACTGGTTCACTTGTTTGTGTACGGCTGAACTCACAGGGACAGATTCCATTCACTTATGTTGATATGACAATAAAGCACTGAGTCTTGAATTAACATCCATAGTTGGAAAATGAATGGCGATGACTTGACTTTGACCGGGGTCTTGTTGTTACAGTAGATACCAGTGCAGCGCCATTTACTAAAAAGACTATATAAATGTAAATTCCTCCTTGATATAATCCAAACTGCTTCCTTTAGATATACAATTTACAGCAGTAAACAATGGTATATACTCTAAAACAAAATGCAGATGTTCACATGTTTCTAATATCAAGACGGAAAGCTCGACCACCTCTGCAGGTACAGAGAATGAACAGCGGGGACGATAAACAAACGGTTACAGAATTGATTCCACTTGACTGATCTGATGTTTCTAGTTCAGTACGTAACTTAGTGTCAGGTGAAATAACAAGGCAATTGGAAATGATAGTGCTAATGTTGTTAATGCTAATGTTATTGCTGCAGGTTGCACTTCATTGCAAACCACAGAGTTCCATACAGATTTTACACACAGCAATGGTTTTACAATGGCTGAATGCAACATCGCAGCTGATTCAAGTTAAACAGCATGTAAGAAAGGCATTGTTGCCTCAAGACTTCACAGTGTGATCACTTCCTGCGGGAATTCACACAGCTGAGCTAATCTGACTGCAGTTATGGCTACTTTACAAAGGGTTAATGAACTGTCCGGGGATAAATCAAAGCAGTTTGAGTGACTGTCTTTTATAGCTCGCTTTAATCAGCCATACAATTTGGCTCTCCCGTGAGATTACAGTCCATACAAGGATCACAAAGAGTTATTGGATATTGATCAGATCACGTGATTCAATTGTGGTGGAACAACAGCAGCAAAATAAAATAAAAGATGCAGCAGGAGGTGAAAGATAATGTCCAAAATGACCATCCTGCTGATTCTTGTCTGGAGTGTCTCAGTCAATATTGCATTTATGGCTCCTCATGCTGCTCGTGTTCACTTCAAGCGCTGCGGGACAGGTTTCCTAAAGCTCGCAGCGCGTTAGGAATATCTGTGAAATTTTGTGTCATCATATTTCCATTCCTTATTCGTTCTTAGTTTCCCACGAGCAGTTATAAAGAGGTCTAATGCCCAAGCAAAAAATGGTGCAACATAGAGCTTAGTGGTCGCTCTTTATCAGAACAAATGACAGTGTAGTATATAAGGTGTAGTATGTGTGAGGTTACTCAAAATTACACAGTTTGGTTTTGCAAAATTACATATTCAGATCAGAAGCATGATCTGCAGTGTTATCTTTTCTCTTCCATTCTCAGATACAATTAAACCTCAGCATGACCTTCAATAGTCTGGCACTTTATGTACGGATACAGCCGGCATCACATCATCATCACATTCAGACAGATGAAAAGAAAAGAAAGTGTATTCATGTTTTGTCTTCATTGAGAATGAGCACTGACAAATGTCTCACTTAGAACAAATCTTCTAAGAAATGAAAATAAAAATATCTCAAGTGTTTATGTACAAAGCAAAAAGAATAAGGAAAAAAAAAGATTGATAATCTTTGATAATCCATATATGTTCAATATCTGAATTACGGTCAGACCCCAAACCCAAAATAATGATTAAATCAGTGGCACAGAAACAAAAGTCTCGTCTTTCTATGAGGAATTGTACAACATAATTGGAACTAATTTAATATAACACCAAAACAACCAGAACAGTTTTTCTGCTTGATTCATCTTTAAATTAATGTCTACAAGCTGCATTTCAGAAGTGACATACATTCTGCAGTGTGTCCCATATTATGTCATGTGAATGCGCTACAGCACAGTAATGAACCAAACCTGGACAACAAAACACAGCCTTCATCTATATTTAGTTGTAAGATTAATTATCTGACCATGATACTTTCACATCTCACATTCTGAATTATTCATGGGGAGATTCCTCGGTGGTCTCCATGTTTCCTTCACACACCTCTCATTTGGAGCAGTGTGGGGAAAGGAAGTGGTGGGTGTGAAATGAAAGCAAAACAAGTAGAAATATGGATCTTTGAATTTTAATCCTGATCTGTCAGAGCTGCTTGTCAGAGGCAACAGCCACAGGCTGCATTGTGTCTGCGTCGCCGGTGGGCGCTCAGGTAACGTTACTGCTTAAACAGTGTTGACTTGTGAAAAAAGTAGAACACAATGTAGCAAGAATTCAATCAAAACAAGCATGTTCGAGTTTAATTAAATTGCAGTTTCTGTTGCAGATGGCCCCCAGTACAAACACTGGAATAAGATTACCAAACTTTGGAAACATTCAAATTGGAGAAGTTTGTGAAAGTGCAACACTGTAAAAGAAAAAAAAAAAACTCTGCTGTTTTAAATTACTTTTGTTTCTAAGTATCTGAGCTCAAGTCTGATACAAATGATCTTCCTCAGGTGGCTGCCGCTGATATAAACTGAAACACATTTCCTGCTCCGCTGGCTCCCTTGGCTGTTTGGTGAACACGACAGGGGAAACACCCTCAGTGCTAATCACTGATCCACACTCAGCCCCTCGAGGAGCTCACAGAGTTTGTGTTATCATAGCAGCCAGAACGACTGGATCTTTGGTAACGTTTCCCACATAAAAGTTAAATCTGAGGCCGTTTTTGTGTAATTGTGCAATAAAACTTTTGTGAGTCATCTGTAAAAAGAAATCTGTGATTGTATCGAGATGTCACTGATCATAATAAAAACATACAATTCCAGTGGGAGTAAAAATGAGCCAGTGCTTTTTAGATGACCAAACTAATGTGCAACAAAAACTAAAACTCAGAGTCCCTGTAGAGCTCAACAACTAACTGTTACTCACAGTTATTGTTACAGCTCCTGTGATTATGTATATAGTCCATCAAATAAACAGCCCGAAATGGCCTCCACTTTCTCTCACTGCCGCCTTTCCACCACTTCTGTTCGGTGTCTTCTCAAAGTTGCTTGATTAGTAATGGAGGAGCAGTGAGAGAGCATTTGGATCCACCCAGGGACTCTGCAGCTCACTACACAGTTTAGCTAACAATAGCCCTGGGTTATTGGTTTAAGCACTAGGAATGGAGCTGGTGTGGGAAGCTAATATTTTAACAGTCTACCAAAGCAATATGTTGAAGGTAGTGAGAGTGACTGGAATGTCTGATGTGTACTTCTGCCTCATATTGTCAATTTGACCAATGTCTTTTGGCATACTGACCAACAACAGACAGGTAGAATATGCACAGTATGTAAAAGCAAGTCTTTTATATTATTTGAGATTGTTTAGAAGATCAGAGAAAAAAATCAGATTACTCAAAAATACCTGAGTGAAGGTGCATACAAGTTGTTTTATTTTTATCATGTTGGACACCTGAGTAGAAATGAATATTTTCCAAGTTCAGTAGAAACTTTTGAGCATTCGATTAACATGACAGAGGGCAGAATCAAGATAACAACACAGGACAGGATAACGACAGAATATTGACACGTTGAAGCAGAAAACGTTTCTGTTGCCAGTTTAAATAGTAACTTTAGGGCACATTAAGAAATCAACATTAAAGGGGACATGATATTCTTAATCAGGTATTAATTGGAGGTGTATCATAAAGTACATACACATCTGTCATTATCGGATAAGAAATGATGAACAAAGTTTGAGGTCGTCAAACTGAAATGGCGTCGTCACCAGAGAGCACTGACGAGGTTCATATTCTGTAGTTTGTTCTACTTACTACATGTTTCAGTCATAATAATTAAAAAGAAAATCGAAGAGGTTTTGATCAGCACTGATAGTTTATGTCACTCTTAATCAAGATCAGTTTGGGCCTCAAAGATCCAGGATCGTTTTGGCAATACTAATAAACTCTTCCTGAAATAGCCTCCTTGATTTTATGTAAATGTTACCAACAAATGAAATAAACAGTACTGATGTCACTGAAAGTAAAGAGAGAACCATTTTACATTAACCATTCAGCAGACGAGTGAAGATAATTTGCTGAACCATTCTGCTCAGCAAACACACCTCGACAGCCCTGGATTTATACAGTAGATGCTTTGTGGAGGATTTTTTTTAAGCTCTCAAAACCACTTCCTCACATTAAAAGTTTGTTTCCACCTGGAGACCTAGGGCGGGTTTCATCAAGGGTCTGTTTGCCGAAGATAAGCCCAAAATGAAACTCCACTGCAGACCGACCCTTTTGCAAAGAAATCATTAACATGGCCATTTCTCATGGCACTTCACCGGATTCTCCCACCATCTCGAGCACCCTGAACACTGACAGTGTCTACTTAACTTAATGACTTTCTTGACTGCTTGCAGGTAAGTGATTGGGAAGTGTATAATCTTTTAAGAGGGCTGAAAGGTAATGCTTAGAGGAGGGAACGGCTAATAATGTTTTATTATGAAAACAGATTAAATTAATCTTTGGATTAATCAGTTGCTCTATGGACTTCCTTTGGAAAATCTTATTATACTCCTCTCACAACACCGCAGTCTTGGTGAGACACTCAGCTTGCACGCTGCTGTCCACACTGCATTCTTTAAATCACTGCCATTTCTACAGGTTTTTGTTAACTCAAATTTTCATTTGTGTTTAGGTTTGTAATGTTTCTGGCTAAGAAGTGATTTAAATGTATTTATGTCAAATACTTAGATGCGTTAGATACTGAAGGACGTTGATTCAAGGTAAACTGCAGCAGAGGAAGGACATTAACCCTGAGTGCTGAGCTTATCTGCCATAGCAGCTGTTTTATAAACGCTGCCACACCATCAAGCCGCTGCCTGGCCAACCCTCACAGTCCATCTGCTAACGTCTGCGGACAATATCAGTGCTGCACACACTCACACTATATTTACACCTGTTCATTCGCATTACATTGGGCTCAAACAGATTCAGAAGAAACAGAGACACACAGGAAGATTTACACAAGATATTCTAAAATTCTTACGCTCTTGGAAAGTTTGTCTCGCCAGAAGCTTCAGTCATGGACCTGTGAGCAAATTCAGCAAGCCTCCAAACAGCTCAGGAATATGCCACTAACCAAACATGGTGATGACTTCTCTTGGCATCTCTTTCCTCAGTGATAAAAGGGCCAAGTGCCGAAGGGAAATGTTCCTGACATGAAGAAAAGTTCTCCCTTTATTTGTGTCTGCGACAAAACATGACAGAAAATATTTACAAATCTAGTATCAGTCTCATCTTTTTCAGCAACCTGAGCTGCAATGATTATTAAAATAATCCCATAGTTGATCAAAAGAAAATGAATCACTAACTATTCTGATAATTAATTGATTGTCATCTATTTCTTTCTACATTTGTGAAAAAACACTGAACAGATTAGATGTAAAAGTCGGGTGAAGGCTCAACTCTTCTTCACTTTAGGAACCTAACAGGTTTCCTCATGAGACAGAAAAAACTGGCACAAGCGGGAAAGTAAGTTTACCAACCCAGTGAAGCTTTGGTCTTACTGATGCTAGCAGCAGCCACAAATACATCACAACAATAGTAATGACAGAATGACAGAAAACAACTGGCAGTAACAGCAGTAAAAATATGAAAACATAAAGATGAAACATAAAACTGAGTCTACTGGTGCAGCAACACAACATTAACATGCAAGTAATGAGCCAAAATCTAGTACAAACTGCTTTGGTGAAAAGTTTTTAAAAAGAGATGATAAATAAAAAAAAACAACAACACCTAACTGAGGTGCTGAAGCTATAAACTATCAAAGTTAATGAAAGAAAGCGTTCAAAAACCCTTTTAATTAGCTGCTTTCAATCAGAAACATTCTTCAAGGTGTGGACAGGTGTAAAACAGAGACAATGCCAGCAGATGTAATAATAAAGATAAGACTGTTTCATCTCAGTCACTCGTAGCAGATGTTTGGTAACCAATTGTTTTCTTTTTTTGACTGAAACTGAGGCACCAGGCCAGATGACCTTAATAAGCAGACCTCAGGGGAAAATGTTAAAATGTCACCAAAGCAATCAGGGACCACTATTAATGTGATTTAAGATTGCTTTGACACAGTGGAGTCATAACTGGCCAGCACTTCAAAAACTCAGAGTTGGTGTGACTTGATGTGTAAAAATTGGTCAATAGCTGGGTTGCACAAATAAGCACAAACTGAAGCTGAAATACACGTTTTATATCAGTAATGTGGAGGCTGAGCCCTCCCAGTACATACTCACATCACACACATCTAAGGATGCAGCGATGGCCTTGAATATTATTTAGTTTCCTTCCTGACCCTTTTCCAAACCTTTGCATTAAGGTTTCATTGTGAGTGGCCATAAAACCAATGCCAAAAGCAACACCACACTGCACTACTTGTTCCAAGGTGCCCCTAAGGGTTACTTCTAAGGACGCTGTGTCGTGATGGTGAAAAAGGTTCAGGGAGAAAGGTTATTGCTTCCAATCTGGCGGTGGGGAAAACATGATGACTCTAAGCTAGAGGGCACTACTGTGGCCTAATTATCGTCCAGATGGTCTGAATAGGTAGGACTTCCAACAATTAATTACTGAATGCCCATGTGCTACACACGGCCAGGAGCTCTCCAAAAGCGTGAGCAGAGAGAGGTTCAGTTCTGTTTAAACCAAATAACCGACATTGATTATTTTCACCCTTGAAATTATGATTTTTTTTGTGTATGTCAGGTATACTTTGATGTTACATCTTAAAACATGTCTTTAGTGCCTATGTCACGCTAAATGTGTCTATAAACACATCCTCCCTTGTAAAATTCCCTGATGTAATTAATGACCTTCCTCATAGCAACCACGTGTCTACGTTTCATCTCAACACTAACACAGATGCTTCATTGATGATGTGAAACTAAAAAATAAGTATCAACTCTGATCATGACCAAACCGTACCAAATTCAAAGCACTAAATATGGGACAACACAGCAACTGATGGGCTGCAATATTTAGGGGACTTCAGCCAAGAAAATTCAAGATCCTTCAGGGTAAATTTATAAGGACATGGTTGTGATTTAAAATCGGGGTTGCTGTGAGGTTCTGGCACCTTATCTGCAAAAACAAAAACAGAAAACGGAGCTCTGCTATTCCCAACAGACGTCTGACCGGTCAAACGATGGGAAGTGTTATCTCCCACTTCAGACAGAGTTGGACAACTTCCTTTCCACAGCAATATGAAGATGATGTGTGGTTTCGTCTTGGCCACTGGCCACTGTTTTTTCTGTGTGACAATTAACTTGATATATATCATGTATGACAAAGCCCATGGGCCCCATTACAGGATCCAGGATATCCAAAGGGTCGTGTGAAGAACACTTCAAACCTATCTTCTCTCGACAGATACAGTGCACTCTGTCTGCTTTAATAAGACAGAAGAGCTGCCTGTGTCCTCCCATACAGATGCCTGCTTTTACAAGTTGGTAGCATGCTTCAGATTTGAGAATATCAAGAGCAGTATTTCGAGAGGTGTGGAGTGCAGCGTGGCAGGAGAAAGGGAGGACGCATTATGGAAATTAGTTGTAATTAAAGAGGAGAGTCAAAACAGCACAACAAGGCACAATCAGGGAGCTTGTGTGATCACAAAGTTAGAGGTGCGCGATAGGACAACCATCTGCAGATATAACAAAGAGGAAACATAAAGGGTTTGTGGTGTACAGTGATGAGGCGGAACTCACTTTGATGTTGTACATTTTGTGCAGGGGGCGTGTTAGTGTTATGCTAATGACTTGTCAGTACAAAGGACCTATTAGGCCGTGTCTCCGGTCGCTGTAGACCAATCGGAGAAGTGGACATCTGGTACAGCCGAGGCTATTTTATTGCCTCAACAAAACCTTCTGATTTCAAAGGGATGCAGCGGTTGTGTTTAACATCCATCCAGTGACAGTAATGTTGATTCAGAGATGCCACAGAGAGACACAGGAGCAAGTCCCAAAACTGGAAATTAGTTTACGTTTTTGCACAAGTCAATGGGTTTTCATATTTTCAGAGATTTGTTCTACAACATAGAAAACACATCTAAGTATCTTCTTATACATTTTGAAGCATTACCTGTATTTAAAGGAGATTATCTAACAAGTGGCTAAATGAGCGTACAGAGTTTGTCACAGACATTAAACGTCATCACACAACTACTCAGTAATCGTCTCCACAGGACCACCACACCCTACCACTATTTAGATTGAAACATCACTGATGGTTAGTTCTTCTAAACTTCCCTTCAGATAAATAAATAATCTAACCATCTATGTAGTTCATGTATCAGTGGATGAGATTATGTGAAGTTAGGAAACAGAAAGAAAAAGACATAAAATCTCTTCAATTCACCTGCAAATTAGATTAAAAACGACCTTCAAGACTGATCACTCTCTCAAATCATCAGATCGCCGACCACTTAGTGTAATACTTCCACAGCAGTCTTATCACAGAACTGGTGTTGCTTTTAGAAAAAGTCACGACGGCACTGCAAGGGCAGGCATTTTTATTTTGTTTCATTAAAGCATATAACAGCAATTATGTATGTGAACACATTCAGGGAGCCCTGGTGTCTAATGTGTTAAAGTTTGCTTACACCCCGTGGCCCTCACTTTTGTGCCTCCACACTGATGCTGTGATAATTCACTTTCACTGCAAGAGCTCCGTTTTTGCTCAGTCACTCAAACAGTAGTCTTGACTTGACTCATCAAATTCTCAAGGTGCAGCTGAAAGCAATTACAGAGCCTCTGGGTGGAGGAGCTACAGCCAAGGCCTTCTTCTTACTTTACCCCTAATAAAGGCTCGCCTTACAAACAAGATGAATCATGTTCCTCTTTTCCTTAAGCCTCAGCACTTTAGTGAAACCTCTCAGACGAGCATTGTATGCTCATTACACGTACACCTCACTGCTGAAAACAATAATGGCTCAGATTTTCACACCATTTTAGCAGGAGGAAGATTATGCCGACAGCACGGCTCTGCTGGAAGAACCATGTGTAAGATGTCCGTGCAAGGCTTCTGTGCTTGAGCTCTGCCTCAGCTTCCAAATGCATAAAGCTGCGATTTGTAGCTCAGGGTAAGAGTCATTTATTATTTCCTTTGTCACGCTGCGCGTACGAGTGAATTGGTAATAGGTGTGATTTTGACACGCGATAGTAACACAGGAATTGCAGGTTCCAATGTATGTGGGTTCCTGTTATAATTGGGGACTCATGTAGAAAAGATGCATTCATCACTCACTGTAGCATTCTCCCCCTGCTGCAGCATCCTATTACTCATCTGCTCATGTGGAGCAGATGAATAATAGGATAATAGGCTGGGCAGTATACACAAAAGTTCTGTTGTAAGATGGATGCAGCTCAGTAAGGCAACTCAGAAATACACAAGCTGCTCTGATTTTCCACAAGGGCATCTGGCATCATGATGTTTCTGTAAAGTTTGGTGGCACTGGCACTGATGTTATAGGATGACATGGATTTTACTCCCATCTGTGTAAGAGTCAGAAATAATCATTTGTCTGAAGGCAGACACAATCTCAGTGTGGCGCGCATAAACTATTTCAGGCAGCAAGGGGAGGAATCCAAAATCCCACTTTAAGTATCATAGATTACTTTAAACACAGAAATCAGGGATTGTATAACAAAAAAAAAACATCTATATTAGGATGCAGAATGTTTCTAGCAGCTGACCTAATGTGGGCATGCATACACTCTAATTAAAATATACATACATTAAGATTATAAATTAAAGAGGATTACTCGGAGCTGAATGCAGATATAGCTCCCTCTGCTTCTTGTTTTCCCTTTTCCATTTAGAGATTATCAACTCACAAATTAATCCATTCAAGGTATTGTGCTGATAATAATAATGTGAAATATAAATATCAAATGAAAATACAGTGCTTCTATAAATTAACCTTAATGATCGTGACCGATTAGAGAGATAGTCTATATAATATGTATTGAAGTAAAGCTATCTTACCACAGTCAGTCAGTGAGCGGCCCAGTGATGCTACTATGCTGCAGAAAAAGCAAAGCGAGCCAAAAAAACCCCAAAACAGTCCCTTAGAAAGCAGAATCCACATCCTCAGTGTGCGTCCGTCTCGATCTCCCACTAGAAATCTCTCCAGAGTATCACAGCTACAGGAAACTACAACTCCAGACCAGGCTGGACACTCTTCACGCACGGAGGAATTTTGTGGTGTTGTTCTTCATTTTCCTGCATTTTCAAGGTAAAATCCAGTCAACTCTGTGAACAACACTGTCTCATATGAGCTGGACACAAAGACAAAGAGGATTCAATAGGTCTGTTTGTCTGCTAATGCAATCTGAGGATGCTAGCTAGTTACCTAGTCTGGTTAATTAACCCCCGGAGGTTTAGAGAGAGCAGAGGCTGCGATCTCGATGGGTCTACTGGGCTCAATCAGGACCACAAACTGAACATTGTATATGGCATAAAAGTGTTGTAGTAAACACATTCTCTTCCCTCTGGCAAACCCGCGGGAGCTCTTAATCAAACCACAGTACGCACATGATGGTGTCTCCACACAAAATGAAGAGGAGAAAAGATAGAAAAGTGTGTGAACCCCTGGCCTTTTATCTGAGCTCCTCTGACATTTTACCTCAGCTGCTCTGTGGACACAGTTTCAGAAATCACACTGTATTGTACAGAATGATGCCGTGTCTTTGATTATGTGATTCACCTTGCATGGTTTTGTTTCTCACCCTGAAGTGAGTTAGCATAAAGCAGTTAGAGTCATTTAATTGATCTATGTTTTGTTATTCAACACAGAATGTGATCATTAGCAGTCTGTTGTGATGTAACAGTTCTCCCATTCAATCTAATGGCACAGACGTTATGGGTGTAATCTGTCCAAACAGCATTTTTCTTCTCACGTGATTAGCGTGGATGTCACTGTTGTTGCTTAAAACTGCATTTTCTTACAGAAGATTGGGAAGATTTGTTATTTACAAATGTGTTCAGGGATCACTGGGCCGTTTTATGACATCTGGTTAATTCGTACCATGTTAAAGGGTTTTAAAACTTCTAAATGACATGAATTCAACTCAGGAAATTATAATTTTCTGAGAATGTGTTTTCCCGCAGATGCTTGTTCTCACCCTGCACCTGTGAGGGAAACTTGATTATTCAGGAAGGAGTCAAGATTGATGAAAAAAAGTAATGAATAATGTGTGTTCATTAAAAGACATCTTGACGACATCTTGACTCTCTAATTTGATACTGTATTTATTTAATCAGGGTTTCATAGTGAGACATACTGTAACAAGGCAGGAGGTGGAGAAGTTCAAATGTTGTGCTTAGGTGTAACTTCTGTCATGGTGCATCGCGAACACAGTCCTTAAAATATCCTGAAAAATACATTTTGTTTCGGTGGCTCGCTTAAAACGAACTGGCAGCTGGAGGACGGTAAAGGTTCCAATCATATCACCAGGGAAGAACATTTATCATCCTTTGAGGCCTTCTTGTAAATCACCACAAGGTCTTGCCCCCAAATTACCCCGGACACAGCCAGAAAATAAATAATTAAAAGCCCATTTTCTGATGGTATCTTCCTGAATGATAAATGATGAGGCCTGGATTGTGAGCATGACGAGCCAAGTTCTCCAGACCATCACTTGGTGGGGGAGGTGAACAAACGGTTTCAGCCGTATAGATACTGACTGTTAAAACCTGCTATTGTGAGATTTATATTAGTGCCAGTTTAGAGGCATAGGTGATATTATTATGATAAATATAGACAATAATATGAAGCCATATTGTTTTCATGGACGGCATCTACACACTCTGAGGTGGCTGTACGCACCAGGAATGAGAAGAAAGAGATGGAGAAGAACTAAAAATGTCAAATTTTGACACAACAAATCTTAATAAAGTTCTGGGATATTAAATAATCCACTGCTCACTACATCTTAGTCTTTTCTATGAAATATTAAAACAAAAAAAAAACTAAAATATTATATTACACACATTTTTATATAAAATACAGACTTCAGGTAAAAAGAAACATTTTCAGAGACGGCAGCACAAAAGAATAAAATAGAATATAATTAAAACAGCAGGATTAGTTAAAACAACCTTTCAGGAAAAAAAAAACCCAAAAAACAAAAAACCCAGTTCAGGAAAAGGAACTTTGAAGACCAGATCCCTCTGAGAATACATACCGTACATTCACTGCAGGATACAGTAATATGGATATCATATAAACAGGACATCATCGACAATAAAAATGTATTTTGTGTGTGAAAGCTTCGGCAGACTGTTTATCAGACCATCCCATGTTTCCTGTGTGATAGTTCTCCCTGTGAATCATATCAGATATTATATTAGTCATCTCTTATTTGAGGGCAAAAGCAGCTATGTCTGGTTTTTATCTCTCAAGTGCTGCCCCAGAAATTACCGGCCTATCTCACATCTTTATAAAAAAAGATAACAGCAGAACGAAACAAGGTTCAGGTTGTTACTAACAGAAATCCCTTGTGAGCACACAGACCTGGTACATCTGCCCTTTAGATTCCACGTAGCCAAAAAGTGACTAGTTTTGAGGCAGCAGAGGCGTTTGTGGGATGTTTCTTTGCTCACGGGTGACTTGACTTGAGCTTTTGTATTTGAAATCCTGATATTTTACATGTTAGGAACATTAGCAAAATAATTGCTAACCTGTTTCACAGCACCAATATTAAATGCTAATTGTACCCATATAATTATCGACCATTTGACTGATAAAAACACTGCATTAAAACAGGAGGCAGAATAATTACATGCACAGCCATACAAAGAGGTAAATGTGAATGCTGAGTTAATTTGAAGAACAAAAAAAAAACAAAAAAAAAAACAATCACAAGAAATACCCAGAGAATATCTGATGAAAACATATTAACACTCCAGGAAAATCTGAGCCTGAAAGGTTACGTTTGAGCTCTATTTCCTCTAATCCTCAGAGGCATTTCCAGTGGTTTCTGTTCTGCATTTTGGGATAGTTTAAAGGCGACTCCCAGAAGACCTGTGAGACGACTGGTTGTAGTCGGTAAGCCATTTTCTCTACTTTTAAAGTGCAACATCAAACAAGGCTTTTCTTAATTCACCCATGAGGCTTCATCAGCTCATTTTAGAAGAATCTAAAAACAGATTTGTCAGATTTTTTTGAAGCCGGTCAGAGTTGAAAAGCCAAATACTGACAAAAAGGTTGCTATCAATCACTAAAAAGTTATAATTCAGTGAAGGATAATTGAAGCAAGAGGCCACACTAAGAAATGACACCAGCTGCAGGTCCAACTCCTGTCGTAAGTATAATCATAGTCCCTTTAGCACAGAGACAAAACTGATAAAAGCCTTTATGACAAAGCAAAAAGATTGTCCTTTAATGGCTCGTCTAAATGGAGACGGATGAAAAATGAAGACACGTTTGGTCCAGTAGAACCTGAATCACAACATCTTCATATTCCAAGTGAAAATCCCAGGTGTCTTAAATAACAATGCCGACAGCTGTGCAGGTACTCAGAAGACACATGTGGTATATTTGGCTTTGTCATTAAAAACAAGTGAATTTTTAAAAATTTTTTTAGAAACATTATTTCTTTCTAGGTGGGAGAGGACTGGAAAGACTAGACCACTGAGGAATAATAAAACCCTCCATTAAAACACATGCTAATGAAATCAGCACTCGGTTTAGCAGCTCCCAAAAGCAGGGTGAGGCAGGGTTCACTGCAGCTTATGGAGCCCTGAAGCTGTTGAGGAAAATCACGTCTTCATCTCCATCAAGGGCTGACAGACCAATATCAGATGTCAATACTGCCTTGATATACAGTATTGGCTTACACATGCACACACACAGACACGAACCCTGGATTATGAGATTGTAGGCAAAACATGCTTCAGGCTTCAGTCTGCAGCCACCTTCTATCCTCTCTGTGATACTGTGGCTTAGTTATCATGTCTCACACGGACACCTTCAGGTTCAAGGGTGCAGCTCAGCATGCCTAACTGACATTTCCACATAAAATGTTTCCCACAAGCTCAAGTTCAAAATTGCTTTCTTCCTCCCTGTGAGCACAAACCTCCCAATCAGATTTGACTAGTCACACCTTTCCTATCTGCAAAAACATTCAGAAGGTTTCTGCCACGGTCGCCACTGTTCAAGCCTTTACATCTGTTCTCACCATTAACCACTGGATCTCAGCCTAATAAGAGAGAAGCTCATCGTCTTTGCTTTTGGCTATTCTATGTTCAAGTCAGAATGGTTTATTTTCAGTTTTGTAAAAGGGGAACAGCATAGTCTTGTGGCAAAATGAGGGTTTATATCTTTTGCAAATATGTGATAATAAAGGCAAAACATGAAAAGTGCCTCAAAACATGGTGAAAGAAAACTTGAGTATTTAAAAAGAACGAGCAACAACACAGAAACATCCGCAGGTATCGTTTCACACTAAAACTTAATAAAACTCAGCTTCACCAGGCCTGAGTGGGTGCTCTCTGATTAGTTTGGGCCGACTCACATTCTGATTTAAATATTGCTAAATTCTGATTGGTGCTCAGGAGGACATGATATCACATTTTCTACCACAGCAACACCCACTTCAAACCAGTGATCCAAGCACACAAGTAACAAACTGAACTGAACAAAACCGGACCGCTCTGTGAAACCGGGCTTTAATGTGACCAGCACATGATTGAACACTGTAACACGTCTCACTGCTGCTGAAGGGCTGACATTCAGTTTACAGAGCTTCTAATGCACTGATGAAGCTGTTTATAAATTTGCCCTAGATCTCCTAATTCTAGAAATTGCAAATTGTAATTTCAATGTAAAGAGTACAACATGAGAAACACTCATCTTTTTACTGCGTATCCACTGTCTAGAACTCTAATTCTTGAGCTGTAGATGCGAGTTCTCTCTTCCCTCTGACAGATCTGGGATCATAACATATTGTAATGTAAACTCAGATAAAATGAACCTCAATTTGCCTGTCTTAGTGGCCCTGCTGAATGTGATTCCATCAGCCGTGGCAGGGAACATTGTACCGTGTTCACTCCTAGAGATGAGATTAGGTCGGCACTGAAATGCGCACTCATCCACGCACAACCTTTCTCAATGTGTCACTGTGACATGAGTGAAACTCAAAAACCTTGGAATGTTAAGGACTCTGTTGTTGCTCTGAAAAGCTTTCTCATTACTTTACAGTACTGAGAGAGTTCAAAGGTAAGGTTTGGGGTGTTTGTTCACATTGTGGTGAACTGCGACTCAGTAAATGAATCAATGCCCGGAAGGCCAGAAAAGAATTGGTGATAATCCCCATCCACACAGAAAATGGTTGGCCTAGATAATTTGAGCTTCTGCATGAATTGACAAGAGGTTTTGTCGTTCATTTGGAGTAGAACACATATATGCACAGACGAAGACTCTCAAACAACTGTTGGATCAATACTACTTATTGTATTTAGACAAAGTTAGGAGCTCAGTGCTGGAAATCAAAATGCAAATGCAGCATAAATCTGTAAAATGATTCCTCTATCAGTGCTACTGTGAAACCACAACAGATAATGAAGTTGGCCGTGAGTACACACTGTGTCAGATCTGGTAGTGAACTTGTATGCATAATTATATTATGATCTATCCTCGACATACATATCACTGAGATGACAATTCCATGTTCACCTATGCATGCAGAAGCTATAAATATCTTCTTTTTAAAAACATTTTTTCACCAGGATAATGAAGAAGTTCCTACGAGTGGAAGCTGAGCTGCAGCTGGTGCTCTCAGAAGAAACTGTCAGAGGCGTATGCAGGATTGTGGTAAGTAGGATGAAAAGCCAATAACGTGGATCTGCATTATTCTCAGTTTAGGTCCCTGTGGCACTAATGCAGTACACAAAATGAAAAATGTTTGTAATTGTTGAATTTCAGAAGTTGTGCTTGTACACCAGAGAGTTTTGTTACTAAAGAAAAATAAGTACTGAACTGTAGGTAACTCAAGGTCAGGGTTGACTATAAGGTGATTCAACATGTATTGGAAGACTTATCTATAGTCCATTATGGGGCTTTTCATACTGAATTATAATGCACTCAATGCCTTCTGGCTCTACTAGAGTACTAGAAGCAGGAAAGTTTCCATCATTGTTGTGGCATTTCCTGACAATATCTGTCTGAATGCATGCTTTCCTGAGAAGTAAACACTTATCTGCTTTTACCTTTACTTTCTATATAGTGTTAGTTATGACAGCTTGGACAGAAATACAAGAAATCTGGAGGAACCTGTGCAGTTCTCAGCTGCTGCGGCAGTCGCGGCAAAACAAGAATCTGACAACCACAAGCTTTATCTTCATGAACAGTGTCAGAGACAATAATCTTTACATAGAGTCGCTGATCAGGCAGAGGAACAAGATGCTCGCCGGAAGTAGAACCAAAATATTCTAATTATTATTGATTAATTAACATGATTATAATTGTAATTATGATCCTCTATGAGTGATCTGTGGTCCTAGTTGGCATTTTGTATTTCTAAATGTTTTAGTAGTTGTCAGTTGATGATGCTCACTATCTAGTAGAGTTATTAATTAACAGTAATCTATCAGTTGAAATGTGGTGGATAGTCAGGTTTCTTCTCATTTTCTCTAATATCTGTTTGGACTAAATTGTGGTGAAGATGCACAGAAATGCTCCCAGAAGAGCAATGAGGATAACGGGGACTCTGGGGACCCTGGCTGGCTGATTGTTTGTTCAAGTTGAACTCTTGTTCTTGCAAATATTTAGGACCACGGGTACAGCTTCAGAGATGGACGGAGAGTAGAACACAAAGAGAAAAAGGTGACGGACACGACAGGAAGATATTTTCAATACCTGATAAATCCTAACAAATAAAAAACGTGTTTTATGGATCCTCTTGAACAGTTACACACTAGTAGTTGACTGAATGGGTTTATAATACATCATGACTATCAATACTCACCAGACATACTTCAACAGTCGACAGAGGAAAAGTAACAGTTTGCTTGAGTCTCACATGATATCATAAATTGTAAATTGTCACTGAATCTGAATGTGTTCAGTCAAGTGCATTTTGATGCATAATACTATAATGCTTGCTTCATCGTAATGTTTCATTCTTGATGGTTTCATCATAATCATGAGTGATTATTATGTAAAATGCCTAAATGGAGAGAGTTCCAAGTAAGATTTGCCTGTTTTAGAAATGGTACTTATGGTATAAAACCTGTATTATATATCTAAAGTAAGAAAAACACAAAATTCAATCTGTCAAGCTTTAATTTCACATCTAAAATGTTTTATGACTGTTTATATAGTGAATGAGAAAATATTGTGTCTGAGTGTAGTCTTAAAGCATTATAAAGACATTATAATACAGTATGAATGCCCTCAAAATGCCACTGATAATCTAAATACTGAATGGTACATACTTCACATAATCTGATGAATGAGTAATTATTTACATAATCTGGGAATGATACATGCTACAAACATGATTTATCTGTTAGAGATTAATTTAATTAACCATATTTGTGGGTACTATGTTTTCTCTTTGAATCAACAAATCCGTCTTTAGTGCTTGATTGTGGAAGCAGAACAAAACAGCTAAATATACTAACTGAGATAACAGAATATTATAAAAACATCATGTTCAGGTGCTGTTAGCGCTCAGTGGCATTTATGTGATTAGTAGACGTTGAAATTATCAACTCTGCCCGCTGCTGGGGAGACGCGCCCTGCCTTAAAGATCTTTCCCGTACAATTTAACGGCATGTTGCCCCCGTCCTCCTTAACTATTTGCCTGTGCCGTTCCGAGGCAGTGCATCACTTCTGCTCTCTCATTGGACAGGACACTCCACAGTCCTTGCAGAAGATGGGTGACCATTACCTCCCGCCTAACTCTGCCGCATCACTTTAGCTCAGATTTAATTAACTCCAACCAGCCTTACTCCTGGAGTGATGGCCGCAGAGGACTGCCCACTGAGGGTTTCTGATCAAGAGGTGGACAGGAATACAAACTAGGACTTCAAGCTGAAGGAAAACAGAATCACAAGCTGGTGATTGTGACGCCACGGCTTGTGGAGCACTGTAAGATGCTTTTCCCTCAACACTCAACCCTTTATTCTACTGGTATCCCCGACCTCCCTCCTCACAGCTCCCTCTCTGATTTTTCACTCCTGTGCTTAATTAGGCCCTACAGTTAAACAATGCTCTCAGCTTCCGATGGTCTTACTTTACAAGCAAGGAAGAGGAAGAGTAGGGAATGGAGGATTCATATTCAACTCACATAAAACTGCGAGAAAAAACTCTGCTGACAAGCCATAATTCACCCGGTGCTCTGTAGCTGCACTTCAGTATAGAAACCAGCTAACAGACGCACACATGCACACATCACAGCTGATTATATGTATAGTATATTCTACGCAGCTTGACATAACGGGGTGGTCTGACGCCTTATGTGAAGGAGTGCGAGAGCAGCATCTCCATTTAAAACGACTCTGTCCGTCTGTTCTGGCCCACGTTCTTCCTGGATACCAAGTGATCCATGAGGACTCCTGCACAACAGTGTCAGCAGCGCTTGATAAATGTTCTAGCCCTGCAAAACGCTTGTACAAGCACAAACATATCTGGACTATTTATCTTCCTGCTGGAAAATTTATCAGAATATGAAAGCATATCAACCGCATCCATTCTGTCTGGAATCAAATCTGACAATAACAGGCAGACATTGGGCAGATGATAGATGGCAAAATGTAGAAGAAAACAGAAAATAGCAATTTCACACTAAAATTATTTCATGTTTAATATCCGGTTGGTTTCCTTCCAGCTATTCACATTTCAGATGTGAAGAAGCAATTCTGAAGTTTGATGTGCCTTGAAATAACTGTGGTCAGAGATACATCACCGTCTCAAACTGAGTAAAAAAACATTTTGCCCTATGGATCACCTATTGTTAGACCTCAAACTGATCAACTGTGCCGTTCATACATGACGTTCTCTTTTTTTTGACCGGCTCGTCCCACGGATGAAATGAATCTCTGATCATTTGTGACTGGAACATTTCCTGGCCTGTTGCTCTGCCTACACAGCTGCTGCTGGTGTACATACCTGTTTTTCATGACCTTGATGGAATGTAACTTTGTGTAGTTAAAGTGCAGTTTTGTGGAACTTTTCTGCTACATTCATGCTTCATCAGAGCCAAAGCAAGTAGCAGTTACTTTTACTTGTATTTCTGACATGTGAGATGATCATTTCCAGAAAATTACTTTTGATAGTTAAGTCCATTCAGTATCAGACAGCGGCAATTAATATACACTATATTACCAAGTAAGTATTCGCTCACCTGCCTTTACTCATTCTATGAACTGAAGTGCCATCCCATTCCTAACTCATAGAATTCAATATGATGTCGGTCCACCTTTTGCAGCTATTACAGCTTCAACTCTTCTGGGAAGACTGTCCACAAGGTTGAGGAGAGTGTTTATAGGAATTTTTGACCATTCTTCCAAAAGCGCATTGGTGAGGTCACACACTGATGTTGGTCGAGAAGGCCTGGCTCTCAGTCTCCGCTCTAATTCATCCCAAAGGTGTTCTATCGGGTTCAGGTCAGGACTCTGTGCAGGCCAGTCAAGTTCATCCACACCAGACTCTGTCATCCACGTCTTTATGGACCTTGCTTTGTGCACTGGTGCACAGTCATGTTGGAAGAGGAAGGGGCCCGCTCCAAACTGTTCCCACAAGGTTGGGAGCATGGAATTGTCCAAAATGTTTTGGTATCCTGAAGCATTCAATGTTCCTTTCACTGGAACTAAGGGGCCAAGCCCAGCTCCTGAAAAACAACCCCATACCATAATTCCTCCTCCACCAAATTTCACAGTTGGCACAATGCAATCTGAAATGTACCGTTCTCCTGGCAACCTCCAAACCCAGACTCGTCCATCAGATTGCCAGATGGAAAAGCGTGATTCATCACTCCAGAGAACGCGTCTCCACTGCTCTAGAGGCCAGTGACGGCGTGCTTTACACCATTGCATCCGACGCCTTGCATTGCACTTGGTGATGTGTGGCTTGGCTGCAGCTGCTCGGCCATGGAAACCCATTCCATGAAGCTCTCTGCGTACTGTACTTGGGCTAATCTGAAGGTCACATGAAGTTTGTAGCTCTCTAGCAATTGACTGTGCAGAAAGTCGGCGACCTCTTTGCACTATGCGCTTCAGCATCCGCTGACCCCTCTCCGTCACTTTACGTGGCCTACCACTTCGTGGCTGAGTTGCTGTTGTTCCCAAACGCTTCCATTTTGTTATAATAGAGCTGACAGTTGACTGTGGAATATTTAGGAGCGAGGAAATTTCACGACTGGATTTGTTGCACAAGTGGCATCCTATGACAGTTCCACGCTGGAATTCACTGAGCTCCTGAGAGCGGCCCATTCTTTCACAAATGTCTTGTTTCACAGTCTGCATGCCTGAGTGCTTGAATTTATACACTTGGGGCCAGGCCAAGTGATTAGAACACCTGATTCTGATCATTTGAATGGGTGAGCGAATACTTTTGGTAATATAGTGTATGTTGTGATGTTTATTCCTAATATGATAAAATGTTACGATTTTAAGCAGCAAAATAAAATGCGTATTTGATGATATAGAAATATTTCATCATTTTGGGGTGTTGCAATACCACGGAGTGTTGAAGCACTTTGGGACGTATACTTTCAGATCTGCACGGAGGATATAAGGCTGGAGTCTGATGCCACTTTGCTTAGCTTAGCGTAAAGACCAGAAATAGGTCTTTAGATGAGCTGGAAGGCAGATTTTGTTCCCTCTGGAGTGCTCAAGTTAACCATTTCTTCCATTTTCCACTCTCTGTGCCAGGCTAAGCTGAGCAGCTGCTGATCGTACACTCATATTTACTGCACAGGCGTGAGACCTGATCAGTCTTAAGTGAAAATGTCTGACAACTCCTTTACGAGTTGTCAAGTAATTTATCAGGTTTTGAGATTTCTGCTTCCATTCTTTTTTTTTCTCTGCTCATTGTCTTTTACAACAAAACCTGTCCAGACAAACACCCGTTCAAACATGTCCAGCTGTAATTTCCTCAAAAAGAATAACATTAAGGTAATTTTACGTTGCATGTGACAAGTAGAGATTTTTGAACAGGCAGAAATTCATAATTATGCCCTTTTTTGACCTGCTAATTCACTTGATCAATTTCAAGTAGACCCATTCCCTGGACTTTAGTGAAATGTGCAGGTAGCAATTATCGGACTTGATTAATATGTTTCATTACTTCACAGTTCTGCACATTATGTTTAATCTCACCTTGGCACCAACTGTGGTAGCTCCAGCGCCCTGAACACAGAGCTGACTCATGAATGACAAAAGAAACAGGATTCCTAAAAGAGCTGTTCCAACATTTACTGTCACTGTATCACTGCACTGTACAGAGTCAATGGCACATTTCTCACTGTGTCTACTTTCAGCGAGCAGCTTGAAGCCTCGCCGAGCACATTAATCCTCTGGGATGGGGCCCTTTAGAATCATTTATTCACAGTTGGGGGTAAAGCGCAGAGGAGTCAAAGGTCACCACTTGGCCATTCATATCACCATAACCCTGGGGCTTTTCCATCAATGTACACTCTCCATCTGGGTGAGACACCACAAAGGTCGAGGCACACATTGTTGGGAGTGGTACTTTCTCCAATTTTCTGGTCAATGGTATCTCAAGCAATGCTGTCACAGTTGGGTTAGCATACGCCATCTGGTGCACATTTTCATCCAGAATTGCTGACAGTAACATGAGCAGACACCCTGGATTTGTTGGTCATTTATAAAATGTAAGAGTTATGTTAAAGCCGCAGTAAATTCAATTCTCACATCAAAAGTCAATATATTACTCACAATATATATTCAAAGTAAGTATAAATGACAGAAAATGCAGTAAAGAGGTAAATATAAATAAGATACAAACGGCATGTTTAAAAATAGCGCGTGCGTGAGCTGTTACAGTAAACATCAATAGCCTTCAGCGCTGGCAGAAATTCTATCGGCATGCGATCATATTTTTTTCGTGGGTCAACCACTGTCATACCCAATGACTCTAAGGCTAAACTCTCATTGGGTTTCCATGGCCAGAGAGCTGCCTGTTCATAAACAGAGAAACAATAACTGTACGACCCAGTAGCTGAATATCTAAATAGCCTCAAGAACAATTCACATGACTTCACAAATTACTATACGAGACTGTCTATTCAACACAGGAGCAAATGACTGCCCTCGGCAGAACATGAGGGGGGAAATGAACGAAATGAGTGAATGAATTAATGAAATTGAGTTTTTCTTTATAAAGACAGGAACTTTCGTGGCACAATACTGTTTTGTATATCTGTGGTCGAATGGATGCACAAACTAATATACTGCTATGCTGCCTCATTCCCCACTGTTTTTTGGTAACGTTGGTATGTTTGTGATGTGGGTGATTTATTTATAGATACAACTAATGCAGTTTTAATTAATGGTAAGTCGTGCTGTTAATGTGCGGCAACTGCTGCAAACTGATCCAAAGTCTCTGAAATACACCTGATGGGTCCTAATGGAGAGTTTGATAGGGAGAAAGAGATATTGGCACAATGCTAACAGGACCTCGTTAGGCTGCCATTCTGTGTTCTACATGTAAACTTTCATTGTGATTTGAGATCCACTCCATAGCACTCTTGTCAAAAGCAACCACATCATGCTGTTTTCAGGACTTTGGTCCTCTGTTCACCCAGCGCTGCGGTGCATCATTATATTGGCAATTTGGTCATCACCCATCTTTCAGCTTTGGCGGTGTTTGTGCTTTCATTATAACAACTCATCTTCATGTAGTTTCAATAATTTGCCATTCGCGGTCTCCTATGGGGCCATAAAGCAGAAACAATGATGGAAATAGACAATGATAACTATGGCAAGGATTCTATCTTGGTCCAGAGCATTGTGCAGCGAGCCACATAAAAGGATATGTTTTATCCTTAAAGCAATTCTGACTGAAACTGTGCTTCCAAATGAGTGAATGAATCTTGTGGGGATGGCTTTAACACCATTCCTAATGAGTGCACATATGCAATTTGCTTAATGTTTTTTTCCAACCTTTTCTTTTCAAGTTTATTTTGTGAATTTTTGCTTTGGTAGAGGAATAAAAGGCGGAACGAAAAGAAGGAAGGCAATTTACATGTGAGAAGTGTCTTGGGGTGAATTTAAACCAAGATTAACTCACTCAGCCCATCAGAACACCAAAGTTTTTATGTCCCTGCTCAACCCAGCTGCCAGAATAAATGCTAGGCGAACACATTTCTGCAAGTTTCTGTTTGTTGCGGTTGAATTTTCTATTGCTATTCTAGTGCTTATGATCTATTCAGGTTTAGGCACTAAAACCACTTGGGCAAGGTCAGAAAAGCATCATGATGTTGGCCTAAAATAATACAGAAATTGCTAGTAACTGCAAAAAAAAACCCCAACAAAAACAAAACAAAAAACAAACAAAAAAAACCCACTTTGATTGATGCAATGAAAAAGGATGGAAATATCTTCAGGTGTCCTCAAAAATATTCATTGATAGTTTGATCTTTGGTCGCCCTTTTGGTGGCTTTGTTGGATGGTAATAACACCACCATCTTCCCCACCATCTCCTGCTGCCACCGGTGGCCAACAAGCATAAAACGCCACATTTGGTACTAATGTCAACCTTGGACATAACCGATTTGCAGAAATGTTTGCTGCTAACATCATATCGTCACGACTAGGCTGTCCCGTGTGAAATATCATCATAGAAATCAGATGAAGTGTAGACGGGGTCAGTCTTTACGTCGCGCAGTCACAGGTGCCTCTTCAACAAACATTTCCAAGCTGATAGCTGATTGAAACTGCGCTGCAACTTATTCTTGGAGAGGCTGCATGGTAAAAAGAGCCCAGCAATTTCACACCCAGTTATTTCACCAAACACCAGGGCCAAAGACTCATAAACTACAGTATAGCAGATTATTTTTTATTCAAAAGCGATATGGTAAGAGTGTAGGAGGATACTACAGGACGGGTGAAAGGTTCTTTAGTCAACAGACCATGTGTTATTTTATATGAAATAAAATAAATCTGTGCCAGTTGTCCTTATAAAAATATTTTGCTTTCATAGTACCTTAAAGTGATTTTGCAATGTAAGTGGTCGTGATTCGTAAGTGCTATGATGAGCCCTATATTCCTCACATCTAACCCCTGAGATACAACATAAAAAGGTCTCTCTGGATGTTTCGTGCACTTGAACTGTACCCTTAATTTTAGAACCAATGCTTTAAAAAAAACCCCTCATTCTTGCAGAGGTCAGGCCTCCAGAAAATGTGGACTTTATCTGAATTTTTTTCCCAGGTGTAAATGCAGCCACATCTCTGTCATTGCACTGCACCTCAGGCAACATCACCACTCTCTCTCCATCTGAGCGCAGGAGAAACTTTAAGTGCCAGAGGTCTATCTGGACATCTTAAAAGCACCCATGCTTGCTTTGTCTCCGTGTCACTTGCTTACCCTCTTTTATGTAATCGCTGAACCTTCATTCCTCTGCCCAAAAGAAAAAAAAAAACAAGTTAAGAGAAACACAGGAATTGTTTTAACTTAATCCGCCACAAACGATTCAATTGAATATGGTATCATATAAAATCTAAGGCTAATATTTCTGACACAGCTATTACCAGGTTGCAACTGAGAAGTGGGTGTGGGTAGGCAAAGATGAATGTACTCATTCAGCACTCCACCCCAACATTCAATTCAGTGGAAGTGTCCTCGTATGTGTAGCCGCTCTTGAAGGGTATGCTTGTCTGAGCTCTGAGGTTTCGCACTGAAGGAACAGGCAGCCAGCAGACAATCACAGAGGAGCTCAGTGCGTCCATTAAGGCTGTCAGTTAGCAAGGGCCTTGATTAATTGCACACTGCATACTGGCAAATTAAGGCAGGTCCCAAGCCCCCCCCTCCTCTAATAATTAGGTAAGAATAGATTGCCAGAGAGAGAGGAGGGTGAATACTGGGTGCCTGGCGTCACTCAGTCTGTCTTACATGTAATAAAAGGTCTCACACTGTGTAAGCATGGGCAATAATCGTGTGTGTGTGTGTGAGGAAAATATTTGCATGCATGACTGTGGTTTGTGTGAATGACTGAGGAAGTAATGATGGTGCTGATGGTGAATACTTTCATGCCTGCCCTCTGGCTTTTGCCTGTAATCTTGTATTTGCGTTGTGTAAGGTGTGTGCATGGAATGTGTATGACTGACTGTGGTAGACTCTGATTGCTTGTGCATGTGGGCGTGCATGTGCAGCTACAATATGTATGAACAGAACAATGCAAATATAGCTGCACATCACAGGTGACTGTTTGTCCCATGCAGTCAACATTGCATTGTGCGTCTTCACCAGCTGCCTTTTTGTGTAACATCACTGCAGCTGTGGCTACACCCGTCTCTTCGGCGTGAACGTCATCATCTGATCATGCCAGGGTGCATTAGCTGACAGGTTCAACTGTTGCTGGAGAGGATTTTAAACCCAACCAGCAAAGCCACATTCTGAATTCCACCAACATCAGACTCTGGGGAAAGGCGAACACAATTTAAGCATAATCGAGACATTTTTGTTGTTGCTTCAGCAAAGCAATACCCCAGAGTCAGTCCAAACACTCTGCAACAAGTCCCCGGAGGTGACACAATCTCACCAGGTACTGCTTTGATCTCGGACCCACAATCTACTATCTCACTTCAGTGATACTAAAAAAAAAAAAAAACTGTGGTTCTTTCCACTGATCCACTGGTGTGGTTTACAATGATTATTTAGAAAACATAATCACTAGAGATGTGATGATAAAAGATTATATTGTGGAACAGGATAAAAACACTCATAGTAAGTTCATCATGGTGAATTTTCATACTCAAGATACTTGAGTATCCTCACATGAATGACATGATGTACAGTCAGTAAGATTGCTTCCCTGATTTGTTCTAAAAGCACAGTTTGCATATGGTACCTCCCACAAAAAAAAACATTTAGATAGGATATATGATCACTACATTCCAAAAACATAATGGAAATTAGGTTACCACCATTTATTTATCCCTTTTTTGGTGAACATGATATGTGATTACTCATTGAAGGATTTTTGATAGCTGTTTGTTTCCTTGAAACATTGTGTGTCTCATCTGTGATGCAGTAAAATTATTTGTTTCCTCAAAAAATGTCAGGTTATGTTTATTGAATTTTCAAGTTTTAAGAATATTATGAAAATTGATGAAAATTGGGATAATATCGTGGATCCCAATTATGTTGGGCAACAGTCAATTTTCAGATCACCCAAAAGCTAATTATCACTTGGCCGAACACATATGACACATTTCTGCTGCATTCTCAGCCTCGCGTCCATCTGATGGAACTAATGTGCATCACTTTTAATCAGTGCAGTCATATAAATTTGCCTTCTAACAACTAATTCTGCATTCCCATGTATGCATGTAACTTCAACCCAAATCACGTTTGCAGGATTCAAGTCTACATTATTCTCACTTACATGCTTGAGTAAATACATCGTGTATTTGTCCGCAAGCATTTACAAAACACCTCTGGATGTACATCTGTACTCAGGATGAACGGATTCATATAGATACTGACAGACAGTTACTGCTGTTGCTCTGCTGACAAGGTGCTAAATAACATGTATACACACAACCATTTTACAGTTGTTGCATCTGCTTTTCCTTCGCTGAGTCCTTTTTGTGTTATTCTGCTTATGTGGCTTGACTAACTGTGAACATGGATCTCTAGATGTGAGTAACCAAGCAGAAGTACAGATGTCCATGTAGCTATGGAGAAAATAAACAGCATGATGGAAAACAAGGTTGAGTTCTGTACAGTTGTATACAACATCCAGCACACACAGATATGTGTTTGTTGGGACTGTCGCGGTAAACAGACAACGCTGCTGAAGGTCTACAGTGTGAGGACTGGTCAGCGGCCTTTACATATTGTCCAACAGTGAAACGGCCCGAGGGACGATGAGTTCTTTTATGTGTTGATCCTGCGGGGAAGGACACCAAGACTTCTCTCAGTCAGTAGGAGCTTAATCCTCTTACAGGCAGACTGTGCCTGAGTCTATTAAACCGTCTCGCCTCTGTAACAGACTGTTTCTTAAACTTCACCCACTTTAACCAGAGGTGGGTTTTCTATGTGTGTTTGAGTAACACAAAAAAATGGAACACCCCCCACAAAAAACAAAAAACATGATTGCGCTGTAGCCTCACCATACTGTTTCTGAGCAGCGTTGGCATCTCGGAGGAGCAGCGGTGATCAAATAAACCATCCTCAGATTCTCATTTACTCTCTTCCTTGTTTGTCATTTTCTACCTGCCCACAAATCTTCAGTGACTTGTAATCTCAAACGATAAAGAACTGTGGTAACTGTGGTAACATACTCTATGTTCTATGAAATGGCTATCAGTGCTTGATTCAGCCTTACAGGATTGGGAACATTAGCAACATCAGAGAACTCAGCCTTGATTCACAGAACCTTTCACACGTTTCAGACAACAGTGGGTTCTTGTCATAGGGTGGGAAGCTCACTTGACCTGTCAATTCAACCAAAGGATCACAACTTTTGTCACTGTACTCTTGAGAGACACAGAGGAAATTCTTTGGAACTACTCTGCCCTGCTAGGTGCCGTGCTGATCAGACAGGGGCAGAGCCTGACCGAGTCCTGGGACAGTCAACGTGCTCATAGCTGTCTGTTTGGATAGACTGCTCAGTAAAAGTGGACAGGACAAGTGCTACCTGCTATACTGTCAAAGAGTCAATTCTGATTAATGTTCCCAGATGATAATGAGTGCAAAAGATGCAAATAATGTGTAGCCATGCTGCATGAGATGGTATAGCCTGGTTATTTTCCCAGCGGTTAAACACAGGGTTAAGTATTAATATCATAATCTCTTCAGCTAAAAAGGAACAGTCTAGATGGGTCTGTGTGGATAAGTGCAAGAACCTGAACTACACGTCGAGGAGGTTCATTTATCCTGCCCTTGTGTGACCTTCTCATGGTAAAGATACTTTACACTCAGCATCAAATATGCTGGCTCTGATTCTTTTACTTCAAAGGCACATAATATTTTGATGCCCTCAATTCTAATGCCTGAAATGTGCTTCTCTGGGACGCAAGCCTGTGAATGTGTAAGGGATGTTAAGAGTTGTTCATTTATACTTTCCTGCGAAGGTTCATGTACAAGTAAATTCACAGGAGCTTACTTCCGAAAAAAAGTCTGAATAAGTTACTAAAGGTTACAGTGGTGGTGCAACATGGCAGACGCTGTGGAAAAGGACCTGCTCTCCCTGAGGATATAAAAAGCTTAAGGTCACGGAAACACAACAAATTCACAGTTTCAGGCAATTTTACACAAAGAGAAACATAATAATGAATATCATATTCCATTCAATCATTAAAAGAGAGACTTGTTTGAATAAACTTGATGTTTAGTAAAATGTGACTCCTGTTAGCTAATATCAAAACATTGTGTTCCATCCAAAGTGCAAAATGGAGGCAGCCCAGATGCCTCAATTTGTGTCCAATGAAACAATCTCTCAAATAGTGTGCAATAAATATGCCAAACTGATGCGTCCAAAAAATGTAACAAATGAGACAGACCACTTATCAGTCAAGCCCATTAGTGGGGCTGATATTCGGTATTTTTCCAGTTTTCAGTATCTGCTTTTTTTGTGTCCAATTGCCAATTAAGTTTAAAAATGCACTACTTTGGCTCTGATGCAGCATCCTTTCTTTGTCTGTAGTCACTGTACAGTGCCCAGCCCACAACACAGTCTGACTGGTTGCACTGATTAATCTGAACATGCAAAGTAACTAGTAACTAAAAATATCCAATAAATGTAGTGGAATGGATTTGAAAAGTAGTAGAAAATGGAAATACTCAAAACTACTGTAACTAAACACAGCATTAGAGTAAACTGTACCTCGTCATATTCCATCACTGATGATTAAATACACTTTGACACTAAGATTTAAATTTTTACTGCAAATGTATATCAGTTCCACATATCTATTACTGGTCTCACTGATTACTAATAATCGGCATCACCTCTAAAAAAACAATACTGGTCAAACCTTAATAAAAATGTGATAAGGTTTAAAAAGTGAGAAATAACATATGTACATATCCTGTGTGACCAAAAGTCAACGTCGACCTCTTCTAACTTACAAGTGTAATGTATTTATTTTACTTATGTCACATACGTAATGCGAGTTTTGTTGCCTAAACCAAAATGAGACCACTGCGTGTATATTTTTATTACCATGATAACAAAGGTCACTTTACTATGGATCAGCTGTCCAGAGAAGTTAATGGGAGGTATATAAACTATAGGATGAACGCGCACAAAAAAAATGTGAAAGGGTAAAGCCATATTATTTGTACACTGACTGATGAGATGGGACGAAATTGAGGTCTGACAAATATGGAGGTTTTCCCTGCAGCAAGGATGTGAAAAAAAATAAATAAATAAAACTGAGGCTGTTTGCATCACAGTTGGGAAGAATATTTTACGGTTGAGTGGCCTGGCTTTCTATCAAATATCGAGCATAGTGACTATCCCTTAAAAACCACACTGATAAGAGTCAGACCTGCCGTACGTCACGGGCTATTGGATAGGGACCGTCTGTGTCACTCTCCCATGTCTCTTCCACTTACTCATAAAACAACAAGCTATTTGCTACGCAGCCAGAGCGTAAACATCGTTGTCAACAGATCTCAGCATGTGTCTTTCAAACACTGATCAAATGGGTTTTGAGATGTGGATTCCCTAGGAAGTGTTCATTGTTTTTTGTTATCCAATTTGAGCAGTGGGAGTAATACACCTCAGTATAAAATTGGAATTATCAATATCACCAGAAAAAAAAAAAAAAGAATCTCATATTGTGCTGTAGAAACGGTGTTTGAAGGCGAGTGGGCTGAAAGTGATGTAGTGTGACAAAACAAATACAGAAGATATGCCACAAGGGAGCACTATAATAAAAGAACTGCTGAGGAGAGGGGAAGAATATGGTTTAGCTTGAGCATACCACAATAAGAAGGTTGTGTGTGTGAGTGCGTTTCGTGCTTGCATGCGTGAGGCGAGTGTGTGCGTGTGTTGTGTGCTGCTTACAGGGCCTGAGCCAATGAAGATGCAGCCTGAATTCGTGTTGCTCGATCAAAGTCCCTGGAGTAATCTCTCATAAGAACAGAGCACGGACAGGCAGGAGGATGCCCATTTCATTCTGAAGTGTATTAAATCCCCACACTCACAATCCAGTGTACCCCAGTGTGGCAATGTAATTTTCCAAAGGGATGTGGGTACAACAAGCAAAGAAGAAGAAGAAGGAGAAAAAAAAGAGGTATTCATAAAGCTGGTGTTGACACTAAACCAAGATTGGAATGGAGAATAAAGGATAGCAACACGCCTCAGTGATTGGCCAGTGGAGGAACTCCCCTGTGTCCGAGCAGATATGTCTCTCCTTCTCATCATGGCGGGGCAATTTTGTCCCGGTTATAGCTCCTCCATCTTCTCCCAAGCTACTCCTTATTTCAGCATTTCAATTTCCTCCCTCGTGCAAGCGCTGAGTGCTAACCTACTTCAGACTTTCCCTCAGACGAGAGAGAAGCAGAAAAGACGAGAGAGAGCGAGATCGAGCAGAGACTAGGAACTGCTGCTCAGTTCAGTCCTACTTCCGGTTTCCCCAAGGTTTGGGAATGCAGATTCAAAGAGCCCGGAGATGATGCAGTGGTTCAGATCCCTGTGTCACGAGCTGCATATATCCATATTGGCAAGAGACTGCCTACTGAGAGAACTTTCTCTCCTGTGTCTCGCTATTTTGAGGGACTCTCAGCTGAATCTAAATCTCGATAAAACAGTTATATGAGTGTCTGGACATCTCTAAATTGAATACAAATAAGAGTAATTACGTCAGGGACTAATGGCGCCTCTGTGCTATAGTGATAGTAATTTAAGGCTAAGATACTTTAATTGTTACTAATTATCATTTCCTTGACACTGAGTAAATGAATTGCCCCACAACGATAAGAAAGTCAAACATGGGTTTGCAAGTGATCCATCTGTTGTCAGTGTAACTGAGCTTGTTGACATCATCTATAAACATGGACTGTTGTCTGCAACTGCACTGTCACATCAACACATGGTACCAGTCACAGATGAAACATCCATGACGTAGATACAGTAAGAATCCTGTAGACTCAGAGCATGAGGAAACTTTATACCAAGTGTTACTGTGCACATTAATCATTTTCCTTTTCATTCATCTCCCTTTGCACAATATGCTTGTCCGTTTCGCTATGATCCCTGCCATCCCACCTCTATTTGGTTTCATCTTTCATACTTCTCATTTCCACAACCCACTCCACACTATCTTTGCATCATTCTCTCTATATTTCCATTTTTCTCTGACTGTTTGCAATGCATCATATCTTATTTCGCCTCATTTCATTCACTCACCCAATGCTTTCTCTTCCACCTCGACACCCAGGAAAATCTCTTTTTCTCTGTTACCCGATGGCAATGAAACATTTATCCACTTCAGAGATGTCTCCCCCCTGAGGTCCCCCTGAAATTGTCCTTCAAAGGTCTCTGCACGAGCTCTTTTTACAGTTTCATGTTTCCCCTAAATGACAATAACTAACTTTAGAATGAAGGCACATTGAAAAGAAAGATACAATCTTAAGCTTATTTGAGTGCGCAGTACCAGTGAGGGCTGAATCTCTGGCTGTTTGTGCTATTCTCCACATATTAATGAAGACATATAGCCCTAACGTATGCTTTAATACTCCCAGTAGTTCCCTGCAAGCCAAGAGCAAGTTAAGCCAGTTTAGCAGGATTTGTAATCATTTTCATACAATTTAAGGCTGCACATCTTATTGTTCAGAAACATCAAAGACATCAGATCCAGCGAGTAACTGTGGTTAAGTTCAGTCATTATCTACTCGACCCCATGCTGATGGTTCATTGGGTGAATTTTTGTAGTCTACAAAATGTTCACAGAATAAGAGTGTTGCACACTTCTCCTAAACAACTGAAGTAACAAGGAATGTTTTAACACCTAACGTTGTATGAATCGAACGTTTTTTGACTCGAGTCAAGTCATGTGAATCGAGTCTACGTCATCTGGTTAAAAGCGTAAGCATGCATCACATCTCAAGTGTGTGCACAAGTTCCATCATATGTGGAAGGTGTGAATAATGTCTTGGGGTCTCAGAGACTTTGATTACTGAGAATGCTGCGACGCTGTTTTGCTGTGAAGCTTCAGAATTTTTTTAGACTGTGAAACTACATCTGACTTTCCATCATCTGTGGGTGGTGAACAGAACATGACTGAAGTTTCAAGTGGGTGAACTCTTCCTTTAACACAACCACTTGTAGGATGTCATTCAACTGTCATAAATAAAAAATATTAGCAAATCATAATTTCACAAAAAAAAATATATGATTCATTAAACATGAATGTGCTTCTTGTTGCTGTGCAGTGCTGCTGTAAGAGCAACACAATGCTGGGTATCAGCCAGCACCTTGTATTCTGGACTGAAATCCCTTTGGATCCAACCCCTCGCCTACATCACTTCATAAGTGTGATGCATGAGACGGGAGGCAGTGAGATGGAGGCCACTTCTCCGCATTCACAAAACCATTTGGGACCATGAATGTCCTCATACCTGCTGCCACAGCCTCCAAGTGATGCCGAAGTGACGGGAAGGTACTCTCACCCCTTTCCTGAAAGTGGGACATTGCTTTTCCCCAGAGAATGTAAGCTCCGAGCAAGTGCCTGCTTCTTTTCCTGAGCTGTAGTGTCTCTCAAAGTCTGCCCGACATTTAAAGGATTTGGACCTACGACTATCGAAGGGTGGCATTGCTGGGACTGTGGAGAGAGACGTAGCTTCAGCCCTAAGTTTGATCTAGCCTGGGGCAGTATGGGTCAGTCTCCCAGATTAGGCCTGCTTTGGGGAGCAATGGGAGACGATAAACCCACAGAAATTCAGGTATAGCAAATAAGTCCCTTCTAGCATTTTCTTGGCCTAGATAGACAGCTTTGGGGCAAGGGTCTGTATTCATTACTGTCTAACAGATGCTATCTGCTAGTATTATGCTCACTGTGGGTGTAAGCATTGATGCCGAAATTGTAAACTTGATCTCCTTCCATCATTTCTGTCTTAAGCTTATTCCCACAATTTGAAAATACATGCACTGCATGTAGAGCACAAGCGATTTTAGCTGGTTTCTTTTTACTGAAGAAGTACAGCATGTGCTAAACCATGTTTAATTATGAGCAATCCATAAATGGAGAGAATACTCAAGTGTTCCCTTTGTCATAAAGTGCTGTATATGACAGGAAACTGCAGTAAAATATATGAACTGGATAAGAAAAAAAGGCTTAACAGTACTGTTGTCTATCCTTGAAAAGCCCGGTCTCAACCCTGGCTTATAGAACAACATGAGAACAACTCCAACATCCACCCTTCTCTCCAGCACACAGTGGAACACGCTGCAGCCTCCCAGATCCAAACTGCATGGAATCTTAATGACCTCTCAGAACTGTACTGGTGTGAATCCCACTGAAACTACGCTACAGCACTCATCTGAGTTACGAGTGAGTAAATCCTCGCCTCAAACTCCTCACCAGCGTCATCCTGCAGGAATCAGGAGTCAAACACTTTCCACGTCAAACAGATTCATTTAACTTTAAACTGAGCAAGTGCTTGTGTGTGTTGGCTTCTCAGCACAAACAGATGGAGAATACCATCTCTGTACAATTTATCTTCTATAGGTTAAAGCATGCCTTGATAGAAAAAAATCTTTATTTTTTTTAACTCAGTTCAAATCAGGGAATCTGAAATCCAACACACATCCCTGAATAGTTTAGTTATCAATACTCCTATTCATACAAAGAAAAAAACAACTAAACAGTGCATCATCAGAGCTGTTAGGGGATCTAAACACCGACTGTGGCTGCACTCAGAACAAATACAACAGTCTCCATGGCAACAGACGACCATGTTGTTCTCCTATTCTGTCAAACAGCAGTGAGCCAGAGAAGAAGCACAGAGGATGAAGTTCTTTCATTAAGGTTTAACGAAGATGCCATTGACATTTAACACACAGTCCACGTCAGTGATCACACACTAATGTGGTGTAGAGGGAAATAAGGCTTCATTCTTTAACACACACAGACAGAAACACAAATGTATGTCTTTGAAGTTCACCAAGGTCTATGTAATAGAAGAATATTTTTTTGGTCTTTCACTGAATGTTAACCAAATAAATTCATTGGCAACGAGAAAAGTTTCCCATAAAAAAAGATATCTCAGGGTGTAAAGTTGACTCAAACTTTCTCTGTCGTTTGTTTTGTGCTTCCTTTTTGCCGAGAGCTATTAGGATGAAATGGAGTGGATGAACACTAAGGTACATACAGCAGCATGAATAATACGAAAACAAATACACTTACCTACATCAAGGGCAGTGAAGGAAGAGAAGAAGAGAGAGAGAGAATAATGTTAAGGCCCTTGGGAAAATATTAAAACCAGAACAAATATATATTAGTGCTACTTTTAGTCAACAAAGTCACTTTTCTTACTTCTCTTCATTCATTTATGGTTTAACCCTGCAGGGAAAATACATCATTTTGGCATCACAGAACGCAGACAATAACCACACATACAGGTTTCAGTTATTAGTTTGTGAATTAACACCTCTGGAACTTCAAAGTAAAATGAGCATCAAGGTTTTATCTTTGGTTGCACACTGATATTAGTTCTGGTTAAGTGTTAATTAACCAGTCTTATGGGAGTTGACTCCTAATTGCAAGTTGTTAATGAAGAAACAAACCCATGTGTAGATGCACATTTTCCCAATGAACACTTGAACTAAAGACATTTTTCTTCTTCTTCTTTTCTCGGGTTAAGCTCTCAAATTAGCAATCGAATGATTTACAGGCTCCCTACATGACAATGGTGGATCTCCTCAAAAAGCTTTAGCCTGCAGGGAGCGTATACATCATGTGGATTTACTCTCAGCCATTAAAAATATGGATGCAGGGGATCACATTTTACAGCCTGATAGGATCCCTGGCCCAGTCAGCCTTGCAGAGCAACCAGCAGCCAATGTGGGGAGAAAAAAGTGAGTGGATAGGGTGAAAAATGACATCCGCATACCTGTTCTCAGCCATACATCATTCAGAGGGCAGTTTTTCGATGGAGTGTGAAAAGAGGGAATGGAGACATTGGATGAAGGCGGTGTGAAGGTGTGTATGGTTGGTAGATTGCAGAGGTTCTGCAGTGTGCTTCTCTTTAAGGGCTGGACCCTCCACGAATCACTGTACTGCTACCTGTTCTTCCCAGAAGAGACGTGATTACTATTCATTACCGAATTTTCTTAGCTACTTTTCCTGGAACTCCGACCGGGCGGCACAGAACATTACCCTCAAAGGTCATAAAGATAAGCCTGAGTAATTATAGGTTTATGGGTGATAAGCACCTTGAATGTGACTCAAGAAACAAATTCAATCAAACCAATCATAGACAATAACATAACAATAACAACAATTAATCAGCTGTTATTTTGCATAAATATGTCATTGCAGAAGTCATTAATTATTTGTAGGACCTGCATCTTAATGAGGTTGAAGAGGACTGGGGCTAGCTGAAAGAAATCACCCACATAACAAACAAATAATACAAACAGTTTAGTGAAAAATCAACCGGGTACTTCTTGGTGCTTTATCTACCAAATTCATCTCACAATGCCCCGGGATATTTGCACATCTTTTGCATTTAAATAAAATCATTTATCTGAATCCACATCACACCCCTAAGACTTCAGTTTATGATCATTTTTGAAATATATTTTCTCCTCAAATGAGTTAATGCTTTCTGTTTCAATTCGATATGGAATCATTACCTCCTGATGTGGATGACTTTACAGGTCTTCTCCATTCAAAAAAAAGGCAATAAAACACAGCATGCTACTCAAAGAGCCAATACACAATTCATGACTGCACGAAGGGGAAAACAATAATAATAGAAGTGATTTGCCCTCTTTTACCACATCTAAAGCAGCTTTGCCAAACAATAAAATATACAGTACATGTTAAGTTGTTGCGAGTAAAATGATTTAGCACCGACTGACTATGTGATCAGAAAACGAGAGCAGGCAGCCATACAGCAACAGCTCAACTGAGGAATTGCCTTCCATAAAAAGCCTCCTGTGGTCTAAGACGGAACACGACAGAGCGTTAATTATCCAGCCAACACTGGAGAACAAGGTAAAAGGCGTGTTAATGAAATACTAATAAGGTTCCAATTTGAGTCCTTCGGCTTTGCCATCCTCTAAAGTGATCTCAAGGACTTCAGTTCCTTCCGCAGCTAGTCTCTGTTATTGCTAATTACCATCGCTCACATGACAGAAGGCAGTTTATAAACCATTATTTCTGGGGAATGAATCCTTTGTGTGTTGTCCTTTGATGGAGGACACCCAGGCCGGTTTACTGGATGTCAGAATTGAGGGACGGGGGGAAAAAAATTGCTTAAACCCTGAAAACTCCTAAAGAGAGAATGAGTTCATTGTCTGCCAGACTTTCTGCCTTTTTCATTCTGTCATTTAACAGTTGGAGAACAACCTAGTTTGGGTTCTCAAGAGGGATAATGTTTTTAGAAGTCTGAGTAATGTTCTAAATTAGCTACACTGGACAGCTGCAGCATTTAGTTGAAAAGTTCATTCAAGTGTCCATTTTCCTTACAACTAAAAGAAATACTGGAGTTGAGTTAGTGCTGTTAGGTCTTCAGAGTTGTCTGGTAACCACAAATCTTTGGTTAGGATCTTCGGGAAAGGTAATGGAATTTCCACTACGGGCATCCTGCAGGACCAAACAGCCATTTCACGAGACTGTGCACCGCACTGAAGCACAAACTGATAACATAAGTCAAAAGGAAACTCTTCAGCAGTTGGCGAGTAGAAAGTAGAGGGAAAGCAGACAGGGATGGGAGATATTCTCAAAGACATTTGAAGATACAGCAATTTCTCTGAGGCAATCATTTGATGCTCTCATTGCGTGATGGCTGAGTGTCACTACTTTTGCGCTCCCATCACTCAAGTGCATCCAGCACTCCAAGAAATTGATTGTTGGAGGATAGCACTGGAACAGTGCACACATACAAAAGTACACATCTAGCCTGGAATAAAACTGTTTCTTTCAGCACTCAAAGCAGTCCATGCAACTCTGTCTGAAAATGGAGTTCCTGTTGATGGTTTAGTTTTAGCTTGGCACTGATTACGACTGAAAATACAGTCAGTCCATACTATGACCACTGGAGAAAGCTGAAAAAATTAACACTGACTAGATGTCACACTGAACCCAGAGAAACACAGACAAGCAGCACCTTGGTTACTGAATATCTTCCACACAACACCACATGGATGATTGTGTTTCGTGGCGACGCTGATACCAGCCCGAAACATTTGCTACATGTCACAACTTTCTCTCTCTCTGCAATTTCCTGTCTGCTTCTGCTGAAAAAAAGCCTAAATCTTTAAAACAAAGTACAGACCGAGAGGTACTGAGATGGTGAAGAAAAGCTGTGCTTATATTGTTCTGTTTTACATCTAAACTGAAAGATTACATCTGATATCTTCAGACAGATTCTGAGATTAAGATATTGATTTTTATGTGTATATTCTCAAGTGTGGCCGCCCTAACAGCTGTCATAGTGTCTGCTCATATCACACAGGAGCCAAGCTGAGTACGACTCCCTGATATCAGGTACAGAAACAGATTAGTTCAGCAGATTATTTGCCTCCCCTGAGCAGGTCCCCTATGATCACTTCAGGCACCACTGTAGCTTTTATTTTTTTTTCTAGTTTCACTTGAGACTTTCAAAGCATCACTCTGTATTGTAGTGATTGAAGGTCAGTAGAGGTTTAGTGTTAATGAACAATTATTACTAAAGTCCTATCACAAAATTGCTTTCAATAGATTAATTCCTCCAAAGCATCACACGGAAAGGGTATTAGCATTCAGACTCAAACAGCAAATCCAGAACTTTAACAACCTCTAACAATCGCTGAATGTCACGATCAATGCCGGCGCGTCACAGTGTTAGAATATTCCACTGATTTTCTGTCAAAAACAGAGGACTAACTCCTGAGACATTTTAGCACTGTGCATCACTTACAAAGAATATGTAATGCAGTGAGACGTAGCTAAAAGCAAAAGATCTTTTCTTCTGCCTCTGTTGTTTGTTAGCATGACTTGTGTTTCTTCTTCCCATCAAACAAAAATGGCAGGCTCGGTGTTTGCATATGATTGCATCCCAAGTGGTAGGCGGGTGCTTCATTTTGTCTCCATGCTACTTTAAGAAGTCTAATAAAACCTTTCTTTCTTCTGAAAGTACACACTCTTTTCAACACACACCTTTGTCTTGGAGTTATAGCGAGATATTTGATAATTACGTAGACTCAAAAAGGCTTGCAGTAAAAGCCAAGCAACCCGCGTCTTCTGTCAGTCTCTTTTCTCTTCCCCTCGTTACATCTGGCTCAGAGTACAACTCTTACACAGCCACTAAGACTGTGTAGAGCTTGCACAGCAGTGGTCGATAATAACCATGATGATAATGGGATTCTGGCCAGTATCACATTACCCACAGCTGATGGCATAAAATGTGATTATCATGTGCGATTTTTTTGTATGGCAAATGATAACACTGCCGGTACAGCTGTCTGTGTTATCATTAGTAATGTAGAGCGTTAAGCGTCGTGCTGGATGGCTTATCATCCCTCTGTGTTTTGAAAAGTTAGAAAAAGATCTGGCACGATTACATTATCAGACTTTGGGGGTATTTGGGGAGAAATATTGAATCCTGGACAGTTTGTGCTGGATAGAAAATGGCTCTGTATAGCCGAGAGTAGTTTGGTACACTTGGTGTTAGTTACTTATGCATTTGACAACAGCTCACCCAAATGTAATCCAGTACATAAAATAATAATTTAAGGTCTTCCCTGCTTTATCAGACCAACTCAACATTCAGCCAGAATTGATGGATTGATTACCGCCACTTAGTGCTACCCCCTCCGTTTTGCATGTTCAGGCCCTCATCCTATAAAGCAGGGTTCATTTGTATTTGACGACTTGATTGATAGTGTGAAGTTATTATTGAAATGCTTTCTTATCTCCATTTGGTAAATGGCAGATGGCCTTGTGATGAAACCAGTATTGTAAAAGTAACGCAAGAGAAATCACCAAAGCTGAAGACGACATATTGGAAATGTCTGTTTTGCTTGTGTTTAAGTAAAGGCCATAGAAGAATACTAATGACAGATGAGGGTACTGAAAGGATGTCTCACTTCAAAGGGATGAGATTTCAACCACTTCCCTTTGTAACCCTACTGTGCGGGGCGAACGGGCGCTCAAAAACTAGGAGTGGGGGTAAAATTTGATATGAGGTAGAGCCTAACATTCAAGTACTCAGGGAACACGATCGACACTGGCCAACTTTTAATGTCTTTCTTCGCATTTTTCAGGGCCAAATGTCAATAAAACCTCTCAAATAAATTACAACAAATAAAGATGGAGCGGCTCGTAGCTTCTCCAAATTATGCTCCATTTGTGTTTTTCTGACCGTTATTTTTCAGCTTCATTGCTGAAACACATACTGCCCATGGTAGAAATACTATCATCATCATCACTAATCTAGAGAAAATGCTTTATTTTACTATGAAACGACTCCTTTGATGTCTGAAACTAATTCTGTAATTGTGAGTTTACGTACATAAACATGGTATTTGTCTGATGTATGACCCTGACCAGAATGGAGGTTGTAAAACTCACCAGACAAAGTTGAATGAAGTACCTCTATTTCATGAAACAGCTTACACAAGGCATTTTAGTTCAGTGACACACCATCTTTATCGTGCTTACTTTCTTTTCTTAAATCATTGCTGAACCAGTGGACACATAAGACAAGCCTCTGTTCTTACTCTGAGGAATGGCGATGGACAGCATTTTGGATTATTGAACTGACACTGCCCAAACTGTTTATCAAGGCAGGCAGGGTTTGGATGGTTTGCTCTCTAAAGCATTTCTCTTGTGCTCTTCCAGGAGGATATCGAAACAACACTCCCTGCTGCATGACGTTGGACTTTCTGGATTTAAATGTCTGCAAATTCTCCCTCAGGAGGAGAAGAGGGGAGAAAGGGTCTTCTGTATGTTCCCTTCTGATCGAAATTTAAAAAAAAAAAAAAAAAAAAGACATTTGGGAAAATGGAGAAGAGGTCACACCTCCAACTATATGTATTATCTGTTTAACCATCTATGATTAAACTAAACTGAGGGCTTAATATTACTATCAGAGAGCATATTCTACTGCTGAAATAGGCGCTCAAAAAAGGTACATGTTGTTATCTGTCAGCTTGTGCTATGAAATTCCACACCGTATTTGTGCTATAGGCTACATTTTGAGTGTAGTCTTATCTTGGAAACTCATTTTTACTCCGAGAGCTCTTTAGAAATTGCACGAGAACTGCTACTGCATCCTAAATGTGGCATCCATGTTTTTTTTTTTTCCTTCCTTCCTTCCTAGAGAGTTGGGAAGGAAGAGATGGGCATCCGCCTAGTTTGCATTCTGCACAGGCTGGACGATTCAGGGCCTGTCAGGCTACAGCTCTCTTCATCTGAGGTGCCTTTGAGAGCTTGGGAGAAAGAGATGCATGTGAGGAGTTCTGAAGGAGGGTGAACTTCACACTCGCCTAATCTCTACTCTGGATCTATCTGTCGTTCAGCGGAAGCACCAGCGAGCGGACCTGGCACTAATTCAATCACCGATTCTTGATTGGCAGGGGAGCGCGCCGCAGCCCTGGGGAAGTGAAAAAAAAGTCCCTTTTGTCCTTAAAGAAAGATAAGAGGGAGAAAGACTGTCTCCCTTTGGACTGAACTCGACCAGTGAGTGCCATCTGTTGGAGCCTGAACTCCAAAGATCAAACAAGGCTACAGGAAGATTGAGACTGCAAGACTCACCACAATCTTCAGGATGTCAAAGAATTCAGATCCCTCCAAATGTCTCAGTACCCTACATACGTCGTTTCTTTATCTTAAGTGAACAGTTTACACTGAAACGCTTTAACCTTCTCTGTTTTTATGTAACTTTGTTGGACAAAAAGGTATATTTTGCAGTATTTTTCAATTTATTCAAGGAAAAAAAAAAAAGAAA
Organism: Acanthopagrus latus; assembly: GCF_904848185.1. NCBI lineage: Eukaryota > Metazoa > Chordata > Actinopteri > Spariformes > Sparidae > Acanthopagrus > Acanthopagrus latus. The sequence goes on from NC_051056.1 coordinate 28,927,191, forward strand.
AAACCTGGAATCTATGAATCATGTTTGCATACAACTCATTTTCTTTGCTTAGTATCTTTAAGGGATCCTTGACTAATGCCTGTATTTTGTACCCTGGCAAGTCAGGGAGGTGTCAAGTATCACATGAAACTGTAGAAAGTTTGTTGGTGTACAAACTGCTTGACTCTGGCTCGAGAGTTCGGTGTTTTTGTTTTTTTTTTGCTGAAAGCTGAAGGCTTTCCAGGTGTGTTTATTAGAAACATTTCAGCTTTGTGTTGACTATTTGGAATGTACAAACACTAATCTTTAAGTGTATGTGTTGTTCTAAATAGTGTATATATATCCCTTATTTGATTAAGAAGTCACATTGAGATTATATTTCCTTTTACAAGTGAGAGTTTGCCAAGACAGGGTCAAAACAGCAGATAAGACAAGAGCAATATCTAATTAAATCAATCATGTCAAACACTGAGACTGATTTTTGATCAGTGGCCAACGTTCCAAAAAGAACTACAAGAAAATAAGTTTCTGCTTGAAAAGAAAATGTTCAAGTTTGCCTTTAAGGTTCAGGTAAACTCCTTTAAAGTCATACATAACATAGTATACAGTAGAATAGACAAAAAATATAACAAAAAATGTATATAACTCATTACCTTGTTCCATTTGTCCTCACATATTGGTCAAACTAGAGCTTCATGGTTACGAGTTACTAATGCATATAATACTTTTTAATGTCTATTTGTGTATTTCATTATTATACAAGAAAACACACACAAACACAAAGAACCAGGTGGGAGCAATACAAACACAAGGTCATAAAATAAAACCCGGTCCTCCAAATACTTACAGACACTGAATTAAGCCAAATGGTTATCACTTGCTCCACTATTAAATTTAAATGACGCCTCTCCAGAGAGTGACAATATTATGAGAGGAATAATTCCATCCGTATGAATAATTAAAAATAAAGTTATCAAACTTTTTTTTCGCTCTCTCTCTCTCAGTTCTTTAATATCATGAAATCTGAATTATAAATCAGAGAGGCTGTCATGCTGCTCATATGCATACTGTGCAGTCTTAATTATTTGTATGAAATAATTAATTAGGCTGATTGGTTGGAAACTATAGTCATATACATATACCAATATCTGAGTGTGAATATTAGAAGAGAGATGATTGGATAGAAGTGAAATGAAGAAAATATCGTACATACTCACATGTAATGATGACATATTTATCCAACACAATCAGCTACTGAACTCAGTGTTCCTCACCTGAGTCTTTACCTCTGAGCAATGTGCTCACTTTTATCACACTGAAACCTGTCTTAAAGCCAAAAGATTGTCAAGCATTACTATTAATAATAATAATGTATGCATGAGATACATTACACATTAAGGTGAAATGTAGGTGAAAACTGCATGTAAAAGTAGAATGTGTCGAGGTTTGTGTCACAGTGAAAATGATGCACATGATGCTGTACGTCACATGACATCTCTAAAAAAGAGACACATACTGCTTTAAATGAAACACAGCATGAGCTGTTGTCTTAACTGTTAAACAACCATCGCTGTTGATGAAAATATATCTATGCAGCTGAGGCAGAAATGTCTGAGGTAATGTTTTCATCTCATTGTTGCTGATTAGCTTTCTCCCTCTCCGACTCATCTTCTAGAAGTGAGAGCAAAAGGTGACCAAAAAATACGCAGTATGACCTCGAAGAAAATTAGGATTTCTTTGGGTTTGGACAATTGTTGAAAACACTGAGTATGACACAAATACACAACTCAGCTTCTAGACATTTTAATGCAGATGTACATATCAACAGATCTTGTGAGGGTTTATCAGTGTAACATATTTTGTGTCTCCACAAACAAATTCAGCGCTCTACAAGACATTTCTACGAATGTCACTTAGCTACTAGAAAAACAGAGTTGACGAATAAACAATGCTGCTTATTTTCAACTACTTGTCGCACCTGATCCTGTTGCTGTGTGATGCCTTTTGAGCTATCGCTGTCAAGTCTTATCTGACAAGTGTATCTGTATCGAGGAGAAATGTGTTATATATGGTTCAAATGAACACACAGAGCATGTCTGAATTTGACGTCATCAGAAGATGTAACCTATTTTTCAAAAGTCAAGGCATATATTTCTCTATTTATTTCTGTATTATTTCTCTAGTCTTACTGTGAGCTGAAGGAGATTTAAGATCTACTTTTCTGGGGTCTTATATAATATTGTTCCCAAGACAACAATACTTCCTCAGTACTGAACATTTTTCTCATAAGAGACACACTTGCTGGTGGTGCTTCCACACATTATATGTGCCCTTGATACAGTAGAAACTGCAATAAAGTCAGCACGCTGCGCAACCAAAACTGTTTATAGTGAAATAAACAAATTGCGTTTTGGACAAAGCATATGCTGTTTTCCATCAGGTGAATGACAATAAATGAAAACAACTCTATCTATGCACTAGACTAAGATAAGATGGTTGACTGAATGAGAGGAGAAGCGACAGAGTGAGCTTGTGTAGCAGCCAGATGAAAAACCAAGTTAGACAGAAAGGTTCAAACAGGAAGTGAATGAATGCGAGAGGACCTGCTTGAGCCAATAATTGTCTTGTGCTTTTGGTGAGAAGTGAATGGTCGGTCGAAACAGCTAAGAAGTTACCCTATCAGTGATGCAGAGTGTCACCTCGATAAGCAGAGCTGGAGAAGCAGCTTGCTGGCTCATAATGGGCTCTGGGACTGGTGATAAAACAAGCATCAATACCCTGGGACACTTAATGACAGAGGCCTCTGATCCAAAAAGAGGAAGATTGATGAAGATTCATACCGATGGACGGCAGCCTACTCAGGGTTTTGTCATTAGCACTAGTTTCAATTAAATCATTTTTTATGGGTCCTCAGATAGAGTCAAAGCCAGAGTGATTAATATGCAGGATCTTGCAAGTATTTTCATACTAAAGTCATTTTTCATTATGTTGCAATTAATCTGGTTTCTTAAAGTTTTTCACCCAAGGCTGTAGTTTATTGAGGGCACTGACGTAGTTTCAGGGTGCTACATGTATTTCTTTGTAAAATGGCAGCTTGTGGAATAAAAAAATAAAATGGGCACTGCGCTCAATGAAAACTCTTTTTCAGCAAATATCTCCTGTTAAACTGCAGAATCAACGTGTTCTTGTAATAAACTAAAACTCATCAAGAATCTCCAAGCACCATGTCCAATCCCAATCTGCCAGTCACTGGTTATTACAGCCCACATCACATATTTCATATTCGCAAGCTGATGCTAAGACTATAACAGCTACATTGGTGGCACTTCAGGTTATTGCTAAAAAATGCCTTTCCTTTAAGCACTTTCACCTCCGTTGACGAGGGAAGTTGACTCATCTGACTCACTTACACAGACGTGAGAGTACAACATGATCAGTATTCTCCAAAGAGATCCCTTTGCATGATGTTTTCCACCTAAATGTGTTGAGAAAGCTGAGCTAGAAACACCAGGTGTACACTGAAAACAAAGACCAGTGTGTCCAGTGTGTGCTATAGTATGTTAGCTTTCATCGCTCACAGAAACGTACACGGCTTTGTGAGCAATTACTAAAATCTATCTGAGGTCTGACTTTTCAAAATTCCCTTGTGCTACCTACAGAGATTAAACGTGTCTGTTAATATATACTGCTGTAATTTCCAGCAAACGTTCAGTTTAATTCTATACAGAAACAGCCTGGTAAATCTGTTTGGAAGCAAATACCCAGAAAAAAGGAATATGATGTGTTGGATTCTCAAATATGTACTCAAGCACTGGATTTATGCAGAATGCATTGCCAGGGTTGCATAATGTATTGCGCTTGTCTAGTTTAAGAAATGCAAATCACCTCAAGTTGATGGAATCCACTCACATTGATGGAAACCTTCCACCAGCATGGCTGTGAAATATTTGCGATTCTTCAAATGTTATTGATGCAGCGAAGGTAAAAGACACACAGAAAGATAGATGCAGGGGGAGAGTGTGGTAGTCAAGGATAAAGGAGGAGGAGGGGTACGAAAGAGTGAAATGAGTATAAACTTTGCCTTGCAGAATATGACACCAGCTGTTACTGGCTTTCTCTCCCACTGTTATTAAACAAGGGATAAAAGATGTTGTGTACCGCCATGTGTACACTTTAAATGAGCTCAAAGAAGCCATTTTGCAGCCATTGTGCAGGGTAATATCCCATTCACACAGGGTACCATTCAGATGTCTTTTTAGAAGCTTGTTTTTTTGTAACAAATGCCAAGTCATATAAAGTAAAAAAATAATCCTCTCTGAGCATTGGTTGGCTTCTAAAGCCCCCAAACTGTGAGTGCAGATTGGAATGCTTGTTGGAATACTTTTATCCCTGTAGCGATGGACTGGACTGAAAGGAATCTGGGAGGAATAAGAGGGAGGAAGTGATTATATTACACAGCTACTATGCCCCAGTTAAACATAGGATGTTCTGTATTTTTGGGCAACAAAATATCAAAACATCCTGAACATCGTTTCCTACAAAAAGAATCGTCTCAAGCATTAAAAATATTGTTTTTGTCATTTTTTTTTTAACGTAAATGAGATGTTACCACTACCTAAACCCATTTAATGTGCTGTTCACTGCTTTTTTCTTACATGTATATCAAAGTGCAGCTATCTTTCATAGTTCCTTCTTCGTCTTATGTTTAAAACGATCAAGCATCTTCATCGATCAGAGGCCATAATCCATCATAGGCTGTTTGGTATTGTCTGCTTTCTGCAGGCAGTGCAGAGGCTCACTTGTTATTTCAGTCAATAACTTTTATAGGAGGTTGTAAGCTTCAGTTTGTATTTGTATCAATATTTGTGGAAAAACATTATACAGTACATTGTTTGGTGAATCAATGGCTTTAAGCTTTTATCCCGAGACAGTTTACTCATGTTCCTCAGTTCATATGTGGATTGGATTAAACATTATTTTCCAAAAAGGTAACCTGAAAGAACTTCAGCATAATAGAGATATATAGGAGGTAGAAAATAAACAGGATTATCTCTAGCAACCCCAGAAATGGAGTGTTTTATATGATGAGATGCTTGACAATTTAGTGGGAATTCCCAAGGTATTTCACTTTTCAATTTCCCACTAACTGGACAGTCGGAGAGCGATGACAGGGTGCGACAGATATCACTTTGAATAAAGACTTGGTGACAGTGCTTTCCTTTGAACCTCAGCCCGGCTCCTCCTAGACTCTTAACCTCCTGGAAAAAAAAGGTTCAAACAACTGAATCGATAGCAATTTAGGGCAACACTCTTGTCACTTCCTCCTCCTTCTTCTTCATCTCCCACCACCCGGACTGCACCCTGGGAGACAATTTGCTGCGCGACACTGCTCTGATAGGACAACAAAGAAGACTCAGGACAAATGGCTCTTTGGAGGGGATTGATGGGCCTCTGATCAGACAGCTCTGCTGATAAACATGTTCCATACCAGTAAGTCTCAACTGCCCTTTTTCTTTCTGTACTCACACGCATTGCTTTCAAAGGTGACAGTAAAAATACAAAGTATTTCTTTCTAACTGTACAACAGAAATATAAGTAATGAATACTTAACTCCAGACCTCTGAATTTTCTATTTGTGGATGACCTTAATGAAAGCTATGGTAAATCATATGCTCAGGATGCGAGCGTTTTTCTATCCCTCTTATACTCGTTACAATGCACTATGACACAATTCAGGGCTTTAAGTATTGAATGATGCACAGCCTATAGACAGGCAGACAACACAGTCAGTCATGTCTTCTTCTGTATTTTATATCAGTTCTTATGTAAGTAAAAGATCTTGAAATGTAAAATTCACACTAACAGGAGCTCCTCTCTCACACAGAAACACTGATCCTGAAACGCCTCATCAGTACTCCAGTGTTTAATCCTGTCACATGTTGACATCACACTACGTTACCATTTCACACATTTGCATAATGTCTGCCTAACGGCTAGTTTGGTACGTAAGAATGAATTCAGCACAGCTGCTCAGTTCAAGCTTGCGGTGCTGGCTCAGGCGTCTGTGGGCTGACCAATTAGAGCAGACTGGGTATTTGGGAGGGGAGCACTGGACAGTATGACAAAACTCATACATGTTTTGAGAATTAAAGCATGTAAACCTACTCCAGGAGTAACCCAAAACACAATGATAAGCTGAAAGTGAGCATGCTATGTCTCTTTTAAAGACGTATTGGATTTATCCAGCTCTTCCTGGTTGTGTAATGCACATAATACATGTTTAAATGTGATAGTGTATAAACCATAGAGAGGTGGACCAACTGATGGCTTTTAAATATCAACTTCCCAAAGATGACACACACACAGCTAAACCCAATGTTGTCAGATGTTTTAAGATCAAGCAAGAACATTATGATAATTACAAGGCCTTCAGGGGGTTATGAAGCTTTTCTTGTGTTTTCTTTTTTTCTTTCTTGGACCTCCGTTGTACTCTTTCTGCCATATTTTCCACATCCTTTATCTGTTTAACACTGTCTGAGCTCAAACATGAATTTTGTATTCATACATTTCAAATGCCACTGTGTCGTGAAATTATGTTGAACCATTCCAACTTTCTTCCCGCAGTCGGCTGGTGGATGCTGATATTTAAGTATCATTGTTGAACCTGCCATTCTGTCTTACAGAGCAGAGTGCAGCCCACCTCCTAATCCATCACCACCATTATCTTCAAAGTGTCCTGAGAGAATTAGCTGAGAATGGGGTCTCATCATTCACCTGCTGTCTGTCCACCACCATCTGCAATCTGCACTCCAGGGGGCATCCTGTACTTATTCCTCTACCGTCATGTGGGCGGTATAATTTAAAGTAGTATCACAAAAGCCTTTTCTAAATTATAGGTTCATGATGAATACTGTTTTCCTCCTTATGTCAAAGTATTTATTCTGAGTGTGTCACTACTGATTCATGGATTATCTGATTATGGCATGAAAGGGTCAATGACATGAAACCGTGTTGCTGGATATAAACATACACACTGTACAGTACAGTCTGCATATCCTGTCACTGTCTCATGTGCATCTTGACAAAGCAGCAGAAGCAGCTCTTTGAGCAAACGTGTATCATGGCTGTTTGATAGATTTCCTGTGACACTGGCGCTTCTCGTAATGGCTCAGCATCTACCAATTCTTTGCAGATGGCCATCTGAACATTGTATTACCATTAGCCACATACATTTTCATCATAACTGTGTTAAATAAAGCAGCAGACATGCAAATATGAAGTTATTGCATTCTGATGCATACTGAGGTTAGGTATTCAAGGCTTTTATTCTCCTTACTGTGTTCACATTTTTTGTTTTTGTTATTTTGTATTTCAAAGCAATTTTCATAAAACAAATTTCTGTTTAAAACTGCAGAATTAAAATCTTGGTTTGCTCTGTTGGCACTGAACTAGAGGCTCTGTGGGCTGCAAATGTTACAAAATTGTGGCTCCAGTGTCCTGTTGACTGGCCTGTTGAGAGCTAATTGAAAGCTACTATCCTCTTGAAAAAGGCCATTATTTGTCTCAACATTTGCAGCCGCTATGTCTGAACAGTCTTAAAGGTCAGCCAAATGATCTAAGCTGTCACTTTGGGTTTTTACCACTTCAGATGATCAGTGGCAAATGTTACAATGTGGAGAGACTACAAGAAAAAGACTGTCCCTGCTTTAAATACATTGTTTTTATGAGAAATAAATGAATAAAAACTGTCAGTCAGACCAGTAATTCCTGGAATGTCAGAACACAGTCAGTCTTTTTTCACAATCTCGAAGCAATTTATTGGAAGTACAAAAAAAAAATATTATACTTGTTGTAAGACTTTTAAAACATTTGGAGCTGAATTCTCACATTAATACTTGTACCAAGCAAGATTTGATTCAATAATCCAAATGTTTTAGTGACACATGATCACAGAATGGCCTGCAACAGCAAAGCTTGTCCCAATATCCTGAATTCAGACCTTACTGATTGGCGTTTATTGTCCAGATGAAATGTTGTCACTCATGCATTCACATTTCCATCCACAGGAACAAGACAAGTTTAGAGTTTACAATTTATTCTAAACAGTCTACAAAAACTTAACACACATTACATCATTTGAGCATCTCGTCCCCTTTGGTTGAAAGCATCAGACGGTAAAGTGTGAAATCATGAGGATGGTGTTTGAAGTACTGCTAAATACTGAACTTTTGATACCTCTTACTCTCATAAGATCAGGCAGTGTGAAGTTGAATTGTGCCACTTTAAAACATTAAAATATGCCCTGAAAAAAAAGTAACAATGTCATAAAATTGTCTAACTTATGTAGTTCTTGCATTTTAAATTCAAGCTTTTTCCTGTAATTTAATTCATCAGGAAGATTACAGCAGCTGTCAGAGATTGCAATAACCTTAGGACAACACAACATAACAAATCTATTTCAGCACATTAAATCTAAAAAATAGGACAAAAAACATTGTTGTGGCATAACACAGGGTCTCTGTCGGCTTATGTTTGAACTACAAATATGGGGGTCCTTTTTAGAGTGCATTAAAAGAGGAGGAAGCTGAGGAAGAAAAAGGCAATCAAATATTGAAGACTCTCTTGGGCACTGGCACGCAACAGCCCTGTTAACCTGACCCAACTCCTTGGCTGTCGCCAAATGCAGCTCCACTGCACTGAAATATTAACTGCCTGCAATCTGTGACACACACGGGTACTGAGAAGCTTTGGTGGGGCCTCCCAGCTGAACCACATGTGATGGAAATGTAGACGTCCAAACATGCAGGAATTCCTTGCTAACATATACATTTAGTTTATGGTACATTTAAACTATAGTATGAAACATACAAGTATACACTGTATGAATACTGTATGCAACGTACAAAGCATGCACTATTGGATGCAGTGTTTTCTTATACGCAAATATAGAATAACTTACAGACATAATAGACTTCAAACACACACATTACTGATCATGTTGTTTGCCGTATAGGCTGCGCATCATTTGATACTTAGAGCACTGATCAAAATGTGCCATAGAGCATTCTAATGAGCATAAGGCATACGAGAATAATGTCTATAGCATTCAGAGCGAATGTGTCAGCTACAGAGGTTACAGTACGTTAGTTTTGCCATTTTCACAATACCTCCATTATCTCATTCTACACGCAGAAAAGTCGAATATGGATCCTAAATTATAGGCAATGATGAAGCTAGATTCATTTCTATTTGCATGACTTAACAAAAGGGATTCATGTCAGGTTTAGGTGACAGGATGGAAAGAGTATCAGGTAGATATGAAGAGTATGCATTTAGAATGAGCTTGTGATTAGATATCTGAAAACTCTTGATGGTAGACAGAGAATCTAACAGTCTGCTAAGATCTAGAAGGAACAAGAAATACAATAAAAGGCACAACACTGTAAAAGCTGATGTATTTAGATTTAACAATAGACCCGTGTAAGACTCTATTAGTGATAGTAACCTGTAAGGTTAGCATGGAACCAATTTAATGAGACATCCTTTTAAACATGAATTTAAAAAGCTACCTAGATGTTTGGCAGAATTGGCCCACATATCTAAACTGCAATAAACAGGATGTGAAGTGATATACTTCTGGCTACTTCAGGATGAGAGTTAATACTGTATTTATCCTGGGTAGATGACGCAGTGCCTCTCCGTCTCCCTAACCATGTTCATGCTTCAGTAACAACTAGCTCTGGGCTAAACAGATGATGAAGTCGTTGTTGTTGCTGTCATCTGATCATTGCACTGCTTTCACAGCAGATGCAAATCAAAATGTACTTTCTTTAGTCATATGGCCATTACAGACATTTTCACTTGGAAGTGCGGCTGTATCTATATGTGCCTATTCAAGCAATCTAAAGCATTCTTGTATATGTCAGTATATTCTGTTAAAGAATGCACATGACCATGCATGAATCAAAATAGATCTTACAGAGAAGCAGAATAACGTGCCATTTGGGTGATGGTTCAGTTAACATTATTGTTTCACTTCATTCTGAGACAGGAAATTATTGTGGAGCCTCCAGGTGATTTAATGGAGAGGAAAATGTCAAGATGAGGACACAGGGAAGACTTCCTGTGAAGCAGTTTTCATTTTTTAAAATTTTTACTTGCCCTGAGCAAGGCTGACAAGATGAAACCAGACTGGACTCTGAACAACAAGGGCTCCTGTAAGGGGACTGCTCTCTGACTCATCCTCTGCAGCTTTAACAAGCTGTCTGCAAAGGGCCACGTCTTTGTTCAAAGCAAGGCAGCATCCATTGTCTCTATCTCACCTCTCCTCCTCCTCCTCCTCTCTGTGTCTCCCATCTATGCTTAGTCACATGTTCAAACCACAGATACACATGAAGAACACAGATGCACGTGGAAACACAACATAACTGTATGTTAATCATGTCTGCTGTCTCTCTTGCTGTTCTGTTTGGAGTGTAGCCCTTTGATTATTTTGATCCACACCATCCTTTTACAGAACACAGCATACAAAAGTCTACATATGTATGTAAGGTGTACTATATAACACATGGCCATAATTCAAATGCAGCTCCAGAAATACTGGCGGACTGCAGCTGTTTGCTAACTATCACTGTGGCTATCATCTTGCTATTGCTGCCGCTCAGTTAGCTGTGGAGCTAGTGGCCCTATTAACTGACTGACGCCTGACTGGATCTGAAGGATTTCTTTTAACCAAACCACAGGTGAATGTGGAAAGGCAAACCAAGAGTAGGCAGTTAAACTCACATTAGTTCAGAAAGAAAAAGAGAGAACCTTGAATTCAGGTGTATGGCTGTATATCTATGTGCAGAAGGTTAAGGACTACTTCTTTATTAATCACATTAAAAGCTAAGAGGGCCTATTAAATGTAGCAAACTCGCCACTCATATATATCTTACAGCAAAATCTACAGGAGCTATCAAGGCTACTGCCATGTGAGGTACAAAATGGTTGTATGGGAAGACAAGACGGGCCAAATTCTCCCTGTGATATTTGTTCAAATTGACGACGATGACTGTTTTTAAGCATACTAATTGATAGGAATACTGACTTTAAAGTTGCTCATTCGATGGTGGGCGAGCTTTATTTGGTGCATTGCTCGGTGTCGCCTGGCATCTCGCTGTGGTATGGCCAGCACCCCTAGTCTGCCACAGTCACTAGTAATCTGTTAGGGTTTTACACTTCCATGTTGGCTGGACAGAAACATTATCACAGTTTGCATTCATAGCTGGTCCATGTGGATGACTGATAATCCTCTAAACAATGCATTCAATCCTGCCGAATACACAAAGATAAACAACGAGCAGTCGCAATGACACAGCACGAGGTCAAGTTGGGCTTCTCTCCTCGGTTTCCATTTTCCTTTTCCTCTCCCGTAAATATAGTTAGAGACACTAAGATGTGCTGCCAAAAGCCTTCATTTGCAAGGGAAGGGATTTCACTCGACAGTGCCAAAAAGCCTCTCCCCCAGAACTCATTATCTTGTCCTCTTTGTCACAAGGAGCAAAAAAAGCCACATTTGTGAGCACTGTTTAATCTCTGACTAGAGGTCGTGTTTTCCTAACAGGTCGGTCATACAAGGGGGAACAAGCACACTTTACATCAGTGCAAATGGGATGGAGTAATTATCAGCTGAACAAGTTTGTAATGCTTCCCTGTGCAACTGACAGAGTGAGACTGTAGAGTAACTCACAAGCATTGATTATTTTCATATAAATCGCTGTTTATTGACAGAGTGATGAGGGTCACAATTTAATCAACTGCACTGCATAAGGAACAAACAGCAGCCGAGATAAATGGATGTTTCCTTCAAAACAACTGTGCAGGATAATTCATCTCAAGCTGTCTGGTATCTGCTTTTAAAAAATGAACTAATTTCATCAACAGCATCCTCATATAGAGCCTGAAATTCACTCTCATTACTGCTTTCAGGTCCAGTGAGATTCTGTCCCTCTTCTCAACACAAACTAACAATCAGGATGATGCACTGTATGTATGTATATATGTATGAATATACTGTGCTGGATGCTTTGGTTACAGTTTGAAACACACAATCCACACATGCAGTTCTAGAAAAAGATAGTTGATTCTTAAGTAGCATTCCCATACTGTCCAATACAAACAGAGATTGTTGGTCATTGGGATTGTTGGAATTCGAAGACCTGGGAATGAGACTGAATAATCAATTATCTTCTCCCAGAGTCACTGATGCCCAGAAGCCTCCATGACATGGCACAATAATAAGGAAGTATCTTAGGAGAGGCAGTGGGCAGGGTCTCTGCAAAAACAGATGGGGCCACACACTTGTGGTGGGTCACAAATGATGATTGTACAACCCAGTCTCCAAAACACAAACCGCATGGTTAGGGTTATGAAAAGATCATGGTTTGGCAAAAAATACCTAACTATGGTCACTTCTGAAGGTGTATGTGAATTTAAAATAGGAGCAGTTCAAGTTCTGCCCACTCGCTACCATCAAATGTCTGTTACCAATGAAACCCGACCCTTCCACTTTGATGTGGATCACTTCAGTCTTTGCTGAATCATTTAAAACACTTGAAATGTTACTTGCTGAGCTACCGTCTCACTTGGACAATGAAAATCTGTTTGTGAGCAAATAATTATTCTTGGATCAATACAGCAGGACATGAAACATGTTTGTCTTTTATCCCTTCCTTTCTTCCAATGTGATCCTATTTATCTTTACAATGAATAGAAATGTCTGGCTTAGAACATTCCCCTACACTTTACAACCCGTTTCCCCACATATCAGTGTACGCCATGGCTCGGACTGTCACAGGGGTAATGAATTGCAGCAATGAATAGCAGCAGAGGTAAGATAAATAAAATAAAATATTGCTCTGGCACCAGCTTTGTTCAAACTACTTTAACTGACAAACACATCTTACTGCTGTCAGCACAATATCTGAGCGAGGAGGGCAGGTAAGCTGGATTATCAAGATATTCATCATTGGTTTGGACCTTAAAGCGCATTGAAGCAATCTCCATTCGGCACCGCTGGCCTTTAAGAATTCCTTGGAAAGGTCTCTGCTTATCTGAAAAAAACTATTTCTGTTTGTTTAATTATTACTTTCCACCCAGTGTAATTGCTTGTCACCCCGTTCGTATTCAATTAAAGGCAGCTGCAGCAAAAGCACATTGCCATATCATCAGCATTATCTTTATTATGTCCAAGTCCCATAAAAACACGCCTCACCGACTTGAATGTTCGGTGGAGTGCTAACATGTAAAATTAAGGCTTCGTAAGCTCCGATTTCATGCTGCATTGCTTTTCTTAACGAGCTTTCTAAGAAAACAAAGGTGAATCTGTTTCCAGTCAGTTCTGTTTTTAAAAATAGTGCCATGTTTTAACTCATCTGATGTGACTGTACCTTGTACTGCAATGTTGAGGGAGACATTTTGGGTTAGTGGTGCAGAATCTGCAGAGCCACTGAAGTTTGTACATCATGACCGATGTTTAACTGAGGCAAATTACCTCAAGAGGCAGATTTCACAGACCAAAATTAAAGATAAATATGCCAAGTAAGCCACCTTAAATCTGACACACAGGCTGGAGTTAAAAGAGCTATTCTGAGTTAATGTCGGTGCAGTTTTCCAGCTAACACAGCATGATTTCCCTTTGGGGTTCTGTACCGGAAGAGTTGCTCAAGGGTGTATTGTTCTTTGAATAAAAACTGGGTTGATCTGCATTATAATGAATCACCCTCACATCAATTCAAATGAAAATACTGTGCAGCTTTAGAAGAAATAGTCATCTGGCACCTCTCCAACACAACTGACAACTACCTCCAGTTGCAAAGACATCCTGTACTACTGTGTTCCTGTGGTTCGCACCGTTGTTGTACAATGTCCTGGGTTTGAAAAAAAGGTATGCCTGGTCACATTAGTTGTAAGACTCGATGAATCTGCACTGGAGCAAGAGCTTAACTATGGCTCCCCATTTCTTTTTATTGAATCAGGAATTGCTCTGAATCAAGCATTGATCCTCAAACAATTTGAGGAAGACTCTCACCTCTATTGACAAGAATTCAGTCAGATGTTTGAACAGAATATGTAGGATGTAATGGTCAGGTAATATATCCAGACAATTTTGAACTAAATATTACTGAGAATACTGAGTAAAACAGCACGAGTCTGTGTGACAATGATTTTCCATTCAAAGCAGATTTTTGCTTTGATTCCTTTTAAATAAGGAGCTTAAACATCTCATCCTTAAAGAAACAAACACATGGAACTAACTGATGTTTGCACATCTTCCTAATAGCACAGCTTTCATACCCTCGAGGTGCTTCCCGTACATCTGTCAGCTGATAAATAGCCAAATAAGAAAAAATCACTGATCTAGACATGATCTGTAATGACAGGCACTTTGCTCACAGTGATGTGTCATGAGTGCATTCTTGGAGTTTAAACTTACTCAAGCTTGCTAATTACAAGTAATTGTCATGCTTAATCAGATCATTTATCACTCGTAAAGAAGCAGGTGGGTGGAAAAAGGAAACGTTCAATTACTGAAGAAGAATTGTCGGGATCAACTGAAAAGCTAACGAGTCAATGGTACAGTATCTTTCAACTGAAATATTTGAGAAAAAACACTTTCTTTGCTATTGTTAAAAGTCAAACAAGGGTAAACTTGCAGCTTCATAAACACATTTCAGCCAATGAGTCACCTTAAACACTGTCAATGCCAATACATTTGCATGATGTTTGACCCAAGCACAGTTTGAGCAATCTAAGCAGCCTGGCAGAGAAACCTTGGCAGCATTTGAGCTGCACACAATGGCTCGGGCACTGGCCCAGGCCTGCAGCTCCTCCCCAGGGGTACAGAGAACTTTTAATCTAATTAAAACAAGACTGGGAAAGACAACTTGAAAGATAAGGGTGCCACAGAGAGTCAGCTGCCTGGCACCACTGCCATTCATCCTTCTCAGTAGCGACTAAAGCTAGTTATTAAGACCTTGAGGGCAACAAGGGTGCTGCCAGGAACAGTCTACCATGTGACAGTATTAAATAGAAGCCTGGTTTGACAGCTGCAGTCTTGTTGAGAATGACAACACAATCACAACAGTGAGGCTAACAAAAACAGGCAGGAGCAATTCATCTTTTTTTTCACAATGGAGTGGACAACAGAAACATAAACAACCAAAACTGCAAAGACAATGCAGAAAGAAGCTGTCCTGTTCAGATATCCCTGGGGCATATTGGAAATGTAACAAGAGTGGGATACAACAACTGTTGCATGAGATACAAGAAAATAGGTATCTTTTGTTGTCTAGGATGCAAATTGGAATTTTTATATTAATGAAATAGTAGACTTATACAATTTAAGTGGAATTCTGCGCCTATGTTTCTTAGATTAGATTTTCTGGCTCAGTTTTGCATCCACTTGAATATGTTTGGTCGTGATGGATGAAGTGAAACAGACGGGAAAGGCAGAGAGGGATTTTAACTACAGTATATGGTATTCCACTCCCTCCTGAAGCTGAACTGGCATCATCCGTTTTTCTTGTGGCTCAGAAAATCTATTTTATTTGAGTTATTTATGCCTGATGAGTCAACAGAGTCAAAAATGAATCTGTGAGTTTGTGATGGACTGTTTTTATATGCAGAATATAAAAAAAAAAAGTGTATTCCAAGAGAAGATGTGGAGCTGTGACATTGTTAACCCCCCCATGATTCCAGCTCTAATAGTGCCTGCATGATTAAACAAGGGAGAGACCTTAGTGAGCAAAGCAATGTGTGGAGTAGGTGTGTATTGTGTTCAACATAGATGAGAACATTATATTATGAAAAACATGTTTTCTCTGGTCTCTACATATATAAGCTGGTCCTCCCTGAGCCTGGACAAGTGATTCCTGCATGGTCTCTGCAGCCAACCCACTGGTAAACCAGCGCTCCTGCAGGCTGTTCAGATTCAGCTCCTTTCATTACGTAACGAAAGGAGTCATTTACATAGACAGGCCTCCTCTGCACGATGATAAGAGATATCTGAGTTCAGTGTGTCCAGCAGTAAGATGGCAGGGTTTCGCAATGTCGTCGCTCAGAGGTAGACACGCAAATTGCTCTGTTGTTTGTTGTAAAAATCAACATCAGTGCCTATATAGAATAGAATCGAATCGAATAGAATTACTTTATTGATCCCAGACTGGGAAATTTTGTTAAAGCAGCGCGTCCACAAGAATTAAAGAAAGAACAAGAAAAACTACCTGTATATAGACTTGTCCTCATGATGAAAACGTGACTTGTTGCATACGTGACATCACTCTCCAAAATGCAAGAAGAGAGCAAACATATCGTCAGTTATAACAGCCCACGTATTAAAAATGTCGGTTTCAATCGGGCTCGGGCTCATAATGACAGTTGATGTGTTGGGCTGTGCTGAGCCGTGCTCAGACACATCGTGCACGGGCTCAGGTCGGGTTGGGCTTGATTTTTTGGGTCCGATTTAAGCTCTATGAAGTTAAAAAATGATACCGGAAGGCGCACTGTAATTAGTTAACCCTAACCCTAACTCTAAACAGCAGCTAAGAGGTTAGATTACATCTTTATGACATAGGTGTGAGGGTGTCTTAATTAAGTCAGCAACGCTTGGATGAAGATGTCAAATATGGAAGAAACACAATCTGAATGTATGGTTTTAATTATGGTTTATGTTAATTAATTGTCAGTGACTGGTTCCATGACTTGTCCTATACTTTTGAAGTAGAGAATTAATAAACTGTGCGTGTTCAACCCAAAGCTTCGTTATCTGTCCAGTTGGACGTGAGAAACATCAATCGAATATCTTCCAAATCAGACCTCTTAAATCAAGTGATGATTTCTTCAATCTGCAGCATGGACTTACTTTTAATTAACTAAATTTTCCTGGACCATGTGAAAAAAACTAATCCCATCCAAACATTTACAAATGTATGTGTAGCGCTAAGCTTTAAAACCTCCATCCCTAATCGTGTCTGCATGACTAAACAGAGGGACAGAAAGTTCTGAACAAAGCTATGTGTGAAGTAGGTGTTGTATGCTGTGAAACGTGGGCGAGGACATTAAGAGTAAATCACTATGTGATCTTAAAAATTAATATACAAAAGGTACTGCTCTATAATTAGTTATGCGCTGTCAAGCACTTTATTTCTGGTCTAAGTTTAGGTTGCATTTAGTGACATGCAGCACAAAGGTTTACTGTGGGTACCTGTTTTAATTAAGTCAGCAATGCAAGGATGAAAATATTAAAGACAAATACACAGGTATGATGCTAATTAACTATGAGCTGTGCTGTACTTTAGAAGTATAAGATCAATAAATAGTATGCTGTAAATCAGTAAATTATGATTTTTTCAATCTGCAGCATGTACTTTGTGATAATCATTGAATTTTCCTACATCCCATGTAAAACCTTTATATGTTTCTCATCAGATTTATACATTTAGGGTAAAAAAAACATATTGTCAGACTGTCAAAAAAAAAAAAAAAAAGATTTAGATATTTTTCCAAGAGATGACACACACTATAACTATAACTTAAAACGGTACTTAAAATGCACAACAGTAGTTGGCAGGACAAATTCTGCGAACAAAGACTCGTCTTTTCACTTCATTTCTCCAGACTCGAAGATAGTTCCAAGCTGTGAAAGTAGCTTTCATGTATTACTTGCCAGGAGGGTCATGCACAGCAGGTAATAATTCCTCTACAGTGTGTGGTAATAATTAGTAATCTTCATTGTGCAGCTGTAGGGATGTTTGCTGTCCCATCAAAAGACGCTCCTGCTTTCTGACACATCTCATTATGGTGCTCTTACAAGTTTGTGAAAACAATGGTGACAAGAGCTTATATACTATGGCATACAAACGCAGTGTGGATGAATATAAATAAGCTCAGTGGTCACTTATGGAAGTGTCTTTAATTGTAATGTGACATGCACTGCGATTTTGTCGCAATTCTATTTTTCTATTACTGTAGTTGAGCACTCACCATGTATTTGTTAATATATGATTGGAATGCGTGTGTATAAAAGCAATTAAGTTCTATCTCAAATGCATTCATTCAAGCATTGCAAACTTAATTAAGAAGGCTACTCACAGCTGTGCGTATGTGCCACATGCCAGTAAGATGCCACAAATTTAACCTTTTAGCTGTGGCTTAGACCAGAAACAAAGCGCTTATCATCCCATAAATACTGATATAGTAATACCCTCTCATGTTCGTTTTAAGTCTATGCACAGTGATTAATTCTTAATCTCATTCTCACCCAAATTAAACAGCATGTACATGGATCAATCCTCAACGCAGCGTCTGGGGGAGTTTCTTTGCCCTTTGACACATCTCCTGCTGTTTGCAGGCCGTTGTGTCTTAATTATGATGATGGCACTGATGATGATATTCATTTGTTTGGAAATGAGATAACATCATTATAAGTTCCAATGCTTTTTATTAGAGCCACTATTAGCTATAACACCCCAACCACAGTCAATTACTGAGCCGTTTGCGAGTAACGTAGTGACCTTATCCAAGCTGACAAATGGCCAATTTCTTCACACCCCTCTGCATCCCAGCATGCTTTGCCATCTCTTATTTACTGCCTAGTTTCTAAATGCCATTTTTTCCCTGTTTATTCCCAAAGAGGCTTCTTTTGTTACATTTTTCTTTTTCATTAAGGCAGCTGTCTCAAAAGTATTCTTGATATGGATTTCATTAATCTTTACTGCCAAAAAAAATTGTCCATTAAAAATGTCTTAAAAGCGAGCAAAATACAGTGTAGATGTTTTTGTGATTTGAGTGAACTGTCTCTTTGAATATAAATGGAAAGTGACTCATAAACATAATATCTGTAAATACAGCAGGCGAACTAAATATAGTTTAGGATGAGTGCACTATATGATTTTTATGGTACAGTAAACCACAATCACCTGTACCAACAAAGTGATAATGGCCTCGGCCTGGCAGTGTTCCTAGCACATCTCCTTGGGGTAATGACCCCTCTGAGCCACTGAACTTGCTGTGTATGCTGATGCTACACTGCTTG
Source organism: Acanthopagrus latus (assembly GCF_904848185.1). Classification (NCBI taxonomy): domain Eukaryota; kingdom Metazoa; phylum Chordata; class Actinopteri; order Spariformes; family Sparidae; genus Acanthopagrus; species Acanthopagrus latus. The sequence continues at coordinate 28,946,245 of NC_051056.1, forward strand.
GTGTTTTACCATCCTTCCAGCCCACACGAGAGGTCAGGTTCACCTTCAGTCAGGCGTTAAAATGAAGTCCACTCCCTCACCGAACTCATCACTCACGACCATTCCGACTCCCAATTGAACACATAAAATGTAGTCTTATGAGCTACCTGCATCGTATATTTCCCTGTAAATGGCTGACGACTAAGCCCATCTAAAGAGGAAGAGGACTCATCATGTAAAATAGGGTGGTGGGAGAAAGGGGTTCCTCCTCCTGTTTTCAAGATATTATATTACAAAGCACCGATATTGGCTCATTTACCTCGGCTAGATACAGCATAGTCTTTGTAAGCAGTTGGGAGTGTCTGCTTGCAGAGATCAAATTGTGTGTATGCTCATTTCAGCACAATGTATTCATCACCTCTGTTTTTGTTGCAGTTCAAGGATCAATCTCTTTGCATAGCTAGGTTATACATACAAATGAATATGTATTCAATCAGAGGGATGAGAGCACAGGGTCAGCCAGAGTACAGTGCCCTTGGAGCAAATGTGGGGTTCAGTCTAGTCACTTGCCCAAAGGCACTTGGGGGTGGATGATGCCATCAAAGATGCAAAGGCCTCCAGTTAAGAGTGCACCCTTCTGTCACTGATAGGGATCAAACTAGCTACCCTTCGGCTACTGGTTGGCAAGTGATCTTCTCTGCGCTCCTGCCTCGAGAAGGCAGTAGTCCATTAGTCGGTTCAAATAAGTTATGTTTTATTGATCTGCTCTATTTAACCATCCTCAGTATTAGAGACAGTGGAAAGCAACTGTGCAGCACCCAGGGCGCAATGCCAGTTTCAAGCCAGCTCTCAAAACTTGGAAGGACATGCCATCTCCCCAGGGAAAGATTTTGCCTGGACCATGACTTGAACCGAGGACCTCCTTGCTGTACGGTGACAGCGCTGACCTTTGAGCCACTGTGCCAATAATAGTAACACATCATAGACACCAATCTGGTAGTTTATGAAACAGATTTAGTTTCAGTGGAAAAGTTTCAAAGGTATAAAGCTTGTAAAATACTGACACTTTGAGATGGTGGCCGACCGTCTACAATCCCCAAGCATCAGTATGTGACAAGTTTGGAAACTAAAAATGTCAGAATTTGACGAGTTGGAATGAGAAATCCACTTTTTTACAAACTGGATCTTTATGGTTTGTATCAGAGCTGAAAGGGCTATTCTATTAACTGTTTTCTTACATAATACTTAACCAAGTATCTTTGGGTTTAGACTTTGGAATTAGAAATAAGCAGTGGCCATGGTCCCGCTGTCATCCACTAATCAGAGGGTTGGTGGTTCAATTCTCGGCTCTTTTGGTCTACATTTCAAAATATCATTGGGCAATCGCTCTTCCATTGGCCTATGAATTGCTCCTGACGAGCAGGTAGTGCCTTGTATAGCAGCCTCTACCACCAGATAATGAATGTGTGCTTGAATGGGTGAATGCTGACTTGTGTTGTAAAGTGCTTTGAGCAGCTGGTAAGACTAACTGCTATATAAATACAGTCCATTTACCATCTTTACTTGCAGCTTGCAAGTTAGACAGCTTGAATGAGGCAGAGAATTACTAGTGCTAGTGTGACTGGTGGGGGCAACTATCAATAAAGCAAACATGGTCGGAATCACTTTTATCTTTAAGCTTCACACTAATACTATTTGGCTTATAAGTACTGTGTTGTCAAGCTGGAGGAATTACACTAAGCTTAACTTGTGCACTGATTGTACTGTGAAAAGCATGCAAGGACACAAATTGCGATGATATGGTGCTGTCAATGGGGTGAAAAGTACAAACTACTTACAATTACTATTACTTAAAGCTCTTATCAGGACTGCTTCCATTTGCTTGCTTTCCAAAGCTTTCCAAATCTGGTTATGTGCATTCTCATCTAGGATATTTGGTTTGCAGTACAACCATTTTTTTTTTTTTCCTGTTGGATACCGAGCAGCTCCAGTGAAGCAAAGGCCCTTAAGTGCCTCGTCTCACCTTGTTGTGTGTGTGTGTAGTTCTTGGACAAGGGCCATAGGATATGTGAGACTGAAGGTTGATGGTCCAGTGCTCCTGCCCGGGAAACTGCCTCCCTCTCAATCACCTTATTCAAAGTGCTGTAAGCTTGTTAGGTGCAGTATTGCTCCTCTCAGTTTAATTTCCTGCATGACATAGGCTTGTTTGTTTCATTGTGGTTGCTCCATTGGACATTTACCTATCAGCACTTCCAGCCAGTCATAGTGTTTTCACCAGCACTCCTTCTTTACATAAGACTTACAGTGGGAATCTCTTTTGCGGTGTAAACCCTATCGTGTAGGTTTATTCGACATCGTGTCTATTCTTATAATCTCCTATTGAGAAATACAGTGTCCATGTTTTCCGATGTGCTGCTGTAAATGTAAATCAGTCACTGTGCTGTCAGCATCGTACGTGCTGACCAAGCATGGACACTCTAATCTGCATTATTGCTTCACTCTTCCAGCTAAAGACCCGCTCTGCTCTGACGCCTGTGTCTGGCTGGGAGTGCTCTGTGGTCAACAACTGCACAACATGGATTGATTGCTGTGATATGCTTGTAATCTTCTTTGCTTCATTCTGCCGATATAATCCATGACATTATGCCTTACAAGCTAGTTAGCTAATGACAGCTAATTGACAGTGATGGGACAGTTCGACTAACTATTTTCACGGTGTACCAGTTTCATTTTTCTTAAACTTATGGAAAAACATTTTTGTAACCAAAAGCTTCATTAAAAACCAAGGCTAGAGGAGTTAGTTTAAATTACTGTCACTGTAAATCACGAGGCATTCTGGACTTTCTTATCATCACAAGCCTGCACTGTAGCTCGGGGTGGCTGTAGCTCACAAGGTAGAGCAGGTTGGTAGGTCATGGTTCGAATCCCCAGCTCCCCATGCAGCATGTCGAAGTATCCTTGAGCAACAAACTGAACCCCAAATTGCTCCTGATGAGCAGCTGGCCCCTTGCATGGCCATCAGTGTATGAATGTGTGTGAAAGTGAAAAGCAGTCTGAGCAGTCACTGAACAGGAGAAGCACTACAGAAACGCCCAAAAGCCCAAATTCGTACCATTGGTATTTGAAGTTGTATTACCCTCCCTCAGTAGCTGTATCTGTGCATAGCCAGATCCTTTACTACTATTGATCTGTATCCCCACTCCTTTTCAACTGTATTGTGAGAGAATGTTCCATGCAATATTTATTTTCCCTGCAATTCCCCTTCTTCAAATCCGGGCTATCCTTTCCAGTCACACCTGCTGATCCAAGGCTTTTTTTGAGGTGTGGATTTAGCCCTGCCAATAATATTCAGTGGGCTAGAGCCGCATCGCTGCACATTAAAGGCTGAAGTGGAGGCTACGTAAAAACACGGCCCCTTGGCCATTGTAGGCTGCAGTGTCACGGATGTTTTTACCCTGTCCACCTTCTCGACCTTGATATAGTTTGTAGAGACAGGGCTTTAGAGGATGTTTGTGGAAGAAAAAGTGTCTCCATTACGTATGTTTTGTTTTTTTTTTCTTCCCTAATATCAGTATCAACATCAGCCAGTCTGGTGAAATACCAGTCAGGCTCTGAGGGGTCGTGTTTCAGTTTAGGATCATTTTGCTGAGAATGCACATATACGATGTGTTTACATACTACATCTGTGCATGGGAAAGCGTTTCTGTAAAGTGCAGTGAATTCAAAATTTAGTAAGTGAAGATGGAAATGGAGACATGGAAACAGATGAACTCCAGGCCACACCACATTTACAATGACCTCACTATATTTCATCCAGCTACGCATTCAGTATTCTGCTTCACATTTTAGATTCCGTCTTTCTTTCTTTGTCCCACGCTCACAAACACTGCACAGACCCAGAGTTTGCATAAAGCCCCCATATACACACAGATCACGGCATCCATAAATAATACAGCACACATAAATTAAACATAGAAGTTGAGTTTGCGATAGCCGCTCACAGTTGGCCGACTAAGACGCTTCATCCTCCCCCTCCAAGACTTAATTAGAAGCCTTGCGTTTCCTGTATGGAAAACAACAGACAAAAAAAACAAAAAACACAAACAAACACAAGGGGAAGAAAGCCACAGGGAGCGTAGCCTTTGATTTCCCACAATTCATACTGTTATTATGGTTTGCAATAATTGTGGGCTATATGAGAGGACAAAGCCTTGAACAGGAACATCTAATAAACACCTGCTTTCCTCCCTCTTTTATTCACCTCTGGTATCTTCAAAGGTTAGCTCTCTCTACAGTTTCCTCACAAGCCTCCTGTTCGTCACAACATGCATATCAGTTTGCATTTGTTGAGGCCGTGCAGATGCAGCAAAAAATGCCTGGTAACCTTATCTTGTGTCACCATGGATGCCCAGTGGAGAGTTAGTTGTGTGTAAACAATGTCCAAATACATAAATAACAAAGAATGGAGAAGGAATATGTATGTAACATGATAACTGTGATGCAGGTGTAGGTCTATCCAGTGTTAAAATACAGGCTGCAACTTATGACTATGTTACTAATGAATACACAAGTGACATCTCTATCATTTGACCCATCAATACATGTATTTATTGATTGGATAATCACAACTAAGAAGCTTGGATCTTAAAAAAGTACAAAAATAATAGTAGAAATTTTGAATCAAGGCCTGGTTACAGATGTATAAATGTAGCTGAGTTAATATAACATAAGACGTCAGGTACATTTTTAAAATAATTTCATGACTCATGTTAGTATGATGATATTTGCCCCACTGAAAAACAAACCAGACTTTTTGCGTACTATTTTTGTGCTGGACTCTTCTGAGGTTTGGGTATAAACCTGTGTTCTGCCCCGATATGAGGCAATCCATCTCGCAACGGCACACAAGTGAACGTCCTTTTTCTTGCTCATTCTTAATTATGGCTTCTTTGATATTGAGACTGACATTTGAGATCCCTTCACGCCTGTGTTTTTGTGAAAGACCTGAATGAGGCCCATCTGGTCTAAGTAGGGCACCAGGGATGACAGCGCGCCAGCATGTTAATATGTTCTCTCAGAGAAGAGGGGGCCGCAGTGTTACCGAGATGATGATGATGGCGTTCCCAGTCACGTTCACTCACTTAGCAAACCTTGTCTCCTCTTGATCATTCTTGACAGTAACAAAAGGGGTGAATATTCTCTAATCAAGGCCAAAAATTCTGATCACTGCTGGCATTTCCCTCATCAGCCAATAATAGCATTTTGAGGACAGTGTCAGTGGATAATGGAAGGTTAGCCATACTAAACAATAAGTGATGACGACTTTCTATTGCAAATCCAGCCTCTAGGAAATGAGACACGTGCCCCAAAGATGCCGGTGGCACAAAATAAGCTGACATTTGAGCAACTGGGGAACTCCTGATGAGAACTGAGAGAATACTGCAGTTATGTTACAGTTAACATACTCAACTCAACAAGAACTCCACAAGTGACAGGTGGTTATTCCTTCAAGGGGAGAGGAAATGCACATGAACACTACTTTGACTGACAATATATGCTAAAATGTTTAAGCAAACAACTACAAAACATGTAATTATTTTCTCTACTTACGATTCTTATCTTTATACTGTGTTTTTGATAATTCCTGTTCTTATTTGGACAGGTTTTTGGATCTTTGTGCTAAAGATTTGCTATTGATTTATCATCAATAAATGGCATAACAAGGCCTATTTTTCAGTGCGTGTTGTGAACTGTATGTGTGTGTATGAATGTGCCTCCTGGAGAGATTTAAGTAATACAATTGTTTAATTGCAACTAGTTGCAGTAATGGACAAACATACTACATTCATACATGAGTGATGCAGGATATGGATATTTAAGACTTGTAGAGTTCAAACTAACTAACTGGAGGTTGTTAATTCAAACCTGATATTGATATGAGTTAATCAGAAGTTGCTTTATTCATTATTTATTAGAAAACTGTTTACAGAACAGCATCAGAATTGAGCTTCAGGACGTGTTTTTGATCACAACAGATTTTACAGGGTTATTCTATAAACTTGAATGAATAAACTTCAGTCAGCCACGTAATGAAGATGCTCCATCATCACGCTTACAGATATTGAAACATTCACTCGAATGATAGTTGTAAAAATGACATCATCTGTAGCGGATGGTGTTTTAAGCCGAGTACTAGCTGAACTCTACTGTTCATTATATTTTGCCCCTGTCATTCCAAAATCAAAAAATCATAAAATACTAGGTAGAACTGAATATGATGCAGATCCACACAACAACAACAACCCAGCATGATTTGGCATAATTTTCGAAGCAATTGCCAGACTTCAAATGATATGTTTGGAAGGAAGGGTTGAGAAAACAATAATGAATCAATAGACTTGGTGGAGATATGACTCTATTACCAAGAATAATGAGGCATGTGGGCAGCACAGAATTATAATAGACAAGAAAGATGCTGTGTTTTCCATTACCATGAATGTGTCTTTCACAAAATGGGTAAGAATATGTCCAGTCTATGTTATTATGAAGAAAAAAATGTCATATCTACACTGAAGAAATACTTATAAATCATGCCATTTCATATTAATCACTGTGAAATTAAACACCAGCACATAAAGTATGTAATATCTATGTTATTTATTATATATTATTTGCCCTGCATCCATCACTGAACAGGTCCTATAATCATTAAGGAGCCTCTGCTTTCAAGCTACAAGAAAAGAGTTTGTGGAAAAAGATCATATCCATAATAAATCAGACTGTAGGTAAAGTAAATTGAGCATCCTTGATGGTTTATCCTTGTCGTTTTTCTGCAGCGAGCAGGCTTCCTCCTCTAAACCAGTCCTCTTACTATGTTCTCCCTTTGAAACAGCAGCCAGGCTTTCCATTACATCTCAGTGTGCTGTCAGAGCCTACCTCTCTCAGAGAGATTATTTTCCCCTTTCATATCTGAAAGTGTGCAGCCAGATCTAATAATACCATATCCAATTGATGTTGGGGAAAATGTAGCACTTCATTGGAGAGAAAAAAACAACAGCAACAAATAAAAAAAACACAAATCATGTCCTCTATCCGCAAATGTCAGCGCCAGAATCTCTTATCCCTCTGGATAAACAGTTGTGTTTTTGCGAGAAACATAATTAAAAGCTCTGTCACACTTTTTTTGGTGTCATTTCACAGGAAATGAAGTGTGTCAGGTGAAAATTTTGAGGGGTAACCCCCGAAGGCATCTTGAAATGAAACGTGTCCAGACTACTACTCACCCTTTTCTCCCAACTGAGAAGATGAGAAGGTGATGCAGAGGTGCGGACCGTTTCCTGCTGATAGAGGATGTGCAGGAAGCACACCTCAGTGCGATAAGGGCCTGGTGGTGTGTGTTTACTCTTTATCTGTACTTTTCCTGAGAAACTGAACATTTGCCAAGAAATGACAAAAGACAATACTGCTGTTGAGAGGACTGATTTAAGAAGGTGGAATATGAGGAAAGTTTAGGTCAACACAAAACAAATCTAACGGGATTGAACGTGCCTTGACTGATGTACTGCGTTGGGTCAATCAATCACACCAAGGAGGGACGTTTACAGGGAGATGAATCAGTTACACACAGTACAAACACATTAAATTCTGTACTGGAGCTGGATAGCATGAGCCATATGCACCATCATCATCAGTGGGACTGCATCAGCATCAGCCTGTTACTGGACATGAAAAGTGTCATTTAAATTACTGGCACTCTTAAAACAAGACTGATGGGAGTAATGACTACTCCTAAAAAGGTTAAATATATGATGTGTTGATTATTAATAATCATACTTTCTCTGACAAAAATAAGTAATGGCATCTTGAGCTGAGAATGATGTCACATTCCCACTGTGTGTGTTCTGATACGAGTTTCTCTGTTCTTTGTTTTGGCAGTCGGGGTGGCTGCTCATGCCTGTTAGTGAATGTGTGTCCCTCTCTGTTCAACCCGCATCCATTTTCAACATGGCTGACTGGAAAGACATTTTCTCACATCATAGCTAAACAGTAAACTAAAACATGTGTCTGATTATTTTTCGATCAGCGCTGCCTCATTTTCACAGTTTGATCTGAGATATGTGAGCCACCATTTCAAAGCAGGACACAAAATGGTGGTCTACCTTCTCGCTAAACAGTGCACTAAAATATGGTTCTGAAAACATTTACAGTGAGATTATGTTGTACAGAACCTTGATTCATATTTGATCAGCACTGTCTTATTTTACAGTCTGACCTGATTTTAATGAGCAGTGTGTGTCTTCAGAAGCTGCTTTCTTTGTTCATTCCAACTCTCCATTTGTTCTGGTTTAAGATGCTGATGCCGCTCAATTTTTGTGGAAATCCATTCAGTAGTTTTTGTGGAATCCTACTGACAAACCAACTAACTGACCAACACAAAACTTAAATTCTAACCTTCAGGGTGATGAAGTGGTTAAACACGGCCATCTATATAAAAGCTATTGCAACCGTTAACTGCTCAGTACTTTATTTGACTGTATTCTTCCAATTACCCAGTGATGTGCACTTTGTTCAGTATGAATGATAAAGCATCAAGATAATGTTGAGCTTGTCTTCAGGGGCAGATTAAAGTCAATGCCCTTATCATTTAAAAGTTCTCTGATTACAAAAGTGGATTTTCCACTAAATCTGTCATTTCTAGGATCACCGGCAGCATTATATTTTTGGCTGTATGCTGCGTAACTTAAAGGCCCAACAATTCAAGTCGTAAAAATCCCATGCATCATAAAAGCAGACTTAATGAAACAGATAACATTAGTTCAACCAATATTTGTGCAATTTCTAGTACATTCTATAAACTGATCGGCAAGTAAATATGTTGAATACTTTTAATCAGTGATCATTAGGGAGAAAAATAAAGTATGTAATTACAGCCTCTGGTTTTGGCTGGTGGTAATGACTGCCATCACCCCCATGATGCAACCTGCTGTAACGCCCTCACAGTGGTTGATAACTAAACTACCCTTCTGCGATAGTTTTGTGTTCTCGCCCCATCTTTTTTAATTGACTAGAGATGTTACACTTAGAAGGCAACTGAATTTAACAAGTCTTTAGTACAAACAGCAGCATCTGGATGATCAGCCTGTGCATCCAGACGTATGTGGAGTCGAGAACAGACACATCAAACTTTGTCTCAATAAAGCCCTCTCTGAAGGAACACGACGTCTTGATTTAGATGCAAAACACAATCCCATGCTCGGCTGGCTCCTCCCATGAGGGGCCAGGAGATTAAGATTTAATGGTGATACTGAAGGAACGACACTATCTGTCTGCAGCCTCCCGTCTCTTCACACAACATCACCTCTGTTGCTTTTCTATCTCTTTCTCTTCCTCCCCCAAACACAGATGCATACACACTTGCCAACACAGTCATGCGTATGCTGAAGTTTGGGCACACAAACATACGTGCAAGAATTTCTGCACTCCCCACAGATGCCCACACACACATTCAGACACTCACACATGCAATTTAAAATCTGACAAAAGCTTGGCTGCTGGCAGATGAAACCAACTGGAGTTTGACTTGTAAATTAAAAGTCTTGTCAAGACGATCTTTTGTGTTGCATGAATGCTGGAATTGGCTTAAGAAATGATGGATCTGCACTGAACATGCCTGGCAAAACAAACATGCCTGAAGGGGATCTGATTTCATGTGATGTTTAACAGCATAATGCACAGCACAGATGTCAACAAGACACTTTACTTAGATTATATGTGACATTTAAGAATGGCAACCACTGCCTTTCACACAGTTTCCATTATCTATATCGCCAGTCAGTAAAAACTGTCAAACTAAATTACTACATGACAAGAACACTTATTTCATATCTCTGTCTTCTACTAACCAGTGTCTTCAGTGTGTGCTGCTTTAAAGGTTAAGTCCACCAATGTGACATTGTAAATTGTATTCACTGGGCTTTTGATATTTATTTACAGGTCTTGGTGAATACTACTGTATTTGTGAAAAAGTAAAATAAAGCTATTTGTGGCTCCAGAGAAAGCTGCATGTAATCTGATAAACTACCTCCTCTGGTGTCTGGTGAGTGGCTACTGTGCTACACTGTGGCTTATGTAGGCGCCAGGCTCTGAATAGCTGTTCTGAATAACATTTAGTGTTGCACTCCAATATTGTTGTTAAATCATTACAGAGAGCTAGGAAACAAATGATCAAAATCGATATGGCAGAACATTTTTTTATGTTTTTTTTTTCCTTTGGTCTTTTTAGAAGCTGGCATCTCCATTACCCACAATGCAACTTATTTACTGAATGACATCACTGGAGGCAAGTCTGAGATTGCATGCAGCTTCTTTTAGAGTCACACACAGTTTTATATTACTTGTTTCACATTTGGACTAGTACTGCCTAATGCTTGTTAACACACTTTAAAGTGTAAACTTGGTGGAGTCGCCCTTTAAGGGGGGAGTTACTCATTCTGAAGGTCTGTGTGTATAGTACAGTGCAGCAACTTTGCATCAACACAAGAAAGTCCCATATAGATTGTACATCCTAAAACACGAAGAGCACTTTCTCGAATATTCAGCTGCAACCACTTTTGCAAAATTCATGTCTAATCTTATCTGGGTTCACAATGTATCTGTAATGGCTTCCTTCCTCCCCTCAACCACTATTCCTTATCCCTTAATATTTGAAGAGGCTTTAAGAACTGAAATTACCAAGGGATCGGCTTCCACCTGGATTCACAGTGTCAGGCTATTTCATGAAAAGTGAGTAGGTTATCTCATGTTTTATACACGCATATCAAACTCTTCCTTGGTTTAGAATACCTCTGTACATCTCTGACATGTCACACATACACATTATCATTTCATGATATTAACATACAGTAAGGCCATGGGATGAACTAAATAACTGTTGTAACTTCCACGTCAAACTCAATTATGAGACACATGAGTAAGAATGTAATAATCCACCGCTTACCTCAGAACGACTTCTTATTATAATCTGAACGCAACACATGAAGTTATACACTGCACCCTCTGTACTTTGCAATCCATAATCTTAAATTATTTATCAATCATAGGTGCTTTCTTTAGAAGGTGTGAAGAGTTCATGGGCTCATTGTAAATTTAAAGGACAAAGAATCCAGGGTGACAATGTGAACCCTTATTCTTAGAAGGCACACATCCTGCTGATCTGACCTGCTTGTCCTGGCTGCATTGATGAGGGATCAAGGCATTATTCAACAATGATTTGTGTGTCAGCGGTCCCAGAGGCTACAAAAGGGGACGATGACTCGACAACGCAACTGTGTGACATGCAGAACATAAAGCCAGTGATGCTGGAAAGGAACAGGCCCAGTGTCATATAGCTAAAGGTGCACATCTGGATTAAACTGGTTTATAAGATGATGGCAAGTCTCACAAAAGGTCATTGATTGGTGAAATAACATTGAGACTTTTCTCACTGCTGGCTTTGACCACAAAGGAGGTAAGAAAAGTGTAATGGTGGAATAAAGAAGAAATAGTTGAATGAGAACCACACAGTAAAACTCAGTGGTTGCAGGTAGTGAGTAACATGATCGTGTCACCCTGACCAAACAGACCACAGAGTAAAGCCTTTTCGACTCTTGTTATTTGTCTGTTTCTCTGCACCACAAAGGCACCAGGACTGACGCAAAAGTAATGAAATCGTCCAAAATGAACACACAACTCTCTGGAACAAAACAGCTAAGAGACTGTAAATGTCTGATGCTTACCACTTTGAGAAGCAATCATCCCCTCAGCCATGGCCTATTCTTTTCTCTCTTCTTTTGCTGTGGTCCTCCTTATTTTCAGGCTTTTATGTTGAAGGAAAGAAGAGGAGTGGAGAGGGAAGATGTAGAAATAAGAAGAGAAATTACGGGTAAGCTTAAATGCCACAATCACAATCAATACATAAAGATTACAATTTCAAACATCTTGAGAACACAATGCTTGGAAATTAGATGGACACAGAAGAGACAAGAAATCGATAGAAGACACAGTGACAGCACATCAGTTTTCAAACCACATGAAGTAAATCACATTTTATATATCTACTCTATTTCATTTTGACCTTATCGAGGCTCACAGTGTCAGTATTGAGAGTCCATGGTAAGATTTTTTTCGTATAGAGAGATTTTTTTTTAGCTGAGGTTCCTGATCTTTTTCTCTCTTAGCAAACAGTGTGACCTACGCAATGCACACTGGCCCCGGCCTTCTACTCTCTCTACTATAATGAGTCCCCTTATCCAGACTGCAGGAGGAAACACAGAGGATGGTGATTATGCAAAAGGCGTGCCTGAGTTCGTAATGCGATGATGAGAGAGAGAGAGAGAGAGAGAGAGGAGACGGATATCTCCTGGAAGTCCAAAGGCAGAGAGATTAAAAAAAAAAAAAAAAAGTTAGACTCAGGACGCTCTTGTTAAAATCACTCTTGACACCCTGCGCTATTAGTACGCCATTAAGAGTTCAAGGACAATAGCTGTGCTGTTTTTTGATCATTTATCTGTTGGATCCCCTCGTTAAGCCAGAACCCAGTTCTTCACAATGGCCACAGAATATTGATGTGCTGTGAAGGGGTGATTTTACTGAATTCTTAATAATCCTCTTTTTGTCTGCCCTTGATATTACAGATGGACCAAATGTCTTTGACATTTCAGAACAAAAAATGAATTCCTTGATGTTAATGCAGTTCTTCCAATATTGCCAATGAAAGATGCTCAATCTCAGCACAGCTTTTTAGCCACATTAGTGTTGCTACATGGCTGATGGCAGCATAAAGTATTGGATGGATTTTCCCCACATAATGAATCCAGATGACTTTAAAGACCTCCTGACCGTTCAGGTCAAAGTATCTTTGAGGGACCCAATAGAAATGCAAGTCTGTTTACTTTGTACACACAGTGTATCTCAACAACTACTGAATGGATGTCTGTTGTGTTCGCCTCATGTCTTACTGTACAGCACTGCTGCTCATATATCTCATGTCTCAAGTTTTTTTCTTTTTTTTGCACTCTTTGAGCCAGATTTGGATTGCCTGCCTTTTGTTTTGGGGAATTGAGCTTTGTTTTAGTGAAGTCTGCCCTTTTTTTTTTTCAACCTTCTGATCTCTGTGTTGGTTCTGGGGCCTTTTTTTGCAGTTTGGTGTCCTTTTTATTTCTTTTTTGTCTTGCTAGCACAACAAATTCCTGTGTATTTATTGCTCTCACAAAATAAAGTTGATCCTGATTCAGCTTGAAAACAGTCGATCATTGCACATAATGTGATTTAACAACCTTTCATTGACAATCTGTCATACACTGGCCACAGAGAAATGTCATCAGTTCCCCGCCTGCCACAAGCTTGGGCTTGATTTCCAAAGATGCATTATCACGCCATTTGCCACCTGGAATCAAGACGCACACCAATAAGACAATAGTGTCTCTCCTTAATTATGTGACCATAAAGGGTCTTAATATGCAGGAGCACCTGGATGCTGTTATAGACATCAGAGCTTCATCAGCGTTTGTTTTTAACTACCACAGCCCAGACCCACTTAATTGGTGCTTTATTTTGTAGAATGGAGAATGGTGGGGGACACACTGAGATATGGGATGTGTTTTTCTTCCCATTTCACTGATCTGCTGAAAGCAAGAAGAGATTGCAGGGTTTTTTATTTCTCATCTGCAGGATTCTTTCTTCAGGAGCAAACAATGAGCTCATAGTTTAAAGGCTGCATGTATGAAGAGAAGAGGAGGTGATTTCTAAGGTCATAAGTATCCTTGTGAAGACAACGGTTGCATTCAGTTTTGGTTATTAAAACACGATTTGATTTACTATAGAACATAGTTGTATTTGTCAATATTATATTACTACATATATACAGCATTTCAAATCATAATAAGAATTGCTGTTTGACAGCAGTTTGATAAAGCTTGTTTAAAATGAACACAGACTTGTTTAACTAGCTATATGAGGAATCTGAATTTAAATCCTTGCTGATATTGTTGCACTACAGAGGACACTAAGGTCCCAAAGGTGCAGGAAAATAAAAAAAATCAATTTGTATATACAATCCTCTACCAATTAACGTTTCCTACCACATTTAGGAGGAAATTTGAATTTCAATCTTTACGCTAAAATGAGAAAAATTCCCAAATAACTCATCCCCCAGATCCAAATGTCTTTCCTTTCAACTAATAAAACAGAGCTAATAAAGCAGAACCAATTACTCTGCACAGCTGGGCATCTTTTATATGTTCCTTTTTCGATCGTGAGCATTCGATTGCTTGTAAATACATGCCTGATTTACACTTCCTTACAGTGTAAAACTCAGTGGGCCCAATGACAAGAAAGCAATTAATCACATTATTATGCCAATTAAGAAGTTGGTCTGCTCCAGTGAAGGTGGAAAAAAACCGAGGGAGTTAAAGATGTGAGAGTGAGGCCCTCCAGGAAGTTAATGTGAGACATTAAATTAAATCCATCACTCCCACTCATCCACATGGTTCACATGCGACCGCTTAAGTGATGTTTATATATGAGGATTTAAATCGTTTGGCCTCTTATTACATTTTTTTTCCCCCTTTGTGTTCAACACTGTGTGTATAATATCGTCTAACATACAATTAATAACAGTGAATGGTGCTGCTAAGATAATAAGATATATTTTTACATGATATAGCTCCAATATGAGCTTATAATACAGATATAAACATAAAGAAATATGTTTTGTTTTACATAACACCATGACATGTACACATACAGCATTTATAGTGCTCTGCAGCATTTCAAACCCCCCAGAACACAACTGTTACCCATCATCTGAGCATAAGTGATATCATGAAGGTACTTTCAGAGGGTTTTAAGTTTTGTTCACAAAGGTGCCTTCTGCCAAAAGATACAGAAGTGTTTGCTGCTGTACTGCCTCCACCAGGCTACCGAGCAGCCTCTCAAAGTATCTCCTGCAATCCACTTTCAACAATAGATTATTTATTAGACTTATTCACCCATGCACATAACTTTTAAAGATGTATAATTTCTGGAAGAGCTTCAATGTGACAGTAGGAACGAGACTGAGAAACCATAACTTGCATATTGAGTCTTAAATCTAATGAATTTAGAGTTCACATGAAACATTAAGATTTGAAGGTTTTTTTATTTGGATTTATCTTTTTCACTTAAAATGATGAAAAAAATATACCAGTATTGGCCATTTTTCCTCCTGTAGCTCTGTGAGCAGGCTTGCAGTTGTGCATGCTCTGGAATGAGACACAACTAGAGGCTGTTAATTGGGCAAAACTGTGGCAAAAAAGTATACAAAATAAGCACTGAGCTACAGATAGTGTAGAAGTGGAGGTTGTTGCATGACTGGATTGAGTAAAAAGATTGATCTTTGGAGTCTTGCTGGAAGCTAACATGGAGCTAAGTATCTCTGCTAACATGAAATCAATGAGCCCTGGATACAGTCAATGTGACGAGAGGTTCTTTGCATTCAAGATTTGGTGGCCTTGCAAAATCAATAACTAATTAGCAATGTCTAATACTAGCCATCTGAAATTGATGGAAAGTAGTCTGTCATTCGTGCCGTTTCTAAAACTACTGTCACAAGTTAACTGCAACTACTTGTCTTTCTCCTCCTCAACTTCAGCTACAGATGTTTTAATTTAACCCATACAGCTAAAATCAAACCCCTGGACTTACTCTCATCCTACATGAGGCACGTACCTTACCAGCTGAGCTATTTATCAGCGTAATTAAGCAACAAGTTTTGGTCATCCAACCGTGGAACATTAGCCGACTTGATGAAGCTTGGATGATCACATCAGGATATGTAATGAAATGGTTATATAGCTCACCTGGTAAAGTTTATGTCTTATTCAGACTACTGAGTTTGAGACCAGAGGATCAAATCCAGCCCGAAGCTTTTGCTGCATGGAGTAAAATCTGGGTGTCATAAAACTTTTACTTTTGAACCACAATAACAAGACATGTCTGAATAACTTATTATCTGTAATTGAAATTGACAAGATGTCTAAAATTACATTGTAAAAACTTGGGAATCAAACACTGAAATGACTTTGAAAAAATTAAAGACTTTAAAAAAAAGACTCTCCAATGTTCCTTTGAATGTGTTTTTGCCTTGTGGGTAATTGTGTTTAAAATGTTGTTCTCTCCTCAGCTGTTTCACATCCTCCTTCCATCCTTGGGTGAAAATGCAAACTCTAACCAAAAAGCAAAACATCACATTTGTTCACCCTAACAATGTCCACACAGCAAAGAAACAAGCCTTGATTAATTGATTAAATTAACAATTTATCTATCAACTAAAACGTATGTATATTTTGACTTTATATGTGTTACTTTTACTAACACGAACTGGACTACTGAGGAATCTCATGTAGCTTTCAAGTTCTCTCAGATGTTCTGTAAAAAGAAAAAAACCACTCTTCACATCAATCTTTGATGCGTAGTTTGAAGGGTCTGTGGGATTTTTACAGGCTTGTTATCAACCACCTGTCATCACAAATTGTATATGTGTCATCACAAGCGACAGTACAAGGTGTTGCAAATAAATTATCAGTGAATTTTCCAATAACTTAATCTCTACTTGAAAATGAAAGCTGCTGTAGCTCTTTCACAAAGAAAACATTGGGCGTTCATAAAAGTGAAGTAAAGTAAAGACACCTTCAGGTTGATCCAACGGAACTCGTTTGCTCGGTGTTTGCTACAGCGGATGACTGGCAGCCATTAAAATAAACAACATAGTGCCTGAGCAACGTTTATCAAGTATCAAATGGACTTATATAACTGACTGTCAAGATAATTGTTCAATTATAGCCTACTTCTGTAAAGATCTTTAAAGGTGCTTTTTATGGTGTTTTACCGTGTGTATATCATTGAAAAGACCATTTCCAACAATTTGTGGGTAAAACCATTAAAGGTTGCTTTGGCCTCCTAGTGTGTGCTAGAAATATCAGAAAAATTAAGTAATAAAAGGCTCTACGATGAAGTGAAAGGCGTAACACAATCTTTTTATAGTAGCTAAAATGGGAATAATAACTCCCATGCTATAGCTGTCTGGATATTTGTCACCATCACATCACAATGTTCACTGATCTGTGATGTTCATATAACCACATGTTTTGATATTAAAATTTTTCATCAGAGAAATCTGCCCATTTGGTCTTCCATCAAAGATTCCAATTTACTGTAATAACAACGCTCCATGTGTGCATTTGTACATATTCTGTATGAGTGCATCTGCTCGATGTGTTACGCTACACGCATTTACACACACATAAGATTGTATTTTGTGTGTGTGTGCGTTCATTTTGACTGTGGGCTCCTTGAGGGCCTTTGCATCAAGTGGAACCATTTTGACTGGCCTTGGCTCCAGGGGCCTCAGCTTGACTCCTGAAAGGAAGAGAAAGCTCAGAGCGGCTGAGTTTGTGGTAAAGGAAACTACACCACCACATGCTCCCTCTCTGTTCCTCTTAGCCGGCTCAGTGGCCCATACCTCGCCTTAATGAGATGCGGCACACACACAAGACACATGTAACACGTCTGCTCTAATTATACTCGAAGGCTCTGCCGTCTCCTGCACCCTGTGGTGGCATCATGCAATTGACTCCAAAGGGTTGTTTTTTAAAAAGGTGAAAGAGAAAATAAAACTCTGTCTGTCATGTACAATGGCTGTTACAACAGAGAGAAAGAAGCCAACAGCAGCAGATCACACAGCATAAGCGGTGGTTGAGGAGAAGCTTTGGTTGCATTGGTTATTTTCGTATAGTTCGACTCCTGCTGCTTGACATAATGTACTTTGAGAGACAAATACACTTTGTGTGTCTCTTTATCTTTGTCTTACATGGCATTCTGAGCATCTGTCTGATACTTTCGCTGTGGGGTACTACTTTATATTCCAATTTCATAAACTTTGCAAGTGACTGGGGAGTTTTATGTACTAATGTTTGAAAGTACATTGTTCAGGCACTGGATTTAAAAAACCTCCAAGTTCCCTCAAGGTTTGAAAGCATGCCTACGGTCCTGCTTAATGCAGCTAATGGACAGATTTGTTCCATCGATTTCTTCACCAGTGGCACTTTCATTGCTTGGTTTTTGTCTATGTTGGTTCAAACTTTATACACTATGTCACAGACATCTTTGTTGTAACACAATTGTAAGTGGAGTATAGTATAAATATGTGTGGGTTTCTCTTTTTATGTACATTGCCAGATATGCTTGGGTGGCTTGATTGGAGGTAAGCACACTTGTGTTGTATGAAGCTTCTATCACTCTAGTTTAAATATCACAAATTAGTTTTTTGATTAATCATTGTTGATTAAATTATAGATGCACAGAATAATTAATGCAATATTCAACACATGCATATGTAATATGCACAGAATAGCTTATTTATCATTTTTATTAGCTAGTTATTAAAACATCTTGTTAAACGTTGATTAGATCTGCAATTTATTATTCAGTGTCACTACTCTGCTTTGTAATGCCTTAATTATTAAATTAGTAAATAACTAGTAAAATTATGTTTTTGAGAAATTTAAACTGGACTTTGTGTTACACCATTAACTTTCAAACTACATTTTATTTGTCTTTGCTCGGCTTACTACTTTACCTGCTTTACGCTGCCTGGCTTGCCAAATGCTTCTGTAGCCTCCAGTGGCTGGCAAGTAAGATTTTCCTATAGAATGAGCTACATTTCTGTCTTTTACTCGTGCTGCATAACGTTTAATTAAAACCCTGTAAGTTAAACATGGCCCACATTGCTGAGTTGTGAGATGGAAAAAAGCTATGATAATTAATTTGTTACACTAGAGCTTCCACAGAGCTTCTTTTGAAACATGCCATGTTGCTTTGTTGTATTCCCCACTGCTTATCATGTTACATCATGTGCTACATTTCTTGTGAGATTCTGTGCTGCAACATTTTGTTATATGACTGATTGTGGATCAGTTTCATGTTCCGAGGCCTGCTTCCTGTGGTCCCTTTCGGGCATTAATTAGTAGTGAAGATCTTTGTCTCCAAAAGGGTTGATTTTTATACCATTCCGAGATGGACTATGTTTAAGTCAAAACTGTTACAGCTCAAACCTCAGACAAGAATTAAAATCATCATCATGTTGAAAGGCAGAATATCTCCACAAGAACACCGTAGCAGAACAATAGAATCTGATGCCATTTTATAAGTACTTCAGACCAAGCTATAAATAGACTGTCAGGTACACAGCAGCCAAGGCACCTCCACCCCCCCCGGGGAAGCTCTCTACATTTGTTCCACCCTCAAGCTACTGTACACGATTTCTACAATCTTCTACTGCTGAGCAATTGTCATCACGTGGACTTCTTTTTCTCTTAAGATAACTGCATTTGTGAAATGAAGCATGTCTTTACAATGCCTTTTCTTTTGCCCCCACTCATGGATGTACGTTTTGGTGATAAAATGATGTAGGGGATGAATTAGTGTGGGATAAATATGGGCTTTTATGAAGTACCAATCATCATTCGACACTAGCCAACTGACAGTTTGGCAGGTGCAGCCAAAGTGCTCTCACTGCCTCCCCTTGAGCTATCCATAGTGGTGACTATGAAATATGGACAGCAGCAAATTGAGATTCATCAGGCACGCCTGCCTTGCTCACTGAAATCTATATTCAATTTTGGAGCATCTGTCATGGCAGTGGCAGGCTGGGGCATGCTGGGATCGAGAATCACTTAAGTGTTTTGAAATTGTACGTAGTAGAAAAAAGCTCTCTGTCTTTCTCTCTGCGTAAATGCCTGCCCCCTTTTTTTCCTTTGTATTTGCAGGTGAATACACAGAGCACACACACACAACTGTTTTTTTTCTTCTCCTGCACGGCGATGCTTGTTTTCCTTGTACATCTAATTAATATATTTATTCACAAATGCTTTTCTACCTGCAGTTTCACTGATAATACCAATGGAACCCATAGGCTGCGCCGTTTAGATAAATAATCAGCGCACTGTCTCTTCAGTTTTAAAGTGTCACCACTGAATTCTGAGAGCATCGTTAAAATCTTAATGCTAGTGCAGCAGATGGATAAGCTATGCTGACAATCAGAAGAATGAAGTGATATTCAAGAAATACAATGTAAGATCAGGAAAATGTGATACATATGCATAGACTCCATAGTGTTTTACTTTACATATTCAAATATTCTACTGACAGAAATGTTGTAAAACAACACAGTCTTGGTCTGAGAAATATGTCCCTAACATGATATTTTAATATTTATTGGTTGTATTGCAATACAATATATATCATTATTTTCTATAACATCTGACAGGATGGATGTACAGACAAGGCATCAGAGAAGACGAGAACATGAAATCCTTCACTCTATTGCAATGGTCAGACTTAATTTCCCTTTTTCTCATGCTTATAAGGGTTTAAGCAATTGGCTAATTATCTACAGAGGACAGGAGCAGAAAGGTCAAAGTTTTATCTCAGGGCTGGTTTCTGCTCTCTGTAGAGCGGGTCAAAGTAAGAATTCTCATTACAGACCATTAATCTGTCAGTGGGCATGCAGGTGGAGCTCAGTGTCTACCTCGAGGACACTGACATGAGAGTCAACCTGTGGCTTTTTCGCTAAGGACCTGTACTCTCACCAGCTGGCCCCCTTGATTCCACAAACTCCTTGTGCTGCGGATTCGGTAAATAGAAAGGCGATGAGAAGCTGTTGTGCTCATCCTCTGACCTCATGTGCTTGAGTCAACACATCAAACTGCAGCTCACTTCCCCCCTGAAACAACCATTTGTTATGTGATGACCCTGATGTTGGTTGTAGAGTCTAGAGGGGCTGTACCGAACACATTTAGGTAGAAAAAGTCAGATTCAAAGTCAGATTGTGTGTGTGTGTATATGTATATGTATATGTATATGTATATATATATATATATATATATATATATATATATATATATATATATATATATATATATATATATATATATATATATATAGATATAGATATAGATATAGATAGATATATATAGATATAGATAGATAGATATAGATAGATATAGATAGATATAGATAGAGAGAGAGAGAGAGAGAGAGAGAGAGAGAGAGAGAGAGACACACACACACATATAATGGCTTCCAAGCTATTGGAAATAATATAACATGTAGATTTATGTCTGCAGAGGCAATTCAGTAAGTGACGCCCTCCATCTGTTATTGTTTAAATGTAAAATGGCTTCCATCTTTAAGGCTAGTCATCAGCCTGTCACTAGCCACAGAGAATGCATAATAGCACCAGTAAAGCTCTTTATTAGTCCGTTGTGAACAATGAGCCGTGTCAGCTGATAGAAGGAGACTCCCCTTCTCCTTCCCAAACAGTGGATTCCAAGGAAGTGACAATCAATAGAAATGCTTCATTTGGTTTATGTGTAGTGCTGAACGCACCACGGCAGAAATAGATTGTTTTCGCCCCATGTTATGTTAGCACATTTCCACCCACTCGTTGTCTCTACAGGCTTGTTATATAGGCCAGGTCCAAACTATTAGAGGAACTATGCATTCTGATTTTATACCATGCACAGAATTTTCACTACCCATACTTCAAACAATTAGAAGACTGATACTCAGGACTAAAGCCAAATGATAAGCATGTTCATGAATTTCATATTTCAGCAACCAAGCCTGCAGGTTTTACACAACCTTAATTGTGGTGTGTCAGTCAAGAGGCGAGCATGGCAATGACAGATGTTACACTGATGTCTATTTTTCCGCCAACAGCTCATTTTAACAAATGACACAACTGAAAAGTACCATTCTTATCAGTGCCAGGCAATGTCATGCCACATCCAATCTCACAAAACACCTTGCACTCTCTGTCACTCATCTCTCCATCAAAGCGCCGACCATACACGGCTGAAATATCTGACCACAAAGAAGCAGAAACAGAGTGTTCTTGGCAAAAATGTAGGAGGAGGGCAAATCTGGGAGGAAAGCATTTCTGAATGCAAAAAATAAAGAAAACATGTCTTGAAAGAAAACATAAAATATAAAGACACATTTTAAAATCTGTCTGACCATTATTATTAGTCTGTCTTTAAATAATGATTACTCTTTCTAGCTTGTGTGTTTATCTGTGTGTGTGTGTGTGCGTGTGTGTGTGTGTGTGTGTGTGTGTGTGTGTGTGTGTGTGTGTGTGTGTGTGTGTGCCATGCGCACAACCCAAAGCCCATAATCCCCTGTTTGTTGACAAGTTTGTGGTGGCAGGTTTTAGAAATGGGGGCGCTATCTGTCTATATGGAGATTATTTCAGCATCAACGTGTGAAAGATAATCAAACCGTCATTTATGAACTTTGAACAGATCAATCTCTTGACTGTTACGCTTGTTAAGGCATGGGGTAGGTCAAAGAATATGTCTGGAGCAATTATCCCGGGGGGAGAGAGGATATTGTACCACTCACCGCTTTTTGAGTGGTGTCTTTTGCGATTCGGCAGACAAAGAACTGCAGCCCCTCATCCAGCATGCATGCGATGCATCAAATAAAGCTGGAGGTATTTTTGTCATAACTTATTTATTTCCTAAGTGACTATGTGGGGCTGCAATATTTACAAGCCACTATGTTACATCATGTGTTGATCTTTCAAATTATTTGCTACAGTGCTTAAGGCATTGTCTAAATTTGGCTAAATCTGCGTGAGGAGGGAAGCTGATCTGAGTTCTGTTACGAAACGTAATACTGAAGCTAAAGATAACATGATATTTTTCTGATGGAAAGACCGACCACTTAATGATGATCAGTGACCTTTGAGAAAGCTCATTTGCTATTTCTACACTTTTAGCCATTGAAGAGCGATTATGCTGCTTGAAGAAAAAAAATAGTAATCAAATATCATTAAACTCAGACTGCACAGACTGTACTGTATCAGTTTGCTTACTTTGGTGGGGTATAATCAAGTGAAAGCTCCTGTCTACAACCTCTTCCACTGCTCTGCTTTGACTGTAAATGAAGGCAAAACATTATGCTGCGATCTCTTTACTGTTCTCCCCTTTCTCAAGTGACTGCTCCGGGATCAGTGCAGTCCCTGAGCAAAGGAGAGCTAAAAAAGGTCACAACGGGGGAATGAGAGAATGGTGCGAGCCAAAGAAGCTACATTTCTTCATTCAGCGGTCTGCTTAGAGATTGAGTTACAAGGGTACATTACCGTCTCCCAGAGCTATCCCGGTCGCTGGGTTTATGTCCCCACATCTGGCTGAAAATGGCTTTTTCTTTTTTTGTTACAAAACAAAAAGGATATGCCTGCTTTGTCTCCAAGAAGACAACATGGACTAACACATAAAGGTGATTTACCAGAAATGTGGTATGTTTTATAAACTATACCTGTGCAACTGTAGGATTTTATGGCTAGCTGTGTTTGTAATGGAGACAAATACAGAGAGGCAGGTGTGAGCAAGAAACACTCAAGTCTGCAGTGCACAGTCATCTAAAGGTGGTAGATTCCAATCCAAGACAAAAAAAACACCTCTGTGTTTCATTAGCCTGTATTGAATAAACCACATCAATAGCTGTTTCTACTGTCGGCAGACTAGTGGAGAGTCAGTAACTTTGTGATCTGAAGTAAAGACTGTGCAGGTTAATCGCTTAGGTTAAGAGTTAGAAACAAAAACAAAATGGTAAAGTAGAACACAGTTTATTAACAAATTATTGCATTATATATTTAATTGTGTTTTTACACACTGTCCCACCTTTTTTTTTTAAAATCAGGCTTATACAAATAAAGTCCACAGAGTGGAAATTACGACTGTGATACATATTGTATTCATAAGATGGAAATACAGAAACACAATCCAAGTGTTCTACAGTATCGTAAAGAGCAAACACCTCGATATGCCTCTAATGTAGTCTTTACACCCACCTTCGCTCTTTACAATTAAGACAACATGGAGATCAGGAGGCAGGGGGGCAATTTAATTTCCCGCCTCTGCCACAGTGGTATTGTTGGGCAGCAAATGGTGTCGGAAGGTTAATGCTGATTTAATCAGCAATTAATTTTAAGCTTCTGTCTTAAACATAATAAAAGATTAAAATCATCTTCCATTGCACTTAACTGAGACGAGACGCCGAAGTACACAGAGGCAAGGTAGTGAAAGAGGAGTTTATTTGTTCACCGCATTGCCAGAAGTCAGGCAGCTGGTTAATTGGCTCAGCATTCTCCTAAGCACTAAGCACTAAGTGCCCTAATGATGTCAGTCTCTACAAAAGGTACATGTGAGCGCTGACAAATCAGAAACACTTAACCAGTGCAATAAATGTGCAGTTCAGTAGTGCGTCTTTGTGATATATTCCAACTTTCTGAACAAACACTGTACAAACATTGTACAAAGACAGGACCACATGCAGTGCAAACACACAACACACAGGATACTATGGACGTTAGTTTTCATGATAACGTACAGTGGTTGACGCCTACAGTAAGTTCAGTTATTTTTGACATGCAGATTCTCACACATTCCATGCTCTGCTCATGAGTTATACATTGTCTTGCTGCTTGTTAGCACTGTAAGCCCGTCAATTACAGGCCAGTGCACTGACAACACAAATGTCTCGTTTATTATCTATAGAAAGATGCCAATAATGTCAGAGACAGCTCACCCACTCATCACAGATTCCCCACGAGACTCTACATGTACGGTCGAAACGGCTTCACTCGGCCCGACTGTCACTACCCTGACATGCATGAGGGGGTCACTCTGAATCTATTACCATTCTGCATTAAGTAAGATTGAATCCACTGTAGCTCCTCGACATAAAGTAATAATTATCTATTATAAGTAAAAATAAGAATTGAATATGTCTCGGATCTGATATCAAATCATGATTCATACACTGAAATATGCAATGATTTGAGGGGTCTGACTTTGAATCTTATTTTTCTTGTCACATCAATGTATTACTTCATTGTATATCCTCTATGGCTAAATCCTCAACTGTATAATCTGTATTAACTCTGTTTGTCTCATTTTATTGTATACTGTGGTGGAAAGTGTTTATTATGTGGTGATATTCCAAACACATAAAATGAGTTACAAGCTTACACATGATGTTATTTAAGATGACGGGAACAAAGTATTATAAGGCAGATACATGACAAATGTGTAAAACTGGTTACAGCCTTCTTTTATCCACCAGTGCATGAACTCTCTGTCCTGCATTTTAACTCTGTAGACTAAAACAGCTGCTTTGCTGCCACAAGTCAAACTCTAAGACATGGGGAAAGTGCAGATCTGCCCCTGCAGGTCAGCAAGTCTGGAGTCTACTGCTCAACATTACAGAGTGGCTACTCAATTAAGGAACGCAAGAAAACCACAAGCTTTACAAAGCAAGAGTCTAAGGTCCTGACACACGGCTCCCCTTTCAATGCAGGACCAAACACTCACAGACACACAGCAGATAAATCACACAAGATCAGATGACCTACCTGTCTCCCCCGGTAGTTTGACCTTGCCACTAACAGCTACTCTTGTTCGACGGTTGCAAAGGTAGCGCTGTGCTAACTATGCTTCCCCTCTCAGGAGTTGTAGCAACAACTCTGCAGTGTCTTGCAACTTAAACCTAAGCATTCCCTAAATTGCTAAACAAACGCCCCTATAAATAAAGGGTGTCACAATTAAAAGCCCAAGAGGAACAAATTTGTACAAACCTATGAGCTAATCCAACATGCAGTGAGTCTTATTATGCCTTTCTGGAGGATTGAGCAGGTTTTTTTTTTTTTTTTCCCCCCAAACGGCACATTACAAGGGAATCAATTTGTCAATGAGCAACAGGAAGGGGAGGGGGTGTCATGGCGCATGGCATCGCTATGGGGGTGGAGAGTTGCACTCTGGGTATCAGGTGTCTCCTGCACTTTTCTAGGGAGATGGTAATGCCAGCGTGTGAGGCTTGCGTGCAAATTAAATGGAGAGACAGAAAAATGCATTATTGATCAGGATGATGCCAAAGTGTCTCGCTCACTGCACGGGATCAGGTTTAGGTACAGGGTAATTAATCCACAGGCCTGAATAAAAGCACAGGAACTGATCTGCACCCCTCCTCCCTCCCCGTCTCTCTCTGCCTTGCTCTTTGTTCAAATGTCTACTTCAGTCAACGCCGAGAAAAATAGGTCGTTGGCTTATAGGCAAAACCGGTGCAAGGCACCGCTGGGATAGCTAGAGCACACAGAAATTAACACACATGCTGTTTCCTCAGCATAAACACTCACTCACGGCCACACACACGAACACACACCGCCAGAGGAATAGAAAGGGAGGTGAAAGACACAGAGAGCACCTGGGTGTGTGTTTTTTTTTAAGCTGAACAGAGCAGGTGGCAGTTTGAGTCTCGCTGTATCACGTACTGTAATTTGATATTGCAACATGTTAATGCTGTGATCATCAACAACAAAGAAAAAAATCATGTTTAAGATACGTTTAAGGTCCACCTACTGAATTTTTGTTTTCTCTTGGCCGAAGTTGTTCTCAGCAGACAGCTAGAGTTGTCAGATATGTAAAGCTGCTACATAAACCTTTTACATGACTTAGATAATCATCAGCTGACTCTGTCTTCATTCAGCTCATTGTTTTGGTCTAACTAAGGCTATGAATCTTGACTTAGACACTTCTTCCTTAATGATACTTTTTTTGCTACCTTTTTTTATGAAATCCCTCTTAAACAAAACAGTAATTGACATGTACACATGGTGAACACTCTCTCCTGGTGTTCCTCAAGACACAACTTCTAGATCTTGGCAAAAACAAGCATGCTACTGGCTCACTGACGCTGATGAGATTATGTTTTTTCAATACTTGATAATATGAAGGCAATTTGGTCAGTGCCATAAAAGTATAAAGTCAGCAGCTGCCCAAAGCAAAAGAAAAGCTTTGATTAACCAACTGTAGATGACCTGCTGAGGATTCTATGACAAACAAAGTTAGCATTTAGCTGGTGAACATGGTGGGGCTTTTGGTGTCTCGACGTCCTGATATTTCCCTCAGTAGTTAGTACAGAGAAAACAAAGCTAACAGCAGCATGAATATTTTAAATAGTGAACTGGACAAATAATTAACTCATATTTGCTAGATGTATAAATATGCAACACACTTTTATGCTTTGATGTAAAAAGTGTTAACATTTTCATTTTGTGTTCACAGTTTCAGTTCATGCCGGTTTAAAGGTTTTCAGTTTTCTTCAATAAATAGAAGGATCTTTTTTTTTTTTTTAAATTTCTTTTTTTATCTTTAACTGAATCTTAAAGTTATACTCCCTCTTTGACTGCCTTAACCTACCTCCAGATTCCTGCACCAGACCATTTTTAAAAATGTTTCTCAACAAACTCTACAGAAATAGAACTGCCATAGGCAGAGAAGACTGGGACTTAATTCAACAGAAGGCTAAAGTGGGTCTTGTTCTGTATCGATGCAATAACCAGATAGGCTGAGTTACCTGCAGACCTTATGTAACATCCTTTTTTAAGTTTTCTGCAGGGTTGTTTGGTTATTTTGTCCCTTGAGGCTTCACACACAAAGAGATATTTACAACAAGCCCAAAGGGACAACATTACCAAGCACAAAAAATACAAGGAACTTGCACCATGAACTTTGTGTTTTAAACGTCCATTAAACAGATTTTCATTCAGCAGGAACAAAGCAGGTACAAACATACACAGTAAAAGCAGCAATGCACTGTTGGTTTTAACCACAGAGGGAGAATTCTGCAAACACACATTGTGTTGAATCTCTATAAAGTGCGATTAAGCAGTGGTGAGAGTGCACAGTCTCACACGACGACTGTGGGTACAGGATGTGCAAGTCTTGTTTTGAGAGTAATAAAAGGCAACAGAGTGTGTAATTTCTTTACATTCCCAAAGCAAATCTGTACCGGAAAAAAAGGATGTGCAAAGCAGATTCCACTGAAGTCAAAGTACTGCTATAGAATGAATACATGTAATGATTTATTTTAAGGCCTAAAAGGTAAACACAAATTTTATTTGTGTTGCTGACACACATTTCATGTGTTTTTTTACACTCTGTGGCTGGATACCAAGCAGCCAACATTCAAATGTGAATAAAAGCATCTCACCTGCTGCCCTAAGCAGGAAGGTTTAACACTCTGTTTGTGTTTATTTGAAAAAAACTAAAACAACATGACTTATGAGTGATATAATGTGGCTTGCACTTTCTTCAGTAGTGTATTTTGTCGTACTTTTAGTTACATGCACACATCTTTATTTCAAAAACAGATTGCTGTTGTTTGCAAAAGCTGCCAATGCAAGCCCCTGTTGTTTTAATATTTGGTATAATATTTCCATTTGGTTGGTAATAACCATTAATAGTATAAAAGAAGATCCAAAGTGAACAAAAAATTGCTTTTTTTGTAATTCAATAATTACATCAGTGTTTTTTTTTTGTTTGGTTGGTTTTTTCCCAGGTCTGCCATTCGTGAAATTGTGGAAAGTCTATTTATGCCAGCTGCCAAAGCTGGTCTTCTGAATGCAGCCTCTGATGTTTTAGTGTGAATAGATAAAAATAGATCAACCAGTGTCACTGGGGAAGACACAGCATCATTAAAGTAATAGGTGGCGCGTAAATAGAAGGTTTAACACTTCTCAACATCTGCCGTGATAATGGCCTCACTTATGAAAATGGAAAAACATAATTATTCCTTCTTTATCTCCAAAACAATTGACTGGAGAAGCAGTTCTGAATACCTATCGTCACAGTGATTTGCCGTTTCAATTATTCTGGCCCAAAATGAGCTGAAACAAATAAACACACATTTCCTGTCAGATACGAGCTCCTGTATTTCCACAGACACAGAGTGACGTCTGTCATATGTGGTTTCCAATATTCACAAATGAAACCCTGGAGTTATAGTGGCTTCTAAATATAGCGCCGCTTGATGATTGGACACAAAGGTGATGCTTTGATTGTAAGAATAAATTTGCAAGTTATTATTTTCCTTGCAGATACTGCTATGGAGAAAATTGGACATCTTGATACATTTATGAGTTATAACACAAACAAGATCATTCTCTTTAGCACGTTTGGTCCTCATCCACCAATCACTACAACATGTGTGGGCTGCTGCTCTGTATCTTTATCTCTCTGAATGCTCAGCACCCACATCTAGCATCTCTGCCAAGCACGCGCTTGTGTTTTAAGTCCATAGTGCCTTTACAAAGGCAGACACTTTGTGTATTACAGCAGTACTCATCCCAAAAAAAAAAATAAAAAATTCTTTGTGCATGTAATGTGCCCTATTAACATAATCTCTCTCAAGCCTCTACTCTATGTAACGCAGACACACACAAATCACACAAAGCGATCCACCTCCAATACCTCTTGTATTTTTTTTTTCCCCAGGACAACTGATCCATCCATCTTTCAATGTGTCACCCAATTAAAGCTTTTTGGCCATGATGAAATGAACCAATTAAGCAGTGCACTTCTGCTTGGGCAGAGATGCAGCTCTTAATGGGTGAGACTCACTCACAAGAATGCCATGTCCTATCCACCTCATTATCATGCAGCTATTAGCCATCACTCATATCAACTGGGGCTCACACTCACACCCGGCAAACGGGCGTTCATCCATGCGCTTTGGTGAATCATAATGCATTTACACTTGAGTAACTGGAACACAACAGGCTACAATCCACCACTTTCTACAGATAGTTGCTCTATAAATCTGGACTGCCGTGGTTAAAATTAGATGGTCTGTGTCAAGATCAAGAGCATAAAAGACCAAACATACTCAGAAAGTATATAAAATATGGTATATAACATGGAAGGCAACGCTTAATCTGGTGACTAATAGGTGTTTTTCTTCTCTCCATACATTAGACATTTTGTTTAACAGTTTCACATTTAACAACAATCCCTCTTGAGTCATGGTGTTTAGCTGGCAGATATTATCAGATTCTGTAAACTATGAGGATTCATATGGGTATCGTTCAGCATCACGCATTAAAAATCTCAGAGGATATCACCATTGTTTAGGTGGATCAGTTATGATACTTCAGGGGTTGAGATTTTGTTTTACCTGCCAGGATGACAGAGAGGCTGTACGTGGCAATGATTTTGATTTTACTCCAAAACTGAAATGGTGTCTGTAACTTTGAAGTCATTTCATATCGAGTTTGCATCAAGGGAGCCTGGGTAGAAAACCTGAGATGCAAAATTAAAATAAGTAGGAGACCTATAATGTAAAGTCTTTACAGCACATTCATCATAAGATAATGAGAGGGACTAAAAAATATTGCTGCACATCAGATTGCCAATTCTGTGGCACCAAGATAATGTCAGTTCAGTTTTGGCTCAATCAGCTTTGCCCGAGTCAGCTGATATGCATGAATAGAAAATGACTTCTGTTGTAAGCTGGAACTCATCTGTCCTTTTCTGGGGAAAAAGGGACAGAAAGGGCACTTCATGTTCTCACCCTCCCATTTCCTCCTGAGCTGCACTGCCTTCTCAGATTTCCACCGCTGATACTGATCGCTTCATCAGAACAAAAAAAAAAGTTTCTTATTTCCTTATCAGTTTTTACAATCATATCATTTTTCTTGTTATACATAAATGTGTCTTTACATCTACTGTCAGCTGACCTGCTGATTTATGTTGACACTCCTCTTGCTGACCTGTTTGTCATATTGGTGATCAAAGAATTTCAAGTTTCAAAATGCTATTCAAGAAATGAATAGTCTATTTATGGCTCAGAAAATTCTGTTTCTCACAATTGTATAGTGGAGTCCTGACTTGTGATAACACTGTTACGGGAATGACTTTGTGATGGCCAATATCAACACCTATTAATTACTGCCTGAAATCACAGCATCTCATCCAAGTTTTGTTCACAGTTCCATGTAGTCTCATTTCTCAATTATTTAAAGAATGTGCATTCTAAAACTTACATTGAAAATGTTTACATTTGTTTACTCACTGCCTTAACTGCAGAAGCACTACATTATCCATAATTTACAGGATATGCATGATTGCCCTTTAAATATTTTATTAGAGAGGGTTGAATTGTGGCCTAAAGATTCAGAATGCAGTGCAAACAGTTTATGCCTATGAAAACATTTTTCATGTTGTTTTGCACAAGAGACAGTACAATAAATATGTATATTAGCAATCAAATCATTCTTAAAAGCTTCATTGTACAAATTGTGTTTCCTTGCTTCATTCTGTTTTAATGGGAGTTGCTAACCAGACCGTAAGTGTGGCATTGCCTTTGCATAATTGGTCAGATATTAAGTGTTAGGCTTAAAATACCTACTTTTGCTGCCACAAAAACAGCTGGAAAAATGTCCCCATGTCTTGTTAAAAACATACAGTGGTTTAAAGATAACAAATGTTGAAACACTGTCTTGAACAGTGGTCTCTTGCTTGACACTCGTCTGGCCTCAGCTCTAACGCCACCTGCATCCACTCCACCTGTGGAAATGTTAATACGGTACGTATGGCGCTAACACATTTTAACATATCCAGGTGTGCAGGAATGTAAAACAGCAACAAATTCTTTTATCTATGCTCATTTGGAGTTTCCTGAGATCACAAACATATCGGTGCGATTTTATCACAAATTGTAATTCAACAGTAAAACAATGAGTAACACATAAAAGAATTCACTCTAACCTGTAAATCTCGTCCACTTGCAGGCATTACTGAATGAAATTTCTGCTTCACAGCCTGTAATGGAATAATAAAGCCAAAATCTGCCAACTGATCTCCTCCTTTGTGTCTTCGAGGTTTGAAAATAGCCCTCTCTCTTCCTCTCTGTGTGATCGGAGCCTGCATGGCTAAGATTAGCAGATCCCTCCACCCAGCTCCTTGTATCTGACCCCCTGGATGTAGCTCCAGGGGGTCGTAGCTACTGTAGCCTCTGACAATGTGGAAGAAAAAAGAAGGGAGAAAAGGGTACCTGAGAAGAGATTGCCTCTTCACTCCCCTTTCATTGATTCCTCACCATAAAAAAGATAAACAGCGTCCCAGTGTCTCGGTGTCAGCACTGAGATACGGCATACATTCACACTCAACTGTCAAATAAACACCAGAGATTAAAAAAAAAGCCTTTTGTTCCCCAGAGATAATTGCTCTCCCCCATGTATGATTAAAGTGTGTGGTTTCTATGTAGTTCACAGCTGACATTTGTTCACCAGAATAAAAATACCCCCACAACTTCCCGTTTACTCCTCCTTTCTATCGAGCCACCTTCCTCTCCACAGGCCACATGCAGCTCTGAGGACTCTTTTGTAAAGGCTTCTTTCCTTTTTTTTCCTAACAAAATAAATGGTCACATGCCTTTTAGCTCCCATTTCATTTTCCCACCAGATGGCAGGTTGGAGACAGACACTTTACACGGGGTACACGACGACGTGCTCATCTATCCATCAGGCTCATTTCAATGTTAATGGGCAAAGTATCACTTAATTTGTCTCTGGCGAGGACATACTCAAAACGCTGACATTGTGTTCTCATTATATCATCAGAGAGTCATCAGCTTAGGGCACAAAATAATGGATCTTGAAAATAATAAATGAAATTCAGTCTTATTTCTGGAGATCAATCATTTGGGAGACAAAGGCATATTTTTCAAGTCAAGGCACAGCAGTCAATAACACGGATCTAAACCTCTCCTGTACACAGGAGCGTGCTTTGAGAGGATGATTAAGTCCCTATAGAAAAAGTTAAAGAGATTCATATAAAATGTTAAAGGTATTCAGGGATTTTTATTTTTTTTATCCCAATTGAGGGATGAAGGATATGTTGTATTGTGCATATTTTTTGAATCCCTGCATATAGATTATGTTTCAGTAAATCAAGACTGAATATGAATCAAAACATTCTTGAAATCGGGCTGTTCATGTTTTCCTCATATTTTATAAGCACACAGTAGATTTTCAGTTGCTGTTAATGTCACTTGACCTTTACAAGATTGTTCTGACTCACATGTCTAAGCGGAGGCATTTCTCCAAAGGAAACTGAAGTTTTGAAAGAGAGAAATAATTAATAGAAACAGATCAATTAGTAAATTCCAATTAGTTTGGTCCCTCTGACTGTAATTCATTTTCAAATATGAAGAGGCGTTATCAATGTGCGCAGACCAACATTTCACTGGACTCGACTGGATAGAACGACAACCAATCCCAGGCTAATACATTTTCAGACTCTCCCATGATTCAACCTCATGTGTGATGCCTTCATATATCTAATATAAACTTCAGGGTCAGGGTATATTACTTATACATTCATCTTCACAATATTGTCATTGCCATGATTGATATTCAAATTTGAGCACAAGGATAAAGTAATCACATCGGCATGAATACAGTTTCACACAATGATTCTGAGAAAAAAATGCCTTTGTTTCAACTCTGACCTTTACACGGAAGCAGACGGGCAGACGTATTGAATAATGTCGTATTCAGATGTAACATGCATGCATGCATACCGCTCTGGATGAACAGAACACATTGACTATTCATACAGAATAGCGTATGACCTTGAAACAATTACTGCTTCCGTCGCCTATTTATAAATGTTTCCTTTCACCTACTAGTTTGACATTTCACACACACCTTATGTATACAGGTTTATTTTAGCAGCCATCACTATGTGTGTCCTACAAATGTACAGTGAGCATAATGCAAATTCTTTTAAGAGGTGAATCAATTGTTTTTTCTTGTGTTGACTATGGTGCCATGTGTAGCACTACATGAGTAGAAAAGCTGTGATTGTTTTTCCGAGGCATTTCAGAACACTTCAATCATAACACCAAGACAGCGTAGCTGAAATGTCTTCTTTCCCCCCCAAGACACAAATGTATGCATTTCACCAGAAGAGTCAAAGCACGCAGTCTCTAAGAGGCAGCACAGCAGCCGGTCATGATTCAGTCTTTTGCTCAAGGGCGTTTCATAAGAGATGGCTATATTTTGGATCAAACATCTGACATTCCAATCAGGAGATGGTTCTGCTAAACACCCAGCCATACATACCTGCTGCCCCTGTGTGATTAATCAAAAATATTTGACACATACAGGTTATTCAATTATCCCTCATGCCAGCGAGCAGGGGAAGTTTCCAAGACCCCTGGGGCAGAGAAGTTTTTGCTTCAAGGATTCAAAATCAACCAGAAGTGCAGTTAAATAGGGCAGCACAACAGCTGGCTGTTCTCAGCAGAGATTTGAATAAATATTTTATGATGGTATAGTATCTGGGATAACACACACACACACACACACACACTTTGGCAGTACTGCATGGTTTTGCCATCACAATAGCTATTGTGTGAGGCAAACAAAGACGCGTGCACACATTAGCGCATATCTTGGTAGAGCTGGTGTGGCTTGGAAAAACGCCTTTGAACGTGGTGCGCGACGTCTGCTGCTAAAGCATACGCCAGTGCATCTGGGCTCTAACATCTGGTCACAATTCTGTTGAAATTGGGCAACAAACGTTCAATGTTTTCACCTCAATTAACATAAAGTGATGCATTTAGTGGTCGATAAAGCATAAGGTGGTGACTGTGTTCTGCATGTTGGCTGGAAAACAGCTTGAGAGCTCCGAGACCGTTGGAAAACAAAAGTAGCATATGGGCTTTGATGGATATTCACATTTAAAGAACCTTTCAGCCCGACCAGTGCACATTTGTGAGAACATGGTTGACCTCTGTAGTGTATCACCTCTTTAGTCATACACAAGCACAGTTTGTACCCTGGTTTCTTGCATTACTGAATTCCAGAACAGATACATTTCTTTTAGTAAGTTTGTTTATACATTAGCACTGTTACAGATATTAGGTTTGTTTACACATGAATCATATATCTACCCCTGGGACTATTAAAGTGTATGAAGCACTGACATAAAAGTGTAATTCAAAGTATTCTGAAGTGAAGTAAAGACTGCAATAAGAAGATGAATATTATATTTGTCTCAAATTGTGATCTTAAACACGTGTATTTATTTTAGGTTAACTTTGTTTACAATGTAGTCGTTAATCATTATTGCTTAAATACTGTTTTAACTTCATCAGTTTTTAATTTGTTTGGAAAATTAAAATGTGTTTTGTTTTCAGCCGTCTAAATGAGCAAAGAATAATGTGGCAGCACATTGATTATGATGGACCGCTTTTGTTCTGTGCTGCATTACAAACGTTGATACAGCAAAATTCATTTTAATCATCTCATTAATCACCTCTGACTTTGTTCATGTTTCATACAAAATATGTAAAACAAATGAATAAATAAGCTGTAAAATACGGCCCTTACTGCTGTTTCAAACGTTTTAATGATCAGTTTCTTGAGGTAAAAGGTTGAGTATTCATGCTGCATCAAACTATTCACCCTGCTGTGTATATATCACTAAAGACACCATGCATCATCCACCGCTGCGTAAGATGAACTTTTTCACAGAAAAAAGGGAAAATAGCATTTTTCTCCCACTTATCTTCCCATACTTGCCTCATCTTAATGTCTTGAGTCTTTCTCCTGAGTTCAAATAATATCACTTTCCAAACAGAAGT
The DNA here is from genome assembly GCF_904848185.1 of Acanthopagrus latus. NCBI lineage: Eukaryota > Metazoa > Chordata > Actinopteri > Spariformes > Sparidae > Acanthopagrus > Acanthopagrus latus. The sequence goes on from NC_051056.1 coordinate 28,981,792, forward strand.
GCAAAATGTTTTAAGAATACTTGAGTTGCCTAGCAGTAAAGCAGATGCTCAGGCAGCATCAAAGGATCGTCAACAGATTAACATCTTTAAGTAATCCATTGTTTAAAGTCTGCTGCTTGTTTGTATTCAAATTAATACAGATTGAATGTGCCGACTACCATTCGTTAATGCTATCATGATGTGATACGTTATAATTTTGATGGTAGAGCCAAACTATCTCTAGTTCTCCCATGCCTGCAGCAGAATTCATGCTCTCTTGTAATGATGGATGCAATTGACTGCAAACTGCCTCCATTGCAATTTAATGGTTTGTAATCAGAGATGTCGAGCTGCAGCTTTATCATCTGCAACAGTTAGGGAGTGCCTCACCTGTTGTATTTCTCTCTCATTAGTCATGCAAATATTCATAATGATTACAAATGAATAGTGACACAATGCTCCCAGTTAATTGGATGTAGAGGTGGAAACTATAATGGCTTCTTATGTCTGCCCCTTCTTTAAAGCGGGTTCATGGTGAGGAATGGCCATGCATTATTTGAAAAGAAGGCGTACGACTAGTGGTGCTGTAATGCTGTTGTTTCACACACCAGGATGCCAAAAGTGTTGTTATGGATGTGCTCAGTGCTTGTTTTTCTTTGAGGTGAGGTCACAAGCGCAGATTGTTCCAGACCTCCTGTGTAGCACCACATGAGGTCCGGCTTGCAGAGTGCTGGAAAAAAAAAGAAAGTAAGAAAAAGCCCTATCCCGAAACTCTCCTTCTTCAAACAACATACTCTAATGTGGTTTTAGCTCAATTAAGCTCAACAGATCTACAGTTATCAGAGCGACTCTGGAAATGGCGAGTAAGAGAAACTATTAAAATCATTTAAACTTACACCTGGTGCTGATTTAATAACAGAATTATAATTAATAATAATAATAATTAAATCATTTTTAATTATTTGCCCAAGTAGATACAAGTAAAAATGGGACATTGTAATGGATTCTATAATTTCCTCTGTAATTGTGGGTTAAAAGAAATGTATCTTTTTGAAAACAAAATGTGATATGTTCATCCACAGTACATCAAACATTGAGGGCTAAAATCTAAAATGCTCAACAGGGAACATTTTAAAATCAGCTAAAAATCACAATTCAACTGGATAAGGATGGTGAGGGGAAGTCTTCCGAGTGGGCGACTGAATTACATCTGTACGGGATACTTTCAGTCTTTTTTGTGGCGACCAAAGACAGCCATTTTTCACAGGGAGGCAAACTGCGTCCAGCCTAACCCTAACCGTTGTAAACAGACCTTGTAACATTTGTAGCTATTTTTACGGTTATTATCAGACGTTTTAAGCAAAACCACTTTTTTTTTAACCAGGTGGTTTTCATGGCAAACAGCGTGTGACAACAGAAAAATAGAAAGCTGAATCTAACCAAACACAATGTAGCTGCATCAAGAAACTTTACTATTTTAATTTAACTGTGGTTTTGCAGAAACAAAACATAGCTAACATTCATTTTGTACAAGTTCTCTGTTTGACCTCAAAAGTAAACATAAGAAGACATAATCCTTTAATCTACACAACAGCTTAGAGTCACTGGTTTGATTAAATGACCAAGATGTTTTGTGCTGCACTACTTTCACTGAATTTGGATTTCAAATCAGACCTCAGTTATACGGACACACAGCTGCTAGAAAGAAAAAAAGAAAATCAAAGGGATCCATCACTGACCCCAATTTTCCAGGGCTACTTCATAATTCAGTTTGATCTGAATAGAATTTTTTTTCTTGCCTTCATGGCAAACCCCACTGATTTGCCACCAAATCATAGTCAGTACTAATGAGAAGTGGAAGACTGAAACACCTTCAAAGTCCTTACGATAGCTTTTGCAGGCTATTTCTTCGTGCTAAGGGAAGGAAAGGTAAGTAAAGGTAACTGCTAAAACTGTAAATGCTAATTTTATAGGTAATTCTGCTTCAAATTAGACGACAACTTTAAAAAACTCCAACATCTGTAATAAAGGTTTGTTCAAATGCTTCATGAATCCTTTATGAGCAAATATGCCTTTCAGAGGTTAGCATCATGGGTTTTGTATTTTTTGGCTTAACTCCAGATGTATGGACAGGCCGCTTCACCTTTTTATATTTACTGTATGAATTAACTCATGAATGATTCACAAAGCATCTATGAAGGAGCAGGACCAACACATAAATAAATAATCTCCCTATGCCAGGCCTTTGGGCATGGGGATCTAGCAAATTGTGATTTTTTCCCCCCTTTTTTTTGTCCTCCATTTCACAAAACCCTGAAAGTGCTGGGCTTTGCCTCCTTCAATCCTTGAGACAGACAGACGCACAAACTGGTGCATGCTGCTTCTCTCCCTCTGTCTCGATGCATTTTGCCAAGAGTGAGTTGGATGCTAAAGGTGTGCAGAAATGATCATTACTATCTAGTGAGCTCTGCCTGCAATACCATGGCAACCAAAGGCAAATGTGACCAAAAGATGTGTTCAAGTAGCTGGCAAACTCAAAAGCACAGCCCTTCAAGGACTTGGAGTAAACAGGCACATTTGCCCAATGGAGTGGAGCTGATAGGTGTTCCATGTTCAGGGTTTATAACTCATTTCAATGCTCTTCCACATTTTTCCTCCTCTTTTGGCAACTCAATGTCATCCTACAATTCCTAGTTTGGGTGACACACTATTCTGGAGAGTTGATCTGAACTAAAATTCCCACCGGACATAATTAGGGAAGAACTTTCTTTAAGAGCAAAACACTGAAAGATTGATGGAGGACATTTTCAGACAATGATGTGCACGTTTTTTTTCTTCACGTTTTGAATGAATATCTTTCACTGACTGACTGAACAAAGCCAACTGAAGAATGCATTCAAGGCAACAAAATCTGGCATCACTGAAACCAACCCAGTAAGTGGTTCATGTTCAAAAAAGAGCCTTACACACATATCTAGCTTTTTGTTTTTTTGGGAAAAAACAGGGTGCATAAAGACATGCAGCTCCAGAGAAAAGTAGCAGTGGGATATCAGTTATTTTTGATGGAAAGGAAGAGCTACAGTGGCATCAGAGGTACAAAGATGGAAAGTGGCAACAAGCTGAGCAAAAGCTGGCAAAGAAAAGAGCAACTTTATACAAATGTCCTCTGGCGCGTGGAAACGGAACAATAACACTTGTGTTGATTCCCACAGAGAACACAAAAAAAGAACAGGAGACAGCCACTTGGAGGCTGAATATGGCATTTGGGATTCATTTTAGCCTGTCAAAAGTCTTATTTTTTTAAAACAAATGTTTAGATTTGTACTTAAACTTACATTAGGAATTTCTATCTTGATTGTCAATCTTACAAAAGGGTGCCCCAAACATTTCATATGTGAATTCCTTATATATGCTTTTGAAAAGATGTGTTTCTTATTGCATTTCACTTTTCTTCACGTCATATTCATGTTTCAAAAGGACTATGAACTCGGAGCTCTGGCACTACTTGCGTGGAGGCATGCAAAGCAGGATCATCTTGATTTGAATAAATTATATTAATGCAGGTTAAGTCAACCTTCATATGACTCAAAGTGATTATACAATCAGTGCTTATTAATGTATTCAGTTATTACAGATCGTGAACTAATGACTATATAATGCTGTTCAATGGATTTGGATGACTGAATTTTCCTTCCATCAGATTTTAATTGTTTTTTGCAGTGTAGCTTGTCTTCTATTTCTGGATTGTGTGATGAGTTATATTGACATGTGCCAGCATACTCCACGACATAAATGTCAAGCCAGAACCTCAACCGGGACATGATGTCATGACCGTCTGGGATTTGATTTGGTATTCTGCATATCAGAGTTGAGAGATAACTGAATGCATGAATCCAAACAGTAAAATTAATGCAAATACATCAGCTCTTCATTCTTTAAAATATCACCTACAGCAAATATTTTGAACTATTGAACTGATTCTGAAATATGTAAAGCATTCTAATCAAGTTGCTAATCACTGTTTATAATACAATAATTTATGTTTGAGTTCATGTCTCAAGATTTGATTAATTTCACTTGATGACTTTTAAAAGAGTGGAGGTGAACTTGGACGTCCTCCCGCAGGTCGAGGTCTCTGCTACGTCCCTCTTGCCTCCTAAATCATTTTTTTGCTGAAGGGCAGCAAGGTTAAGCAGGTTCAACAGAGCAAATAAATAATGAATTCAATAAGGGTAATTAAGCAAGCACATCAGAAGAGCAGCACATGACCTCACGGCCCCGGACTTAAAACCCACGTGCAAGCCCTTTTCTTCTTTAAACTTCAGCTTTATGGCTGTTACGACTCTAATTTTAGGTAATTTCCAGAGGTTATTAAATCTTCAATCTCGAATAACCCTGATCATCTCACATTGTGATGATACAAACTGCTGCTATTTATCACAATTAGTCTTTCTTGTCAAGAGGACATCGCAATTTGTTGATGTTGACACTGGGAGGGTAACACTTGTCACCCCAGTACAACCATGTCAAGAAAAGGCTTAATAGTCATCCCGTGGGTCTTGTCGTATTGATTCAGTTTAAGAGGCACGCTATGAGCAACAAATTAGAGTGTACCAAAACGAAAGATAATCCTGAAATAACAATGCCAAAAGCATAATGACTGATGCAAATGACTAAATCCATTTCTTCAAGGCTCAGGCAGCTTGACTTGGCTAATTGATCCCTGAGCATCTACGAATCTGTGTGCCCGAGTACGTAAGTAAAACCACATACTGTATATGAACTGCAAAATGCTGTATCCACTTTTTTTTTGAATGAGTAAATATATATAAACAACAAATATTGCATAATTTTCAAATGGATGGGGTTGAATTCTCTCAAACATCATGTTTCATATATATTTTGCATGTTGAGTGTTCTTGTTATACCAGATCTCTACGACATCACCCCCATGGGTCATGTAGAACACGAGCTGTTTCTAAGAATACAAAGTGGGTTTGAGAAGGCTCCAGAGACCAACTTTAAAAACTTTTGATAACAAATGTGCAAATGTAAAACAGCAAAATTGCAGTTGAGTATTTTCCATTACAGCAGCATAATGCTTTTCATTTGGTGGGCAGATAGCAGCACATTAACACACTAGATGTGGCTCTAAATCCCACAGTGCCTCAATGCTCAAAGTCACACTCCACACTGTCACTGTACAGGCTCACACACTCTAAGCCAACTGACTCTTCTGACTTACAGATGATAGAGGACGGTCTCAGCACTTAAAAGGCTTCGTTGCCGATCCAAGTCGTAATTAACTAAATGACAATCAGATCTGGTTAACTGCACCGGTTGCCATTTATCTCCAGAAGGCAACAGATTTAATCGATCCACAACTGCTGTGTACATGTTGCATCAAGGAGCTCTGACTAATTACATGATCACACTGCATGTTTGATGTTATACACATGAGGGCATGTGAAAGAAAAAGACCAATATGGAGGGAGAGAGATACACAGAGAGATAAACAAGAGAGATAAAGAGACAAAAGAGAAGAAACCCCGATATGGATCAAAAGACACAGTAAATACATTGGCAGCCAGATGGGTTTGCTGGTTGGTGTGCCGGCTGGTCATTTCCCCTCAGGGACTTCATATGATCGAGTACATATTTCATGTATAACAGACACATCTCTGATGATGTAATGGGTCGCTCCAGTATGAGTGTATGTTCTATTATAGATGTCAAAGAAAAAAGTTTAACAAAAAAGAAAGAAAATGAGCTCTTCAATAGTTTCAAGTGTAGCTTAGGTTGAGTAAGGTTGCATTAAAACTCTTAGATAACCAGCAAAACACACCACTACTAAGGCAACGATTCAAAAACATTCAAGCACAACACAAAGAGACAATGTGAAGAATGTCAGCAAAAAGTACACAATAACACAACCTTGCCCATGTAATTCCTGTATAACAAAGAATATGTCGATGAATGTGATGCTTGCAGAATAGTGATTTTCTGCAGAAAGAATAATATTCTTGCCCAGTGCTCATACAACAGCAGCAATCCGTACAGAAACAAAGATCTATATACAGAAGATTTAGCAGGAGTTGAGAGCTCTCTTCAAACTCACTTCAACTAATTTAAACTGAGATTAAGACTTAATATTGAATTTACTTTCTGTTTGGTAAAAAAGAAAAAAAAGAAACCTCACCTAGTTCAGCTTTAAGTGAATCTCAATAGGAAAGCAGTGTAAAATGTAACTCAACAGGCTCGGTGACATTTAATTGTCTATTTGCATAAAGAGTACTGAATATACATAGACTCAGCTCAAAGTGCAAAGGCAGGCAAGTTATAGTTTTCAATATGCAAATTCTGCATTAAATTATATAAAGGTGGCCGACAGTGATAGCTGGTTTTCACCGTGGAACAGCGAGCAATTTGTGTCAGAAAACAGTGAATTGTCATGGGGGTGAACACAAAAGTGTGTGATAGTGATTGGGTGTCTCTCTCCTCAGCTCTACTGTCTATAACATGCATCCCGGAGGGAAGTCATGCGAACATGAATGACGATGGTTTCTGTGAAGGTGAGTTCTGCCTGGTGTACGACTCGATGCATTTTAGGGTCCTTGACAGTGGAACAGACACTCGAAAGACAGAAAGGACAAACCAAGAGGAACGCAGTGCTTTTGTCAAGATGATGTACAGAATATTTATTTTAGACCATGCTAAGAGGATTGTGGGAGGTGTGTGAAAAGCCACAGCTAAGGTGTAAAGATACCATTAAAATTTCACAATATATGTCACCCTGTTTTTTAATTATTCACACACATGAAAATAAAGATGAGTGTTTTTCAGACAGGTGCTAAAAAACTAAAGAAGTCACACGGTAGAAGAAAACTCTCACTCTACTGCCTCTGGATATTTAAATCACAAGGAGCCCAATGATCATTACAGTATTATAAATTATTAAAGGCTCACACTTAATGAAAAATATGAACATCAGAGACCCAACTGGCACGGAGCGGCACGGAGTGAATGGCATGTTTGGTTTCAACAGACATTCAGTCGATACAGTAACTGAATGACCAAACTGATGAGTACAATTTTAAAGAGATCTCAGTGATTACAATGCATCATTAACTCAATGAAACAAATCATTTTATTTCTGGATCCTTTTATTGCATCAAAACACTACATCAATGTGTTCCGCTCATTGCTGGAATGAGGCGATGCCACTATTTGCATACCCCTGATAAAGACATCACAGGCAGAGTCAGCCTGCACACAGATCTCTCCCACTCCTTGCAATACATTTTCATAGCGTTGACTCCGCTTGGCAGCAGTGATCAAATCCTTTTTCAGTGGAGAGGGGAATGTGTGGGCGATCCCACTTTAGCGAGGGATAGCCAGATGAAAGTGCGCAAACATGCTTTTGTTGCTGGAAGCACGTCCCTTGCAAGAAGAGAAACACGACTAATTTTGAGGGTGAATCATTGCAATCAGAATTCATTGTGATGGCGCTGTTCACGGGAAAACACACCATTGGCTTCAGCTTCAACATTAAAATGAGCGGTTGTGTAACCGGAGCACATTCATTTCAGATGATTCGCAGATGCCGGAGCTTAAAGGCAAAGCACTCTGTGTTCTGACCCTAATAATCACAACCTAACACTTCATATTTCAAAACAATTCTACCAAGGCTCGCTATTCAACCTGACGAGTGCTTGCATCAAAAGCACATAGTCTATTCCATATATTTTTACATAACTGAAGTTGTGTACAAGTTGAAATACATTTTCAGTGTTTATGCACCTTGAACTTTCACTCTATCAGTGATAATCCACACATGGACAAGAATCTGGAAAGCTGCTCGGTACAAGTAGTTGTCTTCTATTGCTTCATCACAGCTTGGCTCCCCTCACCACAGACTTTGCCCGTCCATCCAGAGAAGCTTTACACAGCTCAGCGTTGGCATAGATCAGGCTCTTTAGTGAGCGATTCAATAATAAAAGCTTATGCGCAGTTCTCTAATACCGAACAATTCTATGTGACAACAGAAAAGATTTATTTAGAAAGTAGACATATTATAGGAAAGATTATCCTGAAAACGTATTAACATAAAGATTCCCGACCTGCATATCGGTTGGCTGATATCGGCTCATAGCCGTATCAATATTAGCAGATATGTTGTCTGACTTCAGACTTTTATTCAAACTCACTTGTGACAGTAGCAGGTAGACAGACATACAGACATACAATAAGTACAAGACTTAAAAATACTAAAACTACCAATAAAGATTTAGGGAGATAAAAGATAAAATATAGAAAGGACTATACATTATATGTATTATATACAGGAGGCAAAAATGTGCTTTATATACATTTAAATGAAAACTTTTTTTCCAATGGTAATAATGCAGAAACACGGATGACACAAGCTTATTGTTGCGTTTCTTCGTCAAAGGTATTTGATCGATTATTGAAAAAAAAACAAACAAATGTGTTGGAGGCTGTATATCTACATTTTGTATTCAATAATATCAGTAAAACAGAATATACATAATTCTTATGTAAATCAATACCTTGTAGAGAAAAGAAGACTAAATGTGGAAAATTCAATCCTGATATTACACAGTTTTGCTATGAGCCAGTGAATATTGTAACATGTTGCTAAGATTTGAATTCTACCCTGACTGAAGTGATTTTGCTTGTTTGAGATGACATCCTCCTATGAAATGACACAGGAAGGAGAAAGGAACAGAGAAAATGACGAGGTGTTCTAGGAGCTTTGACTCAGCAAGATGCTGACACGATGATGGATGAGGATTTTTAAAAGTCTGCCTTGCTGAGCACGAAGATGGGAGCATGAAGATGACGGTTGTCGAGATTAGATAATTAATATAAACAAAACATGTTATCATCAATTTAAACTCAGCATGATGTTTGTGCAGTGAAGAATATTGTAATGTTTTTTCCCTGACATGTTCAGTCTTATGGAATCACAAGTGCACATACAACATATTTTGACAGCAGTGATATGACGCATCCTCTAACGACTTATTCAACAGAGCAGACCGGCCTGAGAAATGTTATGCAAACCTGAAAGTAATAACACCTAAACACCTAAAAAGACAAATCACATACAGTGAGGAGGCATTTAATGAACTGCTGTTATGTGCTGTGTAATTAAACATAGAAACTCTGAAGTGAGAGCGACAGGACATACTCTAAAGAAATGTATCAAATTTGGCTTTAACAAACACAAATCTAAACCTCATCATTGAAGTCACGCTCATCAGCTGAATGCAGTTGAAATGAGCATATTTCCAAGGCACTCACTTAACAAGCCACTCATAGAGTAATTAACAGATGGAAGAGCAGCCTGTGGTGTATTTTTTAACAAGAAGTTCTGATGTACATTTTAATTACTGACAATTTTCCTCCTATTAGTTGTGTTTCGGTTTGAACAGATTTTGATTGGAATATGTAGGTCTGCTGTGTCCTCCAGAGATGACTGCAGTGTTGGCTCGATTCACAAAGCCTTGTTCTCAGTCGTGTTATTGTATGATGACTTTGTGCTCTACAGCTTGAGGCTTTTCCATTCCAGTCTAAACCAAATTTTAGTTTCAAAATGTGACTTCAAAATGCAGCAACCACTAAAAAGCAATTTTATCTTGCAGCGCCGCAGTAATGGACCCCATACTTCTGTAGCCATTACCAGTGTCTACTGCCTTTAAATCTACAGGCTTCTTTTTATCTCAAATCTGAACATGGAACCCTGACTGACTACTTTCAAGCTGCAGAGCAGTAAAACAGCTGAATTGTGCACATTTCTTCTTCTTCTTTCATCTATTATAGATTGTTTGCTGGTGTGTCAGCTCTCTATCAAGTCAGCTCTTAGTTAAACAGGTAAGAAACGGCTGACTGACAATCCACATGTTTTTGTATGCACATGCATGCTGACAACTTACAAACATTTGGTGCGGAAGTTTGTTTTTTATGGCTTTTCAGTTCCACTTGTGTTTCTAAGATTTTATTGCTCTGGCAGTTGAAATGAACCTCTGGCTGTGCTGAGAACAGCCGGTCAGAATCCTAAACACACCACCTTCAGTACCTATGTGCAAAAGCTTGAGCAGATGATAGCAGACATGCTGGATTACAGACACAATAAAGCCAAACACAACATGAGTCAATCGCTATAGGCTACTAGTCTCACACCACAGAATCCTAGACCGCGAAGAACCCACAAACAGCTTCCTTGACTGTTTTCACACTGGGTTTGTTTGTTTATGTCTAAACCTGAGGTCAACCGTCCCCCTCTAACCCCACTGGCCTGCTTTCACACTTGTTTTGCTGCTGTTTCAATTCATGGTATGTTTGTGTAATGCTCTTGCTTTCAGAATGGAGATCTTGACCTCTGCTTCTAGGAAACAATAACATCTGTGAGAAAAGAACAAACAAACAGAGCACTGTTTGGACTCTTCCAAAACTCTTCTGGCATCAAGTTTTTTAGGGGTTTTGCATGTGTCCATGTATCTCTCCCTCTTCTATACAAAAAGGAAGTGCTACAACTAATGACTAGGGATTAGTTTCAGTATAAATGTATACACACTTGGTCAATTAATCGAACATTTAGTCAGTAACAATCAGACAAAAGGGGAAACATGTCAGTCTGTATTTACCAAAGCCTCAAATATTAGTTATTATATACACATATACTTTTTCAAATGGATTTAACTTTCTTTGCAAAAGATTATTTGAAAAAAAAATCAAATATTCATATGAGTAGCTAGAACTGGTGAATATTTTACATTACTGCTTAAAAATGAGGCATGCGTGATATATATCGGACAGATAAATGACTGGCCCAATCACGGAAAATGTACACGACAGCATTTCTCCTACTCAAACACTGTATCATCAAAATTATTTTGAAGCGGTTACTTTCGGCTAAAGTAATAATGTAATAATGTCGCTTTAAGTACAAAAGGCATTATTACTCACTTTTGGTTTTACACAGGACACTAATGGTATTCTCCTGTTTTCTCAAGCCATCAGTCCACAAACTACTTCATCTGAGGACTCAGTTGCTGAGTGACCCGACTACGCCCTTCTCTCCCATCATTATTACTGAGGCCACTAGAGGTCAACAACAAACAATAGATGTAATAACAGGCCATATTAAGCTGCCTGCACAGACAAGCTGTCATTGTAACCAGGCTGGTTGGTTTCCTTTCCATAAATGCTCAAAAATTCTGTAGACGAAAGCAATCCTTAGATGTTGCTGTAGCAAATTCCTCTTCTGCCATATGTTAAATGATTCCAAGTGAGACATTCAATTAGTAAGAAAACATTCGGTGAGCCTGAATCCCTTTCTCCAGTAAAGCTTTGCTTCACAGTCATATGGTTAAACACATTTACACTTGAGAGCTTCACAGAGAAGACACCGTTTTTTTGGAGCTCACCACTGAGCAGCTTCACCGGAGCATCCGGAGGCTGATTGCTTTATCCAAGTGCACCTCAGCAGTAGTTGCTGAGGAAAGTGAGAGTCTGTATACCTCAGTTCACCGACTAATAATCCTGTACGATATCTGAGTCGGCCACTGTCCAGTCACGTGCTTCCCAGCAAATATCCACCTTATGTGTTTCTGTACTTACCTTCCATCCCCGTCTGTCCTCCGCTGACCAGAGGGGGGCAAGAGGCGATGGCAGGGATCATTACATCACAAAACGCCCGCAGGCCATTGTCCTCAGTACTGCCACACAACATTTCCACAACGCTCTCTACAAGCAAGTGGACAGATTCTGTGCACTACATTGCAGACATAGGCAGGGAGAGAGCACAAGGGAAGGAGAGGTAGAGGTGAGCGGACGAGAGGAAGGCATGAGAAACAGGAGGAGGAAAAGAAGGAATGGGAAATCAGAATGTAAGCTGAAAGAAAAAACAAACGTCTGGGCCGTCGTTGCCCCCAGGGTCCAAATCACAACTATTCTCATGCGGAAATACTTGACATTTGTATTTCCATGACCCAGATAATGTTTGCTTGAACATGGAAAGATTGCATAAAGTCAAAGGTCGAGGAAGTATGGTGGATGTCAGACTGGTCATCGCCACCTCAGAGCTTTCTCTTATTACCAAGGTGGCCTGGCATTTCTGTCTTCATGTGATTGCAATGACTCCCTCACACATAGACACACACACACACAGATTCTTTTATACAAACATGACCCCTTTGTTGGTTCAGAGGAGGACAAGGCCTCGCTTGTCTTATTGCTTGCACACCAACATTTTGCTTAGTATGCTCTCAACCTTTGTGGCTCCACAGGGGGCTGGGACATCATAAACAACTCACTGTGCGCACACAGATTTCTAAATACAAATCATTATGTTCTCTCATGTAGATTGTAATCTGATAACTGGATTCATAACATTGCAGAGGGAATATTCCTGGTGGAGATATAAACACAAACAGGCCTGTGGCGTGTGCACATGTATCGGCATATTTATTAGTATCACCATGAATATAAATTAGTACATCACTTTAGAGCTGTGATATGTAAGTGGCTAAAGGATATGTGAAAATACCCAAATGATGAGCAAACATTCCATTATGTCAGACTCAGCTGACGTCATTAATATTTCTTCCATCTATTCTCAAGCTGCAGAAATCTCACACTGACAATTCTGGTTATCTCAGTACACAAGCTACCAGATCTGCAGAGCTTTTATTCTGAAGCAGGCAGGTCGCAGGAAATGCAGTGTGTTCAGTAAGTGCCAGTATCGTTCATCCAAAATGTGTCTACAGAGCAAAACGATGCTAATCTTTGACACTCGTTGACATGGATCAATTTTAAATATGTCTGGAAGTAGCTTCATTCTGTCTGTGGAACAAGAAGGAGCTGTTAGATGAAAAGATGCACAGCTTCAACTTATCATCTCCTAACCAACTCATGCTCCCTCCTCCACATTATCAGGTTCCCTATTTGCATTAGGTTTGAAACTGAAAAATTACCAAATGGGTGCTTTGCTTTTAACTTTAGCACTAAATGATCCACCATTGTCTCGTCAGTCAAGTGTCCTTACTCTCTTCTCTTAAATCTCTCTGATTCTGCTGCTGGCACCGTTGCTGCGCAGAGTAGATGCCTGTGGTAGATTGTAACTGTAGCATCTGTCGCCTGACTAGGTATTGTAAAGCATAAAAGCACAAAAGCTAAATGGTGGTGAGGGCAGCGGGCAAGTCATGTAACTGGTGTGTGCCCAGCCGCCGTGTCGCATCGGGAACACCGACCACCAGAGCAACACTACTGACTGCTAACAATTGATTTTTTTGGCTTGTGTGTGCACGGTACACACTGTACTTTGTTATTTTATATGTTAAAAACAAACAACTATTTAAAATACATTATTAAAAATGATCATTAAGATAAAAACATGTCTAATCAAACCATCTCTATAAAAAGAGCTAACTGATCCATAGATTAATCTTCCATTAGGCTACAATCCAACATCACAGCGCCACATAAGGTGGTTATACACTGTCACAATATTCAACTCGCAAATATAACTTTCAAAAGTATAACTATCAAAAGTAGTGTTTAATAAAGGACTGTTGTATAGCATAACATTTTAGGATTCATTGTTATATTTCCCACATTCTGTGGAAGAGCCATGGGTTAATATTTGTTCTCAGGAAACATACACCTCTCAGTGGAGCTCCACAGAATATATGAGCAGGTGAGCGTGTTCAGGGATCCACAGCTCCTCTCTCTGGTTTCATCTCTACAAGTGCAGAAGCTGAAAACCTCCTCACTAAACAGCAAAAGCAAACAAGAGAGGGCAAATACATCTTTGCTCTCTGTAAACATTAAGACAAATACAACGGCAGACAAACACAGAGTTGAACAAACTGGGTATGACAACAAACAAGTTGACCAAATAATGTCAAATACAGAGCAAAAGAAATAAAGGGCAGGGAACAAACAAGGGTGAGCATACCAGCCAGAAAATGGAGTTAAATTTTTATTCTGCACAGCCACTAATGCAAATAACGTGTCTCATACAAATTCTAGACATATAAATGCAGGGAAATTGAGGAAATAAATAAATAAATGGGGGAATAAATTGAGAACTGGCAAGACACAGAAAAACTTAAAATGGAGGAAGAACTGAGGAAAAGCGGAGCATAAATATCTGCAGTCTGGATGGATTAGTGTAAACATGTTCTTTTTTTTTCCACTGGAATACTTATTCACATCACTGTGTCCTGTCAGGAGTGGTGCTTTGTTTCCTCATGAGAAAAGATTCTCTTGAGCTATTATGGTTATTCAATTGGTTATCTCTGTTGTTTTTAGTTATCTTATCATTCCAAAAGAAAACTGGTTGTAATGTGTGATTCTAAGATAAAAGATACTGCAAAATAACATCTCATGTGTGTCACTCAGTAAATCAGGGAAAGCACAGGTAGTAAGAAGATGGGAATCATGATGGCCTAGTGAATTGGTTCCCATCATGGGTGTTGGGACCCTTTGATGGAGAGGATAAATCCACAGACTTGTGAAATGTTGACAGGAACAAAAAGAAGGCAAACCGTTTGCTACTCGTGTGGGTTTTCCTTGATGATGACAATAGGTGCTAAATAGCCGCTGCTATATTTTCAGTTCCAGTTAGAGACAATTTCCTCAAGTGAACATGACATTATATAATAATTCAATGCCATATACAGTTTGTAGAAGTAGTGTAGTAAGTATGTAGTGAACAACTGATAAATCAAATAAAGTACATTTCCATATTTCAGCTATGTTTAATATCAGCTCCTCGTTGACTGTGCCCTTAGTTTGGATTTGAGCACCTCACAGTGGCATAAACATTGTGGTTTTTACCAATTGCAATGCTCTCAGAACATATGAGATTCGAGCTACTGGTTCTGAACTGCCAGTTGGAAGAATCAACATGACAGAGTCTGTCCATTGTTGATTAAAAGTTCTGTCTCTGTTATTCACTTTTTTTCTTTTGAGAGCACACCATGTGAAGTACCTGCTCTCTGACTCATCAGTGTCTCTTTCATCTTTCCCCCACGTATGTCTCAACACACACTGAGACATGCGTTGTGAAGTAGGGGAGGTGATTGTTAATTGCTAAGCAGACAGGTCAGCCAAAATGACGACAAAGCTTACGCACAGCTTTAACTGTCAACTTACTATCTTGATAGAGACACTAAACCGCCTGAAAATTATTCAATATTCACGATCAATGCTCTCAAACATCCACTGCACTCGTCAAAGACAGCTGAGGGAAATATAGTCTGAACTGTTTGTACTTTGTAAAGCCTACACGGCTGTGCATAAGAGAAAAATGTATTGCACATCTATTAATACTGCATAAGCCAAACCATCATCCCACCTATGACGGCTTCAAAGTCAAAGATGGCTTGAAAAATATGTACATCGAACACCTAAACAACACTTCCCACTCCTCCTGCCTGCACCCCATAGCAGCGTTTAAGGTGGAGTCACACGTTCTGTCTCAGCAGCCTTCTTGCACAGATGGGTTACCACACATTCTACATCAAAATTAGTATAGCAGAGGAATTAGGCTGCCACTGTTTATGGCATCCTGAGATATTATGTCACATGACTTCTACCAACAAACATTACGTCCGATTTCAGTTATTACTAAATCTAATAAATTACTAAACTATTTCAGAAATGTTACCAACTGCAGCTTTATACTCACAGAAAAAGCAAAAACCAGGATCATTGTGATCTTATATGAGGATAGTATTGACATGGTAGCAATGTATACTTGTGTACTCCCTTCCCTTATTCCAGTAATTGTTGAAACCAAACTAGGCTTGTATTTATTGCAAAAGTATAAAGAAAATCAATGCAGCAAATAGTCCCATCTCTTTCATTAATAAACCCTCCATGTAGTCCTATCTGTGGAACAATTTGTCACCACCAAATACTTCAATACAACCTATCAATAAACCATCTGTTGTCACATGCTGTGCCATGTTATTAAGACCCATCTTCATGGTAATCTCTCAAAGACATCATTGATGGGGCGCTCTTTATTTCTTTACAGTCTGACCTGCAGGAGACTTCCTACTGGGAATGAGAGACAGCTCTCCCACCTCACTCTATATCTCTTCCTTGTGCCCAAGATAAGAGAAGAATTGAGTTATTGAGCAGACAGTTTAAGATATAAGCTCTCGCTAAAGGGCTGCTCAAAAGAGTCACAATGAGAAAAGATTGAATGTTTTTTTTCTTTTCGTGGAGGCCCATCTAATCCTTAACCATTTGTCTACTGCTGTGCTCTGATTAACCCATGTTGAAAAGACCACCGTACATGATAGAAGCATGTGATAATACCACTACAGCTGGCTTTGGGAGAGATGCTGCAGGTGATGATGTGAAGTCTGAAGTTAACATTATCATCATTATACAATGTGCACCAGTCTAACCTTTTTATTTTTTCACATTAATTTACCTGGCACCTTGTACAGACCCCCATTAGCCACAGTACATTGATGCAGCGGCCCCATAAAATAATGTAAACACCTCAAGGAATAGGGCCAAGACAAGCTTAATCACAATTACAAACACGGCTTCAAAGGTGGGTCATATTTGGTTAAATGGCAATTAGCAGCGCTTGTCAGCTACAAAGAGGGGTTAGCAATCAGTGCTATGGTATGTGGGATTTCTACACAACATCAGCAGCATCCAAAGAGGCCAAACCATCTGGTCCAACACTGCAGGTGCATCAGCCGAAGAAACTGGACAGTTATCAAATGTGTGAAGGAGCGCAGTCTCAAAATTCAAGACTGGACATAGCAAACACCATCCACATGGCCGTACAGATAAAACACAATGTAATACTTGTAGATCGTATGGAACAAGGGGCTTGTGATACTGTTAAACAGCCTGTGATCTCTTTGAGGTGAAAATGATAATTACTTTTATTGTTATTATTTGTATTTATTGGATGTTTTTATTTTTCTTTATCTATCGGGTGACTGATTAACAGTTTCCCAGAGGTTAAACTATAAAATCTTCAAATTACTAGTTATCATGGATGATTACAAAAACCAGCAAATTTTCAAATTTGAGTTTTGGATATTTCTGCTTAAAACTTGTTTTTCAACTACTGAAATTATTTTCAATTCATTTTTGGCCATTGGATTAATTATTTAAACCTTTTAGCTCCACAAATACACAATGAAATATAAACTATAGTCAGCTGCTGCACTGTCTACATCTAACACTGACAGTCTCGTCACTGCCTGCTTCAACCAAAGTCACAATGACAACAATCTACATGTATTGTTCATGCTGTTGACTGGATTCTGACTTGAAACAGTATGGTATAGAATGCAATTGGATATCAAGAAAACTGAACCCCAAAGTATTCCATAAATTTGTTCAAGTTAATTATATTTCAACTGTGAATTAGTAAGCATAGTAGTCATAGAAATACAGTCTGGCCTGTGTTTTAAATACATTTCCATTGAACTTTGTATGAATAAAGTAAGAAAATTATTTCTAAGCTCAGCCTCCAGCAGTTATATCACCCTTAATTAAGAAACCGCTGTACAACATGTCAAATAATGAACTTGAATAGAACTTGAATAGATTTGAAATTCATAATCAAGAGCCATGCAACAAAAGGTCTGTCTGGCTCTCTAGTCACTCACAGAAACAAGGGAATAGCAGCCAAATGTTCTGACTTCCCAAAAAAGCTTGAAAGAAGCAGGTTAAGCACATCTGGAATTCTCAGATAGATCCACACTGTTGGAGGTTGTAAAAAACAAAACTGGTGTACTGGGTGCACGAGTCACATTTAGCCAGAGAGACAGAGTGAGAGAAAGAGAGGGAGACAAAAAAATCCCTGGCAGGTGTGAAAACAGCCTTCTGTAGTGAAGATGAAGAAGACAGACCGGGGTGATGCTGGCTCCGGTAGATGGGTTATGCCTTGATGTGTTACAGTCAAAGCATGATGGAAACTCACATTCGCCATTTCCGGCATCCATAAACATGAATGTGCAGTGAGGAATTTAGATCACAGTTTGCTTTTGAAGATTATAAGGTGTGCTTAATACAGCCAGGAAAGAGGATATTCACTCAATGGCCTGGTCATGAATGTGAGTGCTTTCTGAGGACCAAGTGCAAGTATGATGACTACATAGTTTTAAGCCCTGCATACTGAATATATAACTAATTGAAGATGACTAAAAAGTGAGACATGCTGGCCCCAATAGGTAAAGTAGTTTGGAGTTTTAGTAACACAAACATTTTCAAGGGAGGAAAACGGAAGATGAAGCCAGCAAGTCTAATTCTGCAGAAACATGGAACCACAGATTCTCTGGAAAGCAATGACTGATATCCAGTGAGAAAGAGCAACAACATAAGTAAAAGATGGAGACATGACTCAAAAGTGTCCGTCCAACCAGCAACCTGCGTCACTGATGTAACAGTATCAGTGATGTAATCTTTCTCAACCTTTGCTACAGATTTTTTTTTTTTAAATCAAACAACAAGCATGTATTATCATTATTACTATCTGCATATACAAAAGGGCAATTATGGTGCTTCTGTAATTATAACAGTTGTAAAAGCAGATCCATTCTTCAGAGGTGAAAGAAGTCCCAATTTAACAAAATAAATTAGCTGCATGATTAAGACATCTGACTCCACTATCTCACGTGAGAAAAGAAAAGAGTTCTGAAGAGTTCTGCGAGACAACAATGGTATCTGAGGATAAGAAATACATCAGGGGCTTTAAACATTTCACAGGCAATGATGAAACTGGAAAATGGGGGAATTAAACCAAAGCTAAAATTGTATAATTACTAAGCATGAGACATTTAATTTCATTAATGCATAACCTCAAATAAAAAAACACTACTGCTCACATTTAGCTTTTTGCTCACAGTATAAAAGTAGCAGAGAACATTTGCGATGCATTCCCTCTATAAATTTGAAATGCATTTACTTTGACATTCAATAACTTTTACCCTCTGGAGAGGTATTTTTATTCTTTGATACACATCTTTCTTCTGGTCCCTTAGTCCCAAAGCACTCTGATGAGAAACATGTCATGTAATGCAAGAAATCTCCATTACAACCTTCAACAGTACACAGCATGACTCAGTTAACCCATAGAAAGAGTCTAACTGTATCATAAGTATAAACATGTTGATGTTATGAAAACAATATTACAGTGACTCAGTTCCTCATGTTGTGATTCTCCAATGACTATATATTCAGAATGAAGTAAACTAACGTGTGTGAACAGAAAAACTGGAACAGGAAGCTGACAGATAAAGCCTTCACCAGCTTTATTCAACCTTTTGGTTTTCCAGCACAGCCAGTCTCACCGTGCCAGTTACAGTGTGCAGTCTTTCAACTTCATGAATGTTCCAGGCAAAATGTGACTGTCTTCACATCCCAGCAATGTCATTTGTAATAAAGAGTCACGTACAATGTAGACAGTTCCAGATGAGGCGGTTCAGGATAAGGTGAAATATTGTGCGATCACACTCTGGCTATAAAAGGTTATTCTATTCATGATGCTGACCTGATGCTCATCAGGGCTGCAGTAATGAAACATGAAAGCTTTCATTTACATTGAACCAGTCACCGTTTAGGACGCCTGCTTTTTATTCTTCCAAGTGCAGTTAGTTTGTAACAATGATCTTCAGCTATTGATTTTTTTTTTTTTTTTGATTTATCTATTTTTTTTTAAATTCTATGACATGGAAAGGCTGCCAAAATCGAGACAACAAAGTGTCAGCTTGTTGCTGAGGGGAGTGTCGTCTGTGACAAGGAAAGTTGAGTATTGTTTGTGTTTTTTATGTGTGCTGTGTTTGTCATAGTTTATTCTTAGTGGACTATCTCTGGTTCCGCCGTATTAATTTGAATCTTTTGTTTTTTAAACTGTCCAAAGAGATTTCAACAGTGTTATGAGAGTACAATTCTAGACCACTGGACTGCTTTTCAAAAGCTGTTGCCAACATTACCCACACTGCAACATCGCCAAAGAGTGACATCACTGAAGGCAATTTATCAGATTACAAGCAGATTACTCTGAAGCCACAAAAGGCTCCATACTACTTTTTTCACATAGTACACCCCAAGACATGCAAGCACACTTCAATGTACAAAATGGTTGGAGTTACCCTTTAAATGTGGCTGTTCTGTAGCCATTTTATGCTCAGAACATACACAGTCATGACTACAACATTTCATTTTGCAGACAGCTCCCGACTGTTGAATGAAATATACAAATGGTAATCATTTTAAATTTCGATACAGCATTTACGCATTTCGGGCTCCCTTGGAACACATCTCCAGACAAATGAATGACCACTAGGATGGGTTCTGGAACAGTTTAGGAATAGATTATCTCACAAAAAGTGAGTTAATAAGTCTAAAAGCCAACTAAACCTGTTACAAAAAAGTTAGCTCACTGATCCAATAATCTTTCACAAGAAGCAGAGTACCTTGAATTCTTAAAGAATGTGCTGTTGAAGTAAGAAAGGACATGAGAAGTAAGGGAAAATGAAAAAGAAAGATACTGGGGTCGTTGCCCTGTAGATAAACTCCAGATGAACCGTCTGTGACTGTGGTCAGATCCCTGGGGAGCTGTCCAAGGTCCTTAGGAGAACATGGCACAGAGCGGAGCTGTCCATTGTGCCTACTGCTTTTCTCTGCTTTGGCTTTGCAACATTAGTCAGAAGAGAAGACTCCATAGCTTTCAGACAGTCCTCACCCTGTTTTGTTTGTCTGACACATCCCACTCACTATACCAGTCAAACTGTGCTTTGACAAGGATGTGCAAAGAATGCTTTGAGAAATCCTTGAATCCCCCTGTCGATTATAATTGCCTGCTACCACCAATGCTCCGTGCTTTTTGCCTCAGATTACCATCATTCCAGCGCACAGAATTAATTTTTTTATCAAACTAATCCACGAGACTCTGCTGAACGTCACAGGGAAACATGTGTCGTTACAATTACATTGTAACTGTGTATTATTATAGCGTAAATTCATGTGCTAAGGTGCCGCTGAGCGTGAAAGCCGGGCAGTGAGTACACTGTTAACCGAAGCAGTTCTTCAGCTTCATACATATTCATGAAACCCTCCGTCAGGAAAATCACATTCACTGAACTTCACCAAGTAAATATAAAGCTTTAAATATGCTCGATACTCTATAAGATCTTAGCGCTCTGACGCTAGGCTGCTTCTATAGATACACTCACTGGTTGTAAACATTGCATAAGGATAAGGATTTATATATGACATGTCTTGCAGCAACGATGCGCTTAAAAATCCTTCCGTCACACAGTAACAGTGTGTTCTTTTGTATATTATGTACAGGGCAGCAGCTCAGTACAGTCACACTCTTCCTCCTTACATTACTGATCAGCTCCACTGCAGACACCAGACGGCAAAGGGGGAGTGCAGACCATTCATTTGGCCAGTTCTACTGACTGCAGATTCAAACCAGCAACTCTCAGATGAGGACAAATGCATTCTGTTTCCAGGTTTATGCTTAATTGGTTAAAGATGTCTATAAGACAACACCTAACACAAAAAACGCACATACTGTAGTCATTTGACCGCAATCAACAGGCTGATCTCTCCTGCTGTCCTCTGGTGGGAAATTACAACAAACAGATTTAGAGGTAAAATCATCCAAGGTTAATTCTTCCCTTGTCAGGCACAAAACTAGCATCAATATACATGAGGATATGCTAACGCATAAATAGGGAATTATGCATGCAAACTGGAAATCCTTTTGTCAAACATATATTGACAGTATTTACCAGCATCATTCGTGGTTTCTGTGCTTCAGTGTCGCAAGTTGGTCTCCTGTGTGTCAAATTAATCTAAGAGTTCTATTTCCAGTCCCAGTGTTTATGCCAACGGCAGTATTGAAAAAAGAAAATCTCAAGAGGGATTTACCATGAAAAAAGGTCTTTAAAATAGATTTAAATACACTGATGTAATAAGCTCAGCTGTAATGTCTGAGTGTTCCATAAAATAATACTGGTTCTACTGGTATTTGATGTGCATGGCAGAAAAAAAACCTTCTCTGTGTTACATGGGTGACACAGGTTGCTGTAATGACACTGAGGAGGTCAGTGCAATTTCTGCGGTGTGCTGGTTTGGCAGTGGCAGACACTGTGGACCACTGGTTACTATTCTCCACAGTGATGTGAGCAGTAGCACTGTGCAACCTCACGGTAATCATTTTTACAGCCCTTGCTTAATCAAAATGTCAGATCCACTGTAGCAATATACAGCAGAGTTCTCAGCAAATTAAAAAGGAATTAGGCTGGCAGATGTGGCCTTAATGGCTTAATCATGCCTTTACGTTCGTTCCAGTAAAATGCGGCCACAGATGAATATCGTTTCAACTCTCACATTTAAGAGTGATGCCTAAAAAACAATCTGAAATGTAAATTTGGAGACAGCTGCTCTGGTTATAATGAAACATCAGCATCTGACAACAAGTCAGAAAATTGAGCATATACTAATGTAGAAGCCAGAGAGTAGGTAAAAATACCCATTACATTCAGTAAATGTACGGTTTTGGACAGCTGCAACCATCAGTATGTTTCCCTTAATAACACCTCGTAAACATGGTTTATTGTTATGTAACAAAACAAAAAACTACAAGTGATGATGCTGATAGGACTCTAAATAATTCTTAAGTGAGGTTTTGTCCATAACTAATTTATTAGTAGAACCTGAGTGGGTTAATTAATGTCGGACTGCCAGGTTTTTTGCTTTGTTTTTATTCAAAAGCAGATGCTGTATAAAAAGTCAGCTGTAACGGAGTAAAGGAGTAAAAATATTTCTGAGATATGCTGAAATTTTTCCTGAAGTTTAACTTTTTACCCAATGTCAAACCTCCACTTATCTCTCCAGCACCGCTGAGGATTGATCAGGGAAGGCATTTTCAAAAGAGAAGACCTGCTTCAACATTCAGAACTGCAAACACACTCTTCTTTCGTCTCTCAGTTCCTAAACTCGGCATGAGATTTCCATGTACTACTCTCGATTGTTCTACCTAAAAGTATGTTTATCTATCCTCTCCACCACTACAGCCTTTTCCCCTGAAAGTGTAATCCTGAGAATGAATGTAGAGAGACTAAATTAAGGGACCCAATTTGAAGCGGCACCACTTCACTGATAAGCTGTACCAGTGATCTGTGAGAGCACTCAGGGTCTGCTACATTATGACAATACAGAGGAATAAAGCAGATGAAAGAGAATAGCCTGGCAAGAGCAGAAATCAGATGGGCAGAGGGAGAGGAAAAAACAATCTAAAGTCTAATTGTGTTATGCCTCACGGCAGCAAGGGGGTTCACAGACACATTTTCTTTCCACACGTCGTTCAGCACAGTCCCTTCCCCGACGTGATCACATTAATTTCCAACCGGTCCCAGTCTTTTCTTGCTACATCTTGCCTGGGTGCTTTTATTGAAAAAGTGACATGAAAGGAAATCTTAACCAGACATTAGGTCTGACCAGAAACATGCAGCATTGGCATTTGAGGCTGGGCATTTAAGCATGTTGGCTAGATGTGCCTGACACCCTCCAAGTTATTCTGTGTCATCTCTGCCCTTTGGGAAGAAAATGTCACTTTGATGCCTCAAAGCATTAGGAAGCAATGTCGAAGCTGGTGATTCACTTAAGTAAACTACTTTTTTTCCCCCTTTGTCTATTTTTTATTTTTTTTTTCTCAGACAAAAGAACTGTTCAAACACGGCTGATGACGCAGGTATTCAATGTGCTTTGTAATTCTTGTTTTTATCTTCCGTCTGCATGTATCAGGCACACACATGTTTTCAAAAAGCAGGTACTTGTGTGCTAGGTGGCTCGCTTGGTTGGCTTATAACATGAGAACTTGATGATGATCAGCAATAAAGTCCTGCAGCAGATGTCTACACTGGCACATCATCATGGGTTAGTGTGGTTATTGAGGCTATTTGAGATACAAGTTGGGAAAGACAAGAAGGCCTATGTTTATAATTTCCAAAAATAGTAAAATCCCAGTGAGCAGCATGATGGGAACCTCTTTCTCTTTTCTTTCACATTTATCACGGTGCTTTACCCAAAAATGAGGAGGAAAAATCTGACCTGTAATGTTTAATACTCCAAAGACACATATATTTGTAGATAATATCTCAATTTAACCACTGACAACATGTATTGTAGTAAATTTCGGGGTGTGTGATGCTGAAAATCACATTTAAATGCAAGCAGAGCATTACAAACGTGTTAATTATCTGAGATATAGCATAACTGGGGGTAATTGGGCTTTCACTGTCAAGGGATCTACATACTGGAACAGATGGCACAGTGACATCAGGCCTGCAAATTTCTGACACTTTCTGACACACAAGGTATCAGTTGTGTGAATAGGGCGTGGTTTCAAAATAGAACAGCTTTCAGTCTTTTGCTGCAGGGTGAAAGCAAAGCTAAAGTAGTCAAAGATGAATTTCACAATAAACACTAAAACCTATACATTTAATCACTCTGATTCTTGTTGGCTCTGATTTTAATACAGATGGGTTTTCTGACAAAAAATATAGAAGCAATGTGTGAGTATTTCTCCAAAGCCACACACACACACACACACACACACACACACACACACACACACACACACACACACACCAAAGAGTCTATCATGATTGAGCCGCTAGCACTGCTACTTCACAGGTACCCACACAGATTGTCTCAAAGGGTCAAAAATGTGCTGCCAAAGCTCCACAGTCCCCTTCTTTCCAGCAGAGAGGAAGTAGCTTCTCATGGCTGGTTAGCTCAGAGCAGCAGCTACACATCGATGTTCGTACAACTGTACAGTGGTCAGTTGGTCTCCCCTGTGTCCCCCTCCTGCCTCGCATGTTACATTACGAGGCTACACCTACAGTTGTTGCTCCCTCACTTCTCTAATGCATTTTTCAAATACACGGGGTAATGCCACCCTTCCCTACCTATCTTGTTTATTTTCAACTTGTAAAACACGTTAATAATTATGTTCGGATCTGTCCTATAAAGATAATCAGTGTTTCCCAGTATCAGACTTTAATTGTGGCGGTTGCTGTCTAGCTGGGGTGCCACAGAGCACGCGCACTCAAGACTTCCGCCAAACGACTGACTTTCGGCTTAGCCTGGAGTTAACTTGGATGGGGATGAAATGTAATCGAAATCTTATTGTGCTAACCCTACCATTCTACAGACGCTTCTTTCACTGTGTTAGCTGTTGGGAAAAAGCCAACAGTACATCACATGATGATGTAATTACGCGGCTTAGTCACGTCAAAAAATGGCTTCAAGGCCTGGCACTCTTTGAGGGGGCTTGATCTCGACGATGAGGCCAGCCATCTTCTTTGCAGAAGAGAAAAAAAAAATGGGAAGCACAGCTCCAAAAATAAAAAAAAAATCAATATGTGGCTGCCAATATTGAAATTGTGGCGGACCGCTACAAATAAATCAATGTGTGGGAAACACTGATATTGCTATATGCACTTCAAGAGATGGTAAGGGTTTTTCCCAAAATACCATAGGCTATTGTTAGCCAGATTTTTTTAGCTTCCTTTTCATTCAAAACCGCCCTTTCAATCCAAATCTGACTAAAGAACTGAAAAGAGGCAACAGAATCCACAATTACAAGAAGATATGAATATATGTTGACATACCTGCTGGGCTTCCCAATGTCAGATGTCCATACACTGCAAAAGAAACAAGAAGTCCTTCCCCCAGTGAACCTCTACACACAGGTCACTTACTCCAGGGTCTGAAAGAAAACAAAAGAAACACAAATCAAAGAAGACATGGAGAGTGAGCTCACGACTTAAACCAACTCACCCACCACAAATGCCCAGCGAACCAGGATAAACCTCCGGGAAGAAATGTCAGTCCAAAGAAGAACATCACCTAAACCACACCAGGGTAGTAGGCAAGAAAATACCCATTCAACATATGCACCGCATCTTTCTCCGTGCCTGGTCAACTTGATCATTTTTCTGCTTTAGCAGCTGCCAGAGAATGGCTCATTACACCACCATTTGAGTTGGGAAAGACGAGTGGGTAGCATTTGCTACTATGCCATTCAATTTTGTGGTTCAGTCCTAGACATCCAATGTCTAGTACTACATGACTGACTGTTGAGACCCATGAGCAACAGTTTACATTTAACTCAATGAACCAACCTTTATCCATATTGCTTGACTGATCTGCAGACGCCTGGGATTGCTATGGCTGCAGTGATCCAGGTTGACAGCGTTGTTTATTGATTGGGAGAGAGCAGCACGTTCAGTCAACCGTGAAGAATCAGGGATTAAACAAGTAACTGATTGTAAAGCATCCCCACCATACATGAAACACTGGTTCCACTGTTCTCGTCACTTAGCGTCTCTTATGAACAGGCTGCGTTCATGAAGGGTAAAAGTAAACTCGCCAAGGCTTGTTGTGCCTAGGATGCCAAAATGACATACAAACTACAATGTGAAACAAGTCAAGGCAATTCAGTTTAAGTGTGTGTGTTTTTTTTTTTTGTGCACGTTTGTATATGAAAATATGATGATATCACTCACAAACAACATAAACCAAGATCTCTTTCGGTTACATGAAAGAAACACAGAGTGCAAAGTCAATGACATGTAAAGAAAACCTATATATTTTCTCTCATCCATATTGCAGGAATCATATCAGACTGTGAAACTATGAAGGATAAGACAAAAAATGTAGGTACCAAAATCTGTAATGGCTACTGGAATTTATTGCTATTGCAGTTCAGCAAAACTGGCTTAGTGGTTCTTATGTTAGGCCATATGCAAGCTGCTTAAATAAGCCATATACTTAGTAGCTAGGAATTGAGAATAGTTTCAAATCTATAGCTTCCATGAATTCAGAATTGATTGATGGGCACCACCAGACATATGAGCTGCTGCTGCTGACACCTTAGAAATGCTCACCTCTTGCACCGTCTCACGAATGCTGCTATTTTCATCCCACCCGCTGATCAGCCTAATCCACTGTCGGAGGATTTGTGCAGTGTGGTACGAAGCAATTGTGCTGCAGGAAAATGAGTGTGGCTTAATTGGAGCAAAGACTTAATGAGGGTCCCTCGAGGATTATCATCTGTGGCTTAGAAATGGCCCAGGTACCTGAAGACACGGTCAAAAGGATCAGCTCACAGCCTTCTAAATTGGAGTGACGGTGCTGAGCTGCAACTGTGTCGATAGATTCTTTAATTTTTTGCAATTTTTTCCAGTGGGGTCCCTGGAGAGAGGTGAACTAAAGTGAAAAGCTCCACGGAAAATATGGCTGCAGGACCAACAGCTTGAGGAAGCATTTATTTATTTATTTTGCCCCATGTGAACTTCTAACCTATAATCTTGTTGTGTTTGTGAAAAATTGATTATAAAGAAAGACTATTTTTTGTCATTATTATCTACTAAACCGCTTGATCCCATGGTGTGCTAGTTCAGGTGTAGCATGGGATTTTGTTACAACTATTGATTGTTGCTGCAATGAGTAAAGAATGTACTTAAAGTTGAAGAATGTACTTTGTATGCACATATCCGCTGTTGAAATGAGACCACCACACCAAATGTTACACACCTGCAAGTTACAGTGAGTAAAGCATGGGAACAGAGAGGAGAGGTCTTGTAACTTTAGAAACTAATATTATCATACTTTTAGTTTCCACTACTGACACTCCATATCCAGACCAGTTTGTAGACCAAGTAAATGAGGTATCTTATGCTAACCTGAATAAGTTAGCTCAAGGATTTTAACAACAAGCTTCGGGTTCTAATGTTCACACTGAAGCAAGCAATGCTGAACACCAAGTCAAAATAATAAAACGCAGCAAAATGCAGTCATTTGTAGTGAATATGAGAGTAAACACTAATGAAAATGTGAAATTACATTTGGAAGATCCATGTTGATGAGGACAGAAGGTATTCCACATGAAGCGATGGTTTTCCTCTTCCTAGCTCCAGGCCTTACTGTGCACAAGGAGCTCCATGTCATGAGACAGCTGTCAATTCACGCCAGTTGACAGATTCCCACAGAGATATTAATGGTTATTTAGATAGGACTCAGAGACCAGCACAGATTAAAGAGTTTTTTGTTTTGTTTTTTTAATCACTGATTGGAATTAAATTTGGTGTACTCTTCCACTTGCTCTTGAGAAATTTGATGTAGTTGTCCCCTCCAGAGATGATGCTGTATTTTCACCTCTGAAGATAAAATTTTTCAGACGAGTGTGAAAGACACCATCACACATTATGTATACTTTGTGTACTTAAGAGTTCCTCTGCTGCTGGCACATACATTTAAACAGTGTGTGTGACACCTATACTGCTACAACGCCCAGGGGAAACACTGAATACATACCCTAAAAAAAGCTCCTTTACAAAAATGTGTGCAGACCAATTACACAGCACATGTTACAAGGGCTATTTCTGATGGATATGAATAAAGATTTGCCTTGAGATCATGGCTTTAGTGTGCCTGGGTCACAAAAAGCAATGACCATTTTGTGAAAAATGTCAACGACTAGGAATCTCAACAGCAATTCTGTAAAAAGCACAATTTAATATGATCAAATTACTTGTTTTGTGTGATCAACAGTTAAAAAAAAAGTGATCTTTAAAACTTCAACTATTCAGTTTGACGTCAAATATAAGAAAGAAATGCAACAAATTCGGTCATTTGAGACCTATCAAACTAGAGAATGTTTAGCATTTCTGCTTGATAATTTCAACAACTATTGAACAATTGAACAATTAATTTAATGATGGTTGTGGATTTTTCATTAGATTGACTATACTCATTCCTCTCGGCAATTCAACACACACATCTTTGGAAATGGAAATGCTGCCACAGTGGTCAAGAGGTAAAGTAGACCCTTCACTAGCTCTCCAAACAGTTTATTTCTCCGAGGAGCCTGTCTCCACTTGACAGCCACAGATCAGATATGACTGACCAAGATAAATGGTTAGGCTCTAAAGTCAGATCAGTTCAATCTAGCAACTGTCCTCGCCAGGAACAAAAGGGCACTCTGTCAACAAGGCTCAACTCACTTCAATGCTTATTCACTGTCTTTTTGTCCTTGTTACATAAATCCCGGAAACTGTGAATGTCCTATTTTTGTGATTTCAACAGGTGACATTCATTTAACTCAACAGCAGTGCAGTTGATCTGCATTTCTGTGACTCTACTTTTTGATGCTATGTTGATGATATTTTCTTCAATTCAGCATTGTAGGCTCAAGAGTTTCAAGCGTGCAATGAAATCCCTTCAATTACTGGCCTGTTTCCATAAGTCTATGCAACACATCATAGTTTCCATGTTGGATTAATGACCAGACTTAACATCTTCTATCATAAATTATTTCACATTCCAATTCAGCAGGTTTCAAGGTCTGAAGTCAGCCAGACAGAAGGGCTGGAGTCATCATCTGCAACACTGGTAGTCAGACATCACCGCAGGCAGCGATTTCATTATATGGCAAGAAATGATGGGCAAGTCGAAATTTGTGCGTTGAATTCAACTGATGTCAAACATGCCAAAAATGGTTTTTAAGCTCAGTTACAATAACCCAAAGCTCAATGAAATGAAACACACAACCAGAAGCACTGACAACAAATACTTATTGTATTGCCACTACATGGTGTCCAAGTACTCCTTGCAAAGACTAAACCACTGAGTTCAAGTCACACATTACTGCTGTCAACACATTACTTAATGGTTGCATGTTTCAAGTGTAAATCAGGATTGATCTTGTTGTGCAACGTTACCATATTTGAAGTAAAGTGTAACAATTAGTTGTCTGCACCAAGGAAATTATGATTTCACTTCTGTCTGTTGGTTGGTTGGTTGGTAGGTTTGTTAAATTATGATGAAGTGGTTATGGGTAAAATTTGGAGTGATAGAGGGTTACCGAGCTTGATATTGGATTAGGCTTGATTGAATTAAAGGGGACTGTAAATTACGAGATTGAAAGAAAATTAACTGCCAGCAGTTTTGAAAAATGTCAAACACTTGCTGGTTCCAGCTTCTTGAAATGATTCACTGCTCTCCTATGTCATTTAAGTTTTCTAAATAAAGAGTTTTTGGGTTTTATCAATTTGGGCTCTGAAAGATTGTGGGATGAGCATTTCACACAACTACATCAAAAAACGTGTGTATGATTAATCAATCAAGGGTAAAAATATTTGGTGGGTCAATCAATTAAAATGATTGTTAATTGGAAATGTGCATTATGTATGCTGGATATGGTTTGTTCACAACTTTTCAAACAAATTCAGCTCTCCTTTAAATGTTAACTGTTTGAATTTGCCACCATCATTCTCATTAGTACAGTCAAATTAAGATTTAATTATTAATTTTCTGAATATGATAATCATCTTCCATTACATCACATTGAGTGTTTTGTGTGCACAAAATTTGTTTGACATGAAGTGTTAATGGGTATGTTTGATTTTCATGTTAATGTATGTGTCACTGCAATGGATTTACATTACCCATAGCATAAGATGCTATTGTAAATTGACTGGTGAAGTGTTTGATGGGAATGACAACATACTACATACATATTTTGACACTGTAGCTCAGCATGTGCATGTAGAGACATTCCCATTCCAATACATATTGCCTGGAGAAGCTTTTTGAAAAGTACTAACAACCTCCCCCATCCTGCTTTTCATCTGTCTCTCTTCAAAGAGAATAAAACAGAAAGGAGGAAAAGCAAATTCAGCTCTCTTATTTTTTTTAACACTCAAAGGAAAAGTGAATAAAAAAAGACTCTATAGCAACGCGGGACTATTAGTTCAAAAGGTCACCACAATGTCACAAAGACATTCTGGAAACTTTCAGGTCAGAGGTACATTTGTGGAAGCAGATATACAGATGAAACAAAAAAGGAAACAGTGTCAGGAAAGTGTCAATACTTTAAACAGAAACAAATGGAGAAGAGAGGATGAAAGAAAAACCACCTGCCAGACTACATTTGTAAAATACAAAAATAAAACAAAAAAAAAAATAAAAATAAGCATTCTGAAGTAGAAATGGGGACAATGCAATTTGCTCAGAAGGCTGTGCAAGAGGCAGTGAACATCAAAAAACATCCCCTTTGGATAAGATTAAAAAGGCTGGAACAGGAAAATACTTGTGTCTTTGGCCCCATGCTGAGTGACCACCACAGTGTAATGCTGCGTGAGGACTTCCCTATACAAAGGTTTATTGCATCATTGCCTGTAACACACAGTGCCTGAGTCAGACTCCGACAGTGCCTGAACCGTGGGACCTTGTTTTATGAGGCCAGTCTTGAACAATTTGCAGCGAAAAGACCAAAGAAGCAGGCTGCCCCCACCCTCTCACACCTACCACCAAGATCACAGAAGGGTATCAAAAGCTTAAGAGAAGCAGTTCAGTCTCAAGAATTTGATGAACACCTAAATTATTTTTTGTTCTAAACCGCAGACACAACATTTTAGAAGTTTTGCTGCTGGGCTAACTAGACATTTACCATCTTTTTTATGTGAATGTGTCAAACAGTGGTGTGATCTTAAAATCTGAGGAAACGCCAATCGACTTTTGATGTCTGCCTAGAAAAATCACCACAAATTTTTCTAAGCACAGTATACGTAACACAAACTCTGTCTCACACTGACAGTCTCTGAAACTCTCACTCTGTCTCTTTCCTTTTATCGCATGCAGACATGCAATGCTTTATGCAATACATTTAGCTGAGGGAAGTGATTTAAAACTGCTGGCCTGAAGCCCTCACACCCTGCCACACAAGCGCAGATGATGCGAGACTCTGGGAACCCTGATGTGATAGCACATGCCACCAAATCCACAGTTAATTGGACTTTTCCTTCACAACAGGCCTGTGGTAAACAGCAGCGAGCAAATAACAAGGCTAAGACAAGCCTCCAGAATGAACAAGAGGAAAAATCTTAGATAACGAAACCAACGGCAGATGTGTGCTCCAATGCAATATTTTGTGTTTAGAACAACAACTCTTCTTTGACTGCATAATCCTCAGCATTCTGCTAAACTGATTAGCCTTCCCATGCTTAACAGCTGGTATCTTAGCCCAATTTGTCCGGCTTGGAAATGTTAAGCAGAATCATGTCTGCTGCATTCTTTGTGCCAAATGGACATTTGTGTGTAGAAAATGGTCAGCAGCCAGGTACTGAGGAGGGATTGCACATGATCAAAAAGGATTTCATGGAAACAGACTGAGAGAAAGAAGACTTATGGAAATATAGCACAGCATTTTGCTGGATGTCTCAATTTTCATGAGCCTGTCCACATGTGGTTGTTTGCTGAAAGATGTGAGGGGTTTAGAGAGCTATCCAGCTCACCAGACACTCAGAATTCCACCCGAAGTAATGGAGTTGCTGGCGAAAAATGTCAAACATCGAGCAAGCCAATGGGACACAGAGTTGTCTCCTAACGTGGTGGGCTGAAAGGCGAGTGAACATTTGACATATTCAACTACATAGGGGTGCCAATGTTGCAATCCTGCTCCAGTTTGCTGAAATCTGGAATTTCTGGCTCCTGTGAGGGCTGAGATAGCAGCAAGCTATAGACATGCATCCAAGTTTAAAAAAACACCTCTACAGACAGAGCAGAATAGCAACAGACCTTTTTTATGTTTTTTTTCCCACTATGATGAAACAAGTCCTCGGAAGCAATTAATATTCATGTCATTTCTAGTATGACAAGACCGCCAACCAGAAAAAAAGGAATCTTGAGAAAAGAACTCAGAATTGGTTGGAGTTTTCAACCCAACTGACAGCATCTTCCATTTTTCCCAAGTGTTGGGACTGATTCCCAGCAGAGCCAGGGCCTTCTGTGTGTAGACTGCATGTCCTCCTTATGTTGGTTTGGCTTTCCTCCAGGTGCTCAGCCATAATGCTGACTGATGTCACTGTTCATGTGTCTACAGTCCTGATTGCACGGCGCTTGTCTTCATATAACCCACTTTCATTTCATTTAAGACAACAGAACATTTCTCATTGGTTTCTGTATACTTCAAAGCAGCAGAGAGGTTTAATAGATAGATAGATATTTTATTGATCCCGGAGGAAATTCAAGTGGAATTTGAAAATGGACCGACTCTCGAAATAAGTTTCAGTAATTTAGGTTAATATGTTGGGTAAACAATGATGAGTGAGGTATGTCATAATCTCATCAACATTGATAGCACAAAGAATATGAGATTTTGTGTCAAATTAAAGGTTGGAAGAAGTTACGGTAGCATTATGATCTATCAACTTCTGCCTCACAGCACCAGCAAGGTGAAGAGGCATACCTTCTGCCTGTTAGCTTCACTTGTACTTCTCACTGCAGTCCTTCCACCTGCATATACTGCAACCAAAGTAAATCCACAGAAGAAGATGACAGTAAAAAAAACTGTATTTGTTTAACAACATATGCAGTTTCTCCTATGATACAGAATGTTAACCAGGCCCCCCAAGTGGTTATTGTGATCATCCATCTACCAATCATGTCATCAATCACTATATAAGCTATTTGTTGGGAAAAAGATAAATAATACTGCTCAAAAGTTTTTGATTTGACTTAAGACACAGTGGAGCTTCATCTGCCTTTTTTAGGTGGCCAAAATTCCTTATTTGTTTAATGATGAGCTGTAATCATGTGCAACACAATTCACTCACTGAGTTATTTCTTAACAGGGATATATATATATATATATATATAGATATATATATATATATATAGATATATATATAGATATAGATATATAGATATATATATAGATATAGATATATAGATATATATATAGATATATATATATATATAGATAGATAGATAGATAGATAGATAGATAGATAGATAGATATAGATATAGATATACTGTAGATATATAGATATAGATATATCTCTGATATCGAGTGACAACAGTCAAAAATCAGGGCACAAAAATGAGCTGCCCGTAAGCAGTTGATGAAAAGCATTAAATCTATTAAAGCGCTCAGTTCTTCTTAACTCTGAATTAAAACGCATGCAGTTGGTGCATTAGTTTCATTCAGTGCTCCATCACCCTCATTTTAATATTAAGGTTGAGGTTAGCAAGGCAAGATGGACTACATTGTCTCAACAACCTTTACAGACCTTGAAACTGAAAGTTGAAAAAGCAGAGCACTTAAATACACATTAAATGTATATTAAATATCACTTAAATATTACATTGTTCCCCTACATCATGGATGACCACAGTTAAAAGAAATCAAACCATTTTTTCCCCCTGTATATTTTTGTACCTGAAGCATTTTCTATCAACCCAGAGCTAGTCTTGTGAAAATTTAATTTCATGGGTGACTATGATGCAGATGGGATACTGGTTCCCGGACAATTAGAATTATGTTATTTCTCAAATAAATCTGTCTCTAAGTGACAACCAGATTCTTCCCTTAGGGCTGCGTGTGTGTAAGAGGGTTTGCAACAGACAACTGCAAAAAGTTTGGCTAGCCCAAATAACAATCAACAAATTCAGCATGACATTTTTGCATGTGTGCCTGTGTTATTGTGTGCTCAATGCTGCAATGAGTTATTCTTCATCTTAGTGCCTTAGCAAATGTCTGCTTCTGCCCATCTGTGTGACCCATGAACAATTACACACATCTACTATTATCATATTCTTTTTCATGCAGATCCCCACATTGGTGCATCACAGTGCCCCGAGGAACCCACAACTATTTTATTTTACTCAACTTGCTGAATGTTTCTTTCATTGGACAAGTCTAACATAATGACTCATGATGAGGCATATGAATTAAGTATTTGTACTTTTGCCTCAACAACAAATCAGAGAAACACTTTGAGTCACGCAATGAAATACAACTGCATCACACAATCATTTGTTTCATTGTTTCAGTTAACACGTGAACATATGTTACATACAAAAAAAAATATCTATCTACAATATGGGATAATACTTTCATCTAATATTAAAGATGTACATGAATATAGGCCATTAAAATGTCACAACATTGATAACTTTTAGAAGCAGTCTTTGCTTAGGCAACCATAAAAGAAGAAGCTAAATCAAACCACTAATATTAAATAGTAACACAAGAGGCTACATAAGATGCTTTCCTAAGAATTAAGTAAAGCCTGACCTCTCTGCAGCCCCAGCTGTCAAAAAGGACAGTCCAATCAAACGGTCCCAGCTCAAGCATTCATCTCACAGATAAAAATCTCTTTGGTGTGAGCAGAAATGTCAGTCGTTATCTGCATCCTTTTTAATTGATTTCTGTCTTCCATCTAGACAGGTATTTCCTTGCTACACTCCAGTCTATTTGTTACCACTGATGGCAGCTGCCAGTGTGACTTAATGTGTGTGCATCCTTAAATCAACCAGATACAAAATCAGTCCATAGATTCATGTATATTCTACATATTAAATGTGCGTTGCTGTTAGACACATTTGCATTTTTTTCAATTTCCTTAATCTTCTGTGGATGACAATTTGCTCATCACCATAGGCAACATGGGTATGAGTATTCTATGGTTTTTTTTTTTCTTTAAAATGTCCAACAAATTGTCCTGCAGTGCAAATAATGTAACATTGTATTTCACTGTATGATTATTATAGCTATTTTCTTATTTAAAGAGCCATCAGCTTTTATGCATTATAGAAGTTTATTTTGTCTTCCAACAGATGTAAAGATTGTGACTTCACACTGAGTTTGACTCTAGAACAATTTTCTGGTTCAGGGTGAAATCAGTTGTTACATTATGCATACAGTATTTGACGTGTGTGGAAAAAATGTGATTCCCATACAGGGCATATTTAATTATCATTAGGCTACCATGGCAGTATTATGCTTCAGTTTTTGTTTTTTAACAACAGAGAATTAATGATTCAACAAAATTTAAATAATGTCATTTGTCATGTCAGATTACTGCTAGACCATCAGGTGTGCGTGACAAATCCTAGAGAGAACCTGTTTTATTTCTCTTGGTCTTTCTTGGCAGGGCAGGGAACAGGGTGGGGATAACGTGGATCGGACTCGAAACCTGGGTCTCAACCTAAATAAATATTCTGTCTTTGTTTAAACAAATGGTCAATTTCAGAATAATATATGATAGTATATCCTCTTATTATGACTAACAATTAATGCATTAATGTGTTCATAACTTTAGGGCTGCTGCAAGTAAAGGATAAACTTATTTTAATGACTCTAAATACTGCTGGGTTGCTTAACCTATAATAATATAACCTGGCTACAACTTTAGATTATTGATGCAAAATATAAATAAAGTAAATAAAGTAACAAGTAGGGTTAACACCAACCTTAAAATAAATGTAGTGGGATAAAAGTATAATATTTGCCACTGAGATTTAATTGGGAAGAAGAATATGGTTTAGGTTTAATGCTGTGTACTTGTTATGTAAGGGAAGGTCTATGTCATGAGGTCACCCTGCAATTGAATGAATGGGCTTGTCTACAGTGGAATTTAAGAGCCCCCCAGGAGAAGGTGGGGACTCGTAGTGGCTGGGCACCGGCTGGCAGCTGACCGGCACCTGAAAGGTAGTCGAATAGGAGGGAAAAATCAAGGCAGCTTTAACTGTATGGACTAAATGAGTAATTTGTACTTCCTTGTTCCTGCATTTACAAAAAGTGGCATTAAATAACTTAAAAGTGGGATTGTCTTCCCTGCAGGAGTGTGAAAGCTCAGCTGGAATACAGCAAGTGGTGAAAAAGCGGTTTGGTCCCCGTGACTGTTCTGTCTGTACTTTAAGTGTTTGCAGTTTGCAAAAGCCTCAGCAATTTGCAAAAGAAGCCACAGAATCAAGCAAGTCTGGGAAACTCAGCCCTACTAATACACATTTTTAGTATTTCCTTTTCCTCCTTACATTGTCCTGTTTGATGTCCAGGAGAAATACAACTATTATTTTGATTTTCTCTTACTACTCAAGATTTGGACATCTTTTCATTTCTATCATAGTTTTCGGCTTTTTTTACACATGTCCTTTCAGACATGTTGTCAAAAATGTCATCAATATTTCACAAAATCTTTTGGAAACATTTTACTTCAGAAGCTTTAATGCCAAAAGAAATTGGGGCATGAATAACCATTCAAAACAGACAGACAATAGTAAGCAATGACATAAGACTAAAACACCAAATATTCAAGTGGACAGCACAACACAGTGAGAAATCTATGTCAAGCCAAGGCATCAAATCAATTCAAGTTCTTCTCGCTGTAAAC
Source organism: Acanthopagrus latus (assembly GCF_904848185.1). Classification (NCBI taxonomy): domain Eukaryota; kingdom Metazoa; phylum Chordata; class Actinopteri; order Spariformes; family Sparidae; genus Acanthopagrus; species Acanthopagrus latus. Next base: position 29,019,043 of record NC_051056.1, read on the forward strand.
TCCTCTATGCCCTATATCTGTATATACTTTATTCAGTTCTACTGGGCCAAACATCTGAGCAGCTACATTCAAATGCAACACTAAAGAAAGCTGCAGGTGATATTGAATTTCTGGAACATGGGCTATAGAAAATTGCTTTAAAGATCAGGGAAGAAAGATTGGCAGTTAAATCAAACTTTGAAAGAACTGTTGCCTTCCCATCCCATAAGTTTTTTAAACCCCCTGGTCTATTCTACAATAACACAAAAAGCCAATGCTAGCTAGTTGCTGCATGTTTTTCTTTTTGTTCCTATAGTGGCTGGCAACCAGCATAATATGCATCACCAGCACCTACGATGATAAAGCAAGAATGGAAAGAGAAAGAAATTATTTAAGACTCAAATTATTTAATACATATAAGATAATAATATAAATATCATGGTTATTGTCACTGTAAGTATATTGTAACATCTCTTATTGGCATGCTAACATCCAAAATCCTTTCTAGCACTTTCAGATCAGACTACAATTGATTCCTCTCAGTTTTGGGGGTTGACTGTGTTAGTTTGATCTATTAATTGTGATTTTTCATACCTCAGACTGCTGACACTGATGAAATCACTGCTCATGTTCACTGCTGGTGCTGACACACTTCAACAATTTGTGATGCCAGTTGGAAGATATCCGCAACCCCACCATATGCTACTTGCAGTTACCACTAGTAGGTTAACATGAACAGTTATTGTAGCAGGCAGTTTATATTTACAGAACATCAGATAACACAGCATCAACAGGCTGCTTGCCAATAACTCATGCTGTCCCAGGCAATGGATTAATGGACACTGAAGGTAGGCAGGTCCCCCTGTAGTGTGAGTGCTGCTCTTTAAAGAAAATATATTCAATATGTTTATTGGTTAAAGACAGTTTATGTAGCTAAATTCTTAAAGTAACATTTGTTGTGGAGGAAAGTCATGCTCCACATGAATTTACAGAAGGTCCTTACATAGTAAGAGCATGAGATGTTCCCTAGTTAAAATCCTGCAAATCTAAAGTTTCATCTGATGTGAATGTTTTTTTTGTTTTGTTTTGGGTTTTTTTTTACCTGTGCAAAACATTTTGCAACCTGTTCGGTGGGTGCATTTGGAGCACTGAAAGAAAATCAATCATGTTTTATATATTTTTGCAGAACTTGGCATGACCCTGGAAAGGAAGAGTGCGGCTACATCAGTCAGCTAATCAGCTGAGCTGGCATGAAGCTCCCGCAGAGTCAGAGAGGAAGGTAAAGGTGGAGCAGGGGCCTAAATCTCTCATTCTGGTGAGAAACGAACTGTATCAGATGATGGGGTATGATTTGAAAAAACTTCAATAGTTAACCACAATGTCAACCTTTTTTGTGTCCTCACTGCTCATTCTCATTCCAAGTCTGGTGTCGATTTCATCGGATCTTTACTCCTCTCTTTCACTTGCAATCTGTTACTGAATCCAGCAAGTCATTTTACCTGGATGACAGAACAGTATGTTTGTTGGTGTTTTTCAAACCAGCACAAATGACTGACTCCCAAACAATACACACAAGTCATCTATTCAAAATACACACAAGTCATCTATTCAAAACTATATGACAAAAGTATGGTAATGACAATATGGACAACAGGAACTTACAGCCTCAGAGTAATACACCTCTGCCAACATCTGTGTCTGTCCAGGCTCATAAAATACTGAATATGTATTGAAGACTCGAACATTTGTTATAACTAGCATATGAATACTTGAGTAATGCCCAAAAACTGTTTTGGGAGGACACAGTGACTTACCTTTGATTTTAAGTGGGCATCTGCGTCAAATTTGATCAAATTCTCTCAAGTTGTTCTGTCATATTGTGTCCACAAGCACAGACATTAGATCACAGCAACCTATGCCCTCCAAATCTAATCATTTCAGTTCAAGTGAACATTTTTGCTGAATTTTAGGTAATCTGGTAAAGGGTTTCCCAAGACATCCACTTAAGGAAAATGGGATGGACAGAAAGCCCAAAACATGACTATAATAACAAACTGCTTGTTCAAGATTAAGGTCAACTGCCAAACCCAATAAGAAAATATCTGAAAAATCCAATACCGACAGAGAAGTTGCTAATATCCTGTTTCGCAAGGTTTGATTTGTTTTTTCTGCTTTGTTTTGTTCACCTTAGGTTAATCGTTTTAACGCAACAATGACACCAGAGCTTGCAAGACTGATTGACAGAGTGGTCCTGTATATGTGCTGGAAGCAGTCTCCACTACACACAAGTGGAGCGAAGTAGTAAATAACTCCAAGCTGGAATTGCGCCAGAGGATATTTCCATAAGTTTTAGCCTTTCTTAACTTTTCCCTGTAGTGCCAGTTGCAGTGCCATGAGTCCATATGTCTGATTGGCCTGTGAAATGTTCTAGTGGTATAACAATGTGACACTTATGCAGTAAACCACACAATCAATGCAGCTGTTTTACTTCTGTTTGTTTGGTATATTAGTGACATTACTTCTACCTTCCATTCCCCACACCCACACACATATGCACTTACAAAAGCCCCAGCCTCCCTCTCTCTTTCTCACTACCTCTGCTTTGCTCAAACGTATTCTTTGCCCTGCCCAGGCATTGCATCAGGAAGTGGTGTAGGCCTCCTTGACAAGAACTTGACACTTTGAGGATCAATAGGGGATTGAATCTTCACTGCAGCAAAAGTCAAGCTACCTCTTAAATCAATGACTGGCAACTGCTAACTGGGGGAGGATCCAGTTATTCTCCTTTTTTGTCTTTGCTGTTATTGTTTATTTTTGTTGTTGTTTTTTGTCAGCTATTTCATACAATTTCTCCAGTCTTGCAGAAATAGACTATTTAACATTGCTGTATATCAAATCTACAATTCCCCTTAATCTGTATTGACACAGTCTAGGGCTTGGTGTTGTCAAACACTACTCATTTGCAGCTGGTCAGCTGCGTTATTACCATATTCAAAATTACTCATTCAATGAGACGTCAGTGTCAGTATGGCAGGAAAAATTATGCCAGTTGAAACATCTTTTGTCTACACATTTACATCTTGAAGATGAGAGTGATCAAGCCTGCACAGCTGGCTAAGGCCACAGTTTTCTAACCTTTGGTGTTTATGAATCTCTTCAGCTTAACAACACTTCTGCAACTGTAAATATCTATAATCTCCTGTACTAGACTGCTGTGACTAGGATTGTGCGTGTATATACTCTTTCAAGATTTTTACAAACTGAAACACCTAAATACATACAAAAATAAAATAATATTTATATTTCTTTTGTCTGAACAGCGTAATATCTCTCCTTTCGTCTTCATTAAAACGCAAGCATTTTCATTCATCTTGGTTTTTGTTGACAAGAGGTCGCACTTAGTTTGCAGAGGATTAGGCTGTGAGAAATGGCAATCACGTAAGCTTGACCTTTTCTCAAGCTACTCAGCGTGTTATCTGACTGCTGAATGATACATGGGGGCTAAGTCCATCTAGATGAGGACCCTAATTTAATTCCTGATGTGCCGGTACTCTACTGTTCAGGCTATCAGTTGCCATTTTGGTAGGAGTGCTTTACAGAAAAGAATTGTATTGATTGAGAAACGGATGGCTCTAAGCCTTAGCTACCTTTGAATCCATCAGACAGCTGCCAGGGAAAAAACCCATTTCTATAGGGTATAACTGAACTGTTATACTGCACTATGCTCCAGTTTAACATATCTAATGGATTCATGGTGGAATTATAACAGCATGCACAACACTGAAAGTAGTCCTTTCTAAAAAAACAAAAACTTTAACAATAGTGTAGTGGATTGTTATGCACCATTGTTGCATGGTCTGCATGAAGTGCTATTTGACAGTGCTTACTGCAAACATTTATATAAATGTGACCATCGTGGCATCAATTATATTGAATTGTTTCTGTGGTTTCAGGTATAGCCACATCTATATGGGCCATTTTGTTGTTATATTAAAGCTGGAGTTGGTAAGACTGAACAGCAAGCTACACTTTTAATGTATCCAACCAAAGAAAATCCCATCTCCTCCCTTCAGGCAACTCCAGAGCCACTCCTCGAAAACACATGAACACACACTGCCTGATTACACTCACTACTCTGTGGCCGGCCGACTGGGAGTTGTGTGTTAGTGGCTAGTTCGCTACATTAATTAGGCTCGCTTAGCTTTTAAGTCCAATAGATACATAAATTAAACAACTCTGTGTAATGCCACATTTATATGAACACAAGCAAAACAGCCATCACGAACCTACTTTGGTCAAAAAGCATATCTGGATTTACAGCATGTTGTTGTGGATGTGATTTGTGCTAACTGGATTAGCTGCTAAATGGCAGTTTGCTGCTACTGCTTACTGGATGGGCAACAGGTGACAGATTTAAAAAAAAAAATGTGGGGATATTACAAGATTTTGTACAAATATTAAAAAAATGCCTATAAAGTAACATACTGACCTACCCTTGCTTTAAGAGTGTCTTCTACACACATGTCTAATTGACTATCCTCACACATTGATTTGCTGACATTTGTACTAACATTGACTTTTTTAACAGGCGGCCTATAAGCCACCACTTTAGTATAGTTGGAAGAAACAAATGCAGGATGAAAACTTACAAAACAGCTTTTATTAGTAAAGGTATTGTCCAGTATTAAAAGAGTTATGCAATGTCTATGAAAAGAAGAACACAAAGAGACGACAAGTTACAAGTTGCCCACAGTTACTTTTACCACTGAGGAGTTGGATTTTTCCAAGAAACACGAGTAAATGACAGGCCTGCATTTCCTGGACTTCAACACTAGTTTGTATCAGAAATTAAAATACTTCTAAGCCGAAGAACGTGACAAAACTCCCTCGTATCCCAAAGTGCCTGAGGATAGTCACTGTAGTCCACGAGAGCAACTGTGACAGTTATTTAAGGACATGTTGTGTGGAGGTTATATTTTTTATAATTTTCTGAGGGGGTGGGGTCTGTCCTGCTTTAAGAATTATTCAATCACCCACAGTTTACTGCATACACACTTGCTGGTCCCATCCAACTGTTTGTGATCTTGTGTCATTACTCGGGAAATCTTGATGTATTTCAGGTGAGTATATAGATCCCATATTGCTTCAACTTAAGCATTTTTGAGAATGAACCTCAGGTCTCATCTATCAGTGACTGGCTCTGCCTTGTAATGAATGTCAACGGTGAAGGTACAAAACAATCTAACACATTGACACGTGTTCTAGTGGTATCATTTGTGACTTTTTGGTACTGTTTGGCCTTTTGCCATGCTAACCATTAGACCTTTACAAAAATCATTAACCAGGGTGATGTGAAGAGCAATGTAGTAATCTATAATCTCTGTCCCTTTATCTGGCTGCTCAATTTAATGACCATGCAGGTGTTAATGATGATGGAGACCAAGACCGGCTCTGGCCAAAGAGCCATGAGCAGAGCGTAATGGGGTGAAAAGCTTGCTTTGGGACAAAGGTAAATTATGGCCCTCACAATCAATAGCAGGCATGACTGAAAGCCAATGGGGCTTTACTCCAGTGCTCATAATAACAGGGAGGCTATCCATTGATTGGTTCTCTTAAGCAATGTTTTTGCCTATTGCTATTGGGGTTATTAAACCCGGCATTATCAAAATAGTTCTACAGTAACTGCAAAAAGCACAACATCGTGTGGGTAAATGAATAGCTAAATAGGTGAGTAAGTAACTGAATAAAGATGAACTTTACAATGCAGATCAACATGCTGACAAAATATTCCAAATTAACTCTCTTTAATCTTTAATCATAATCTATTAGATGCAATCAACCAAGATGGTGAACTAACAACAGCCAGTACCAGTAAATTAACTATCATATTACATTGTATCAGTACCACTAAAAATATCTAATTGAAAGAATGAAGCTGATTGGAAAATTGACCACTTGAATCTCATATTTAAGCAATAAACAGATAAAGAACACAACTATCTTTCCTCTTTATTGTAGTTTAACAGGAGGACTTTTCGATGAGGCCATTGTCATTTTTAGCAAATAGTCATTTAGATAACGGAAGTATCAAGAAACCCCTAACCTTACTCATATGGAGGTAAAAATGGCAGTGCAGATTGTTATGCATGTCTCCTTGCTCATGTGGAGTATTTAGTCTATCAACAACAAGACATTGTGTGTATATCTTACACGCCACTCAGGCACAGCTGAATCTAAACGGATGATGTAGACACTTAACCGATATCCTGCATGTACTTATAAAATCAGCTTAATGCAGAAGCTTAATGGTGAGTTATGAGTAATGTAAGTAAGATGGAATCCATTGAAAAAAGCATTGGCATTAAGAGGGATAAAAACGAAGCCTGGCAGAGAGCACCAACATTACTGGCAGACGGCAACATTAGTAGAAGCTGAATACATTTTGGTTAAAATCATTTGCAGTAGCTTGTAGTGTAGTGTTACTGCTTATCAAAGCCAGTTTTACTCCATACTAAATTTGATTAAACTTTCCTTAAACAACTGTGTTTTCAAGAGTATCTGCTGAACGATCTTCTAAAACTGTGTAATCATAATCATATGATGTTTCAAACTAAAGGATAAGTCTGGTAATATCATATGTGTTATTTTAATCAAATCCCATTAAAAGACCAGGTGATACTTTTATCTGACTTTTCTGTCTTGTTCGTGATTTCCATTTTCTCTCTCTACATCTTGGAGACGATCCTGCAGTTTGCAGGAGGTAACACTGTCAGAGGAACTATTTTACTTGCTAGCACTTCATTTGGTGTCTTAGCATGGCATTTTGCGCTGCCATTAAGGATTTTAACTCATTATTCAGCCAAGGAGTATAATTATTCCTGGCCTTTTTCTTTCGTGGAGCATGTTTGTCAGCTAAATTGCCCATAATACTTGTGACTCATGCTACAGCTGCATGAGGATTTGATTCCTTAGAAACCTCTGAAAACTGAACTTTCAATAAATCAATAATTAACCTTTTAGAGTTTGTATGACCTGAGAAAGAAGATACAATATTCGCATTTCTTCAGGCAACTTGTTATACTGGTGTCATGATCCAATGATCCAAACCAATCTTAAATCTAATATACACCATAATCAATGAATCATCATGAAAAAACAGCTTCAGGCTTTAGTGCATCAGTGCCCCCAGACACATTTATGACACGCATATCTTTCTTTTTGTATACCTGATAATTGCTCTTGCAGCTCCATTCACATATTTTGGTTCCTTCATCTGTTTTCAAGATTGACTTAGTAGACAGCATTCAAAATCTTGTTCTGCCACATACACAAATCTTTTCACCATTTGCACAAAGTAACACATTCTCTCGGCATTTCATTTTTATGTTATCCACTAAGGTTCAAACTCGATTTGTGGAACACTACTGCATGTTCCTCCAAAGCCTCTTACTTGGTTAATTAATTAGTTATTAATAATCCTTTAGATGGTAGTCCTGATTGAGTTTGTGATGCCTGTGGTTACTGCAGCAAATGTGTTTTGATAATGATCCCAGAGCACCTTACAAAACGATAAATGTGTTGACCACTGAGGGCAACAAACATCCAATGACTGGATACTCTGTCGAAAAGGCTACAGAAAGATTTCAAATCATATATCTGTTTAATCATTTATCTATCAGGTGTTCAGATCAAAAACGGCCTTGTTGGACTGTTTTTGCCAGAGCTCTTTCCTTTGCTATCTCACCTGTGCAGCAGGCCTGGCCTCATTCTAATGAATGATGGTTGTTTTTTCTGCACTGGACTTAAGTTGGTCTAAACATGGCCTTAGGCATATTTCTGCTTTAAGCTTAAGATAGCATTACAAAGACATGCTGGTGTTTAGCAGGTAATTTGGATGGAATTGAACACTGTCTACCATTTTAGTTTAACTTGTAACTAAACTGCAGTTCAGTTGTACTCTGTGTGATTGCTTCTGTAGGCACTTGGTAAAATTTCTGAAATTATTAAATGGCACTAGAGTAAAATCGCCAAAATTATTACAATTCATAATTTCTGTACCAATTGTTATGGCAGAGTCTTTGGGTTTTGGACTGTTGGACAGGCAAAAGAAGTAATGTGAAGACTTCACTTTGGGTTCTGGGAAATTGTTGAGCATTTTTCACAATTTATCAATAAGCAATTAAATGTGAAAAAACTGCAGGTTAATCAGTAATTAAAAATACTGAGTTACAGCCGTATATGCAATGGATATATAATTTGCCACTTAACTACTTTGATGCTTGTATGCACTGTGCCTCTGCATGTATGAGCTAAAGTTGGTTAAATGGAATTTCTAATATGCACTGTTCAAAGGCCTATTTGAATTTGACTGATTTCAATGCCTGTTTTGCTTCCAAACATGAAATTCAAACAATGACTTGAAAACAGTGGAGGTTAGCACTGTCACCTCACAGCAAGACTCTTATTCTAACCTTAAAAAACAGAGTGCTGCACACAGTGCAGCCTGTGCTTCCATAATAGCTCATATAAATATGACCAGTTCTGAATAGCTCCCTTCATTACTGTTTCTACCTTCTGCTATGAATGAAATAATAGAGGTCTTTGTAATAAACAAAGATATTCCCTGGTAGATCACTAAAGAAACAACAAATCCCTGAGTAACAATGCCATTAGTATTAGATCTTCCAAAACATTGGCTTGATCTCGAAAATCTGAGGTTCGCCCACGCAGGAGCTGATAAATGCCTTCCTGTCTCACCTCAAAAGAACATGTTCTTGTACCACTCTCCAACACAACGTTGGAGAAAAACAAATATAAAGCTTTTCTGCCTCCATTCTCTGACAGACACGCACACTTTTAGACAAGAAGAACTTCCAGAGGGACTTACTATGGTAATTCAGACTAACATGAACCCTCATATTGCTGTGAGGCTGTTACTGCTGACACCATCACCAAATGAGGCCCCAAATGCGTCAGTGTAATTAGATGCTGTCCACACGACATGCTCATTAATGTGCATATTAAACCCCTCTCCCTCCACCTTACCCAGTTTTGAGGAGGTAAACATAAACAAATTCTCAAGGTGTTGAGGGGTTAGCTCATTAGCCCAACCATAAATGACAGCAGACATAAATGTTGAGATCAGACAGCTCATATTTAGACCTTCACAAATATCAGGTTATATATATTTATATATATTTTTCTTCTGACACTGTTGGCCTGTTGTTTTTCTTAATTTGGGTGACACTATATTGTCGGGCCTGAGTACACTGTATCATAGAAAGCCCATTATGGTTGAAGCTATATATTCCTTTCTCGTTGTCTGAAAGAAGAAAGGGGGTGCTATTTCTGCAGGTAATTGCTGATGTTAATCACAGTCATATTTGAGAGAGGGAAGAACCTCTGTCATTCTTTTAAGCAAGCAAAGCCAGCGGTCAGCTGCCCCTTAACCACAAAGAGCTTCACTGACTAATTACTGCATTCCAGCTGCCTACACTCTCCAGAGCACTCTCCCAGCTTCTATACCCGGGCACTTCTCTTGCAGACTCTTCTGTAATCACCGTCAGCCCTTATTCAGTTGGGTAAGACCATTATGTTTTCTTGAGATCGTGCCTCTGCCAGATTGTCTCTGCATGCTTATGAATGTAAATGTTTTGAATTGAATCCAGTAAGAGTGACTGACCAGGTGGTGGGATATTTGTTCTATCCTTGTCTGTGTTAACCTAACATCTGTGCCTCTGTTAAATTACTACTCAAAAATAATAGATCAACTAAAAAGAGGAAATCCAATCACTCCACCAGCTCTTACACACCACAGACATCCATTGAGATGCAGAATTAATCTGACTTCATGTTGGAAATCCAAATCACATAATTTTACTTAGAAATAGTACATGGCATATAGTAAATACAGGTGTTCATGTGTCATGCCTTAACATAATGCTTGAGTCAAATAAACACTTTCATATTAAAATGTTTAAAAATAACCCTACTATAGTCTCAGGGTGTTTGATTTGGTTTTCTGTCACTGCAACTTTCTAGTAAACATTACATGGTAAATGGTAAATGGACTTGCATTTCTATAGCGTTTTTCCCATCTGCTGACCACTCACAGCACTTTACAACACTTGTCATACTCACCCATTCACACACATTCATACACCGATGGTAGAAGTTAACAGGCAAGGGGCTGACCTGCTCATCAGGAGCAATTTGCGGTTCAGTATCTTGCTTACTTTGGCTTGCAGTTGGGGGAGCCAGGGGATCAAACCACCACCAACCTTCCAATTACTGGATTCCAGAGATACAGTCAACCCACATGATACGTCAAAGAGTGAGTAAGGATGTCAGGGAATTCAATGAAATGGAAATAGAACATTAAAGGACACATATTAAGAAAAAACTCTCTTTTCAGTCGATCATATTCCTTCTCTAATATTTGTGGGCATGACATTTTTGGTTTAGAACTAACTGCATCTTAAAAGAAAAAAAAAGAAAAAAACAACAAAGACAATAATCAATAAATCAATTAATCGTATGATAAATAAAAATGAGCTCGATAATTTTGCTGGCGTCAATAATTTCAATTTGCGCGCTTGTTTGTTTTCCTCGTGTCTCTCATGTGAAGCCTCTTGTCAGTCACTCTTTGTCTCTGTATGGGGAGTCGGGCATTTTTGCTAACAGTCCTTTTTATTTATTGTATCTGGTTGTTTTGTTTATTTATTATTATTATTATTATTATTATTATTATTATTATTATTATTATTATTATTATTTATTTTGAATATTTAAAATGTCTTCTTCACATTGCAATTCCAATGATAAATATTCTTTAGAAATAAAAGTTTATTGATCTTTGAAATGGTGTACTTGCATTATTCCATTATCATTATATTAGTTGAAAAATGGTCTCAAAACGACAACATGATCGTTTATCACAATAATTACTGGGACAATTTATCATCAAGCTAAATTTGCTATCATGACAGGACTAGACATGAGCTAAAAATGTTGTTTCAGGCAGAGGGTCCATGGACATTACTGGCATAATCACGTGAGATTTTCATGGGCAATGGTGGTTGTTAGACAATGAAGACTACACATCCCATGATTCTGTACTACTTCACAAAATCATCAAACTAAATCCCTAACAGCAAAAACTACATACTATGCATTCAATAGGCTACAAGATTGCAGTCAGAGCCATTATTTGATTAGTTTCAACTGAAGCGCATGAGCCAGACAGTGGTCTGTGAAAGACAAGATTGGTAATCTGACTTAGATGTCAAATGTGGAGCCAATTTTCAGTGAAATTCAATAGAAACCAGTAGAGGCTGACAAAGGAAATACCACTGATCTGAAGAGGGAGGGAGACCCTGGCAGGAGTCCACTGCAGCATTTAAGAGCAGGCCAGCAACACAAAATTGGTTCCCAGTTCCAGTGACTTTCTACACCTATCCATCCAAGCTCTCTATCCAATTCACTTCCCTGCATGGCTATGCTGCAGAACAACAGTATTGATTCTTCTTTTGTTTCCATTTTTCTTTTTTCTTTCCTTTCACGGTGAACAATCTTTCTCCCTCTTTTTTTGGTCGTCTTCTCGAAGCAGTGCTTTCATCTGCGAGGACAAAGCCAATGTTTGTGTCCACACATCTTCTTAAAGACTTTATTGTGTAAACTGATTGTTTTCCCCAACCGTAATTCTTTTTTTTTTTATTAAAGAGGTCCACCAATGATGTCTGAGGGTCATTACGAAAGTTAAAAAAATAGCTAAAAAATCAAATGCTTCAGAGATTCAAGATTGTCAGGTTTGGTTTGATTTAGATAATAAAGATAATGTTCAGCTGAGGGACAATAATATATTTTGCAAACTGTGTTTTGTTTCTTGCATGTTGCTCCAGAAAATATGAGTTAAAACCAAACAATTTATGTTTTTGTTTTTTTCCCTTTTTCAGGGACAAAAGACAGTGTCAGTTACCTTCCCATCCCAAAAACTTTCACTCCAGTACATTTAAAAAGAATGACCACGGGTCTACTGTTGAGCCACGCCAGTCGGTTGTGTCCTAACATCCTGAAAACAATCTATACAGGATCCTCTCCCTTCAGGCACTTGGGAAGCTCACTTTAAGACATCAATACTCTGGGAAATGAGACACAGAGCAATGGCTTGAGAGACTGAGAAGTTAGACGGCTGACTGAGATGCCTTACATCTTACTTAAGGTGTTGCTGCTCAGTGCAGTAGAGTTCATTGAGTGAACCGACTTCTCTCTTGTTAAAACATCAAACCGACAGGATGTAAAGCCAAAAGGCAACGATGGGGAATCAGCAAGACAGGTGAACTTCTTTTCCCTAAATGAAGTAAATGTTTCTTTTCACTCCAATTACTTTTAGCAACAATCAGAGATCGTCTAGGTTTCTATATAAAATGTGCATTAATCTATTGACAGGCATCCAAATTAACCCCAATATGTTGAATAAGATTATGGATTTATCTGGCTTTTCATTTTTACTAATGTATGTCTTTTGGGTACTTTTTACAACAATGTATATAACATAGGTCTAGTAGCTTTTAGACAATATACTTTACCAATTATGCCTTTAATTGGAATGATGTAGTGATTCCAGGGCTGACCTGAATGCTTTTAGGTGTTTAACATTGCAGGTATTAATGTCCGACTACTTCAAACCAGTTGGGATGTTTCTGAGTGCAACCCTCCTACAACAGCTCAGTACTCGGTCCCCCGTCAAGTTGGCTTTTGAGAATTTGGAGGCGGAGATGGATTAGACAGTGGCTGATGTCTCCCCTGCTGTCCTTTTACTCTCTTACCACTTGCGGTTATTCTAATAGCAGTGAGTAAATAACGATGTAGGTTACCGTATAGCTGTCAAAGGTTTGAATATTTGCAAGAAATACTCACTGAAACTTTGAAGCCCTAACAATATTCAGACAAAATTAAACTTACCTTTTGACAGCCTGTCGGCATTGTTGATACACAACAATGTGCTTCAATTAACTCAAGCTTCTAAAATAATGTTAAAACAGTTTTGCTCCTCTTGTTCACAGCCAAAGTTATCCTGGAATACATGAAGACAAGGATTAATCCGTATGTTAAACATTCAGATAATTTCCCTGCCTCTCTCCTGGAACATTGCACTGTCACTCACATGTCAGCCATTCTGTCCTTGCTGTCAACCCCTCTTATTGTATTGGAAACAAAATCGACAAATGTACTGAGAATACAAATCAACTGGCACTAAAAAGACAGAGGAGGGACTTGGAGATAGTCGAACTAGTCAGTGATAAAAGCATCACAGATTAGTCATGACAAATGGCCTACAATCTATTAATTTCCAATTCTATCTAAAACTGATGCAGTTATGAACCACAGCGGTGCAAAGGTTGAGCTCCTCTGACTCGATCTGATGAATAGATGTTATATTTTCTCAGATGCACAATATAGTAATAACAGACATACAGTTGAAATGTGTCACAGTCAATGATTGACGATGAGTTCCGACAAAGAATACATCATCTCTGCGTCCACTACAACTCTCTGCAATGATTATGTTGTGACAAAGGCCCAATGTTGTCACTACATGGCTGCACTCTGTCATCACTTGAGCTCCAATGTACGCATTATCTATATAGTCACATGTACCACAGCAGGCAAGAGAGATCTGGTGCACTCTGTCAGTGGTATAGAGAGACACTGCAGCTCCAGCAGCTCTAACATCTGAGAGAAAACAACAGCAAGTATGAGCGTAAATTTCACTGTGCCAGATCGATGAGATCAATAATCACTTCTCTTGCACATTCACTTCTAAGTTACTGCTGAGAACAGCTGTCAATGGCTCCAACTTGCTCTACACAAACGACACTTTCATGTGTTAAATCTGTTTGGCACACACTGTTATCAGGTGGCTGATGACACACACATGATCTGATAAACATATCAACCATAAATTAAAAAGTTAAAAGGTGAATATTCACTTCCACAGCTGTAAGTAGAGGCATCTGAGCTGTTTTTAAAGGTGAGGTTTCAAAGGATATTTCTGACTTACTTCCTATGGCTAATGCTAAAATTGTCCATCTCTGCTGTTTACGGAAAGGCAGCAATGTAAATTCTAACTCTATTCAAGTTTCCTGTTGATCTATATAGAATCTAATGCCTTTCATGCTCTGCCACCTTTTCACCTGATGGCATGATGCTGCCGACTGTCAGCTCCCTGGAAGAGCCTCTGATGTGGCAACTTATGCTCTACAGCTGCTGCTGGGTGCCTGGTGCTTCTGAGGTTGGGAAGTGATGATGATGTGTTGAGAGAGAGGAACTAACGCAACATGCAGTTTTGCATGAATAGGTATGCAGCAGGTGGCATCAAACAGATTTGTTGTCAGCACGCCAACGTAGATTTTAGATGTATTAAAACATGTTAGACGTTACATGCAGCTGTTTCTCGACCCACAAATATTTCTAAACATTTGTCTGTCTGCTGATTCCTGTTTACATGTATATTTTTAAACTTTTGCTGTTGCTGTTTAGATTTTATTGTTTATCTGACTGCTTTTGTGTGATGTTCTTGTTCCTTCATCTTAAACATTTCTCAGCTACAGTAGCTTCAGTGTGTGCCTGTTGCTTGTGTGCTAGTATTCGTGTAATGCTTGTGCCATGTGCTTGTATGCAAGTGGTGGATGTGTTGACATTCTTAAGACGTTTTTCCAGGCATCCATTGTTTAAAGGAATTTATGTTTGACTTACTTGGCCCATTAAGGTCAAATGCAAATAAATAACATATCAAATGCTTTTTTTCTGTTGTAGTTATGTCTAATCCTGACTCTGATCTTTTGTTGGAAAACTGAACTGCAAAGGCACATCTGCATTCTTTTCTTATGTTGTCTTCACCACAGTGCATGGCAAATCCAAGCTAATAAAAACATGTTTGCTCCGACAGGATTACAACACCAGACAGGCTTGTCTATATCTTGCTGCTGCCTTTTTGCTTGTGCCCAGGGCTTCATTAAAACCTATCTCAAAGAAAAAAATTAAGATCTCAGTCATCATTCAATGCACAAAGCATCTGTGCCAATCTGGAGACAGAGAAACAAGTTGCATCAGGCATCACGGCTGAATGGAAACACTTCAGTGAAATGTAGGATATGTATAACAAGTACCTCTTAGACAGGGACAGACCAAGTATGGTACAGGGTTTGTTTCCCAATTTCATTGCTTTTATAAATGGAATCATGTTCAACATGCAAAAAAATATACAAAACCCAAAAGATAACAAAAAAAAAGAAAAACTTTAATGTCAAGGTAAAAACAGATTTCTACAAAGTAATGACAATTAAACCTATATAATATAAAAAAGATGATTACATAAGTATTCACCCCCTTCATTCAGTATCGAGTATTAAGCATTAAGCTGTACTATATTAAAAAAACTTTACTTACTTTTCTGCCCTTTACACTGAAGGTATGATATATGCTCAGATTTTGTAAATGGTGATGTTATTGCTCCATGTATCTTATATAATTATGTACGGACACCAGTGGACCAAATTGTAAGGTAATTTGTCGAGGCTACTTAAAGTTACTACTGTAATTTTAGACAATATATATAATTATCCCTTTATAGGCAGTCATGATGAGTACTTTCTTTCTTAGCAATGTGATTTTGGCTTAAACCCATCATGGCACTTAGAGAGGGAACAAAAGCACTAAAATAATTGCACCTTTGCAGAAGCCACTCTAAATCAGAACTATGGAAACTGAGAGGTAATGGTCCCTAATTGTGTGACTTCTCATATCAGCAATTGTAAATAATTAATCATGCTTCCAGATGTGAAGGATGGTGTGATGGTTATATGAAGCCACAAGTACTTCTGCTTTTCATTAGTATAGGTGGCTTGGGGCGTTGCTGTTAATGGTTGATATGGTGGAAATAGCATGAACTGCATAGAAAGCATGAAAAAGAAGTTTAAAGTGAGGTAACAGCAATATACTGACAAATGGATGAGAGACAGGATGGTGGATGTTTAGGTGATGGGTGGCTGTTTTTGAAAGCATTTTTCTATCATTAATTAAGTCATATCACAGAGAAGGATGACTATAATGGGCAGTCCCGGCCAAACCATAAAAGTTAAGCCCAATATAAACTTGCCATTTAGTTTCTGTATAAGTAGCTGCAAGATGCTAAATGCAGTGAGTGTGATGCTCCTTCGGCCCAGGAGCCAAAGCAAAGAGCTGAATGTGTGCGAAAGATAAGCTGTTGTACGTTGTTGCCTAACATTTGCATTCACATAAAGACTCTAAATTAATTCAACATTCAATTCAACAAAAATGTTTTTTGTTTATTTTGTTTTTTTAGTATTAATTTATAATTAGTCACAGCAACTCAGTGTATTGTATATAGTTTGTTTTTCATCAGTGCAGAATGCAGTATGTCACGCAGTTTGTTTGGTATAAATGTATTGTTTTGTTTCAATATTTAAGTAAGAGCAGCAATTAAAAATGTTTTCAAAACTTTTCACCTCAGCATATTGTATTTGTCTCCCAAACACTACAATGCAGGTGTTCAGCGTAACAAATCTATTAAACAGGATTAAAAATTAATAAAAGAAGCTCCTAACTCGAGGGCTACTGGCTCTTGGCTTTGATGTAAGGTTTGTGTAAATTCAAGGTCTTTCCAAGTAAGTGCTATAAATACTAAAACTTCAGCAAATATACTTGACCACATTTCACATCAGCTTGTGTTTGATGGGCCAGTTTCAACAACTGAAACTGGAAGTATATGAGAAAGTATACTTCCAGGACAGAGGAAGTCTAACAACAGCCACTGGGGTCAGAGAAGGTAGAGATAGAAACAACAGAAACATCAGCGAAGGAAACAATCCAAGTCTAACCATCCAATCTGCAACAATTAATAATGTCCAGTATACAAGCAAGCCAAACTTGGTAAGTAAAATAATATATTGTCATGTTGCTGATCATTCCCTCCATTTTAAAACAGAACCTGCTTTAATTAGTTGCGTGATGAGATTACAGTTGGTGGATGGCAGCTGCCTGTGGCCTACAGGCTGGTAGCTTCGGTAGCCAGCAGCGCCATGCGCCCTGCTGTCTCTCTGTCTGAAAGCACCTTTAATCCCCCCTACAAAGCTCCTTCAAAAGACCTCTTTGTATTAGCAACTTCTTTTATGCTTTTTTCGACAGTTTATTACCTTAAAAATTAGTTTAAATAATATATTTTCCATTGTGTTCATAAAGGATAAGATGTCTGGTCACCAATGTCTGGTATTGGTATGTTGGTATCTTGAAGTTAAGTCACATTTGACTCAAGAAATCTTTTAATAGAATCCTCAAACACTGAAGACTTTCACTTAGACCATCGAATAAAGAGCTTTTCTTTGCCCCATTTTATCAAAATCCTCTTTTACATCGATAAACAAATTTTGTTAGCAATGAACCTCATTTGAAACCCTTCAAATAACCTACACTGCAACTGTGCTTCAGTCACAGACTGTGGAGGTGAATCTGAGGTCAGTACCCAAAAATAAATATGCAAAGAACAAGGGCTGTGTTTCAGTTCTTATTTTATCAAATAACACTTCATTGAGATACTGAAAGATTATTGTCTGAGCTAATATGGCAGAATTAGCTTTGTTTTGTATTGATTAGGTCTCTAACTTCATTTCTAACTCAAACAATCATTCAGGATGCTGTAACAATTATCTATGATTTTCTTTTAAAGGTGGAGGATAGATTACAGTTTGCACCTCCATTCTGTCTTCCACACTCAGCATTTTGTATGTCTCCAAAGAATCACAAGCTGCCTGGAAGGCTACAGTTGGTATAGATCATTTTTACTGTCATCACAATACCAGTAACTGCAGGCTAGTAACATCAATGTCTGCTTTCATTTCGTCACACTCCCAGAGCTATCAGATTTTTACCAGATCCTCATGTACCTCAGGCAACATTTCCACCATATCTTTGATCAGTCATTTTGGCGATTAAAGTAAAACAACCTTCTCATTATAAAAACAGCATCAATGTAGTTACAACGAACATCGTTTAAATAATCAAAGAAAAAGAAAGATAATTAATGTGATACTCTGGAATAATTGGCTAAATCGTGCCTCGTTGGTTTTCCATTTCATTGTGCCATGTCCTCTCCTATAACCTTGCCAGTACAATTTGGGACTGCTGAATGGGCGCAGTGGCTGGCATGGAGCTGTGAGCTGCTCTTATCATTTTAAGCACAATGATAGTGATTGGTACAAGAGTGCAGCTTTAATGATTCTGGATTTGTTACCCTGGGCTGAAATCACCATAACCAAACCCTGGAAACCCATTTTTAGCCCTTGGGCCACAAGCATCTGTGCCTCCATTTTGAGACGGCTCTTGTAAAACAAATATAGCCTTCTTGCATCACTGGGTGCAACACAGAAATCTGACATTTATAAAATGTGTCTTACTGATACGATTATGCAACAATTATTCTACAAACATTTGTTGTGTATTATGAGGTACAGAAATTGGGCCACTAGCATACATGTATTTTCACTGCATTTATGGCAGCTAAATGTCCTGCAGATTGAGAGCCTTAGAGAGGGGTGTACAGTTGCGTATCAGAGCCTCAAAGCTAACATTGATTAGCTCTTTATCACATCATTTCATGACATCAAATGGACAAAGACATGTCAAAAGCAAGACTATTTTTTTATCTGCACTGCCTGTAGCAGATTCAAAAAAGCTGTACATGAGAAGAACAGTGCATTCTGTTGGCCTATTTTGAAAAGCCACCCACAGATTCACCTGATATTAATGCACCTGCGGGTGAGTTTCTACTGTATATAACTACCACTTTCAAGAGGGAAACCGACATAGCAAAAAGATGCCAGAAGCTCTTTCAATCATGTCATAAAATGCTCTTCCTTACAAAATACATCATGGTAAACAAGGAGAGGAAGGAAAAATGGCATTATTAAACCATTATTATGTTGCCAAGTCCATTTTCCTGAATGGGAAGCATTCTTATCCTCATATTACCTTTTCTTTCCAGCAGGTAGGGTCCTCCACCTGTGTCTTTTCATTGCACTCTCATAGCCAACACGTTTCTGTCAAAATCTACAGTACAACAAGTCATACATGAAGCCCTGGTGCTATTCCCTCAGGAACATCCATGCTTATCCATGCTAATAGAGACACAAAAGATTAACTTACCATACTGGAATAGAGGCAAGGAACATGTCTGCTTTCTACCAGTAGAGTGGATAGGTGCCTACACAGATTCAGCCTGAAACACACAAAGAGACGACTTCTGTAAGGACAAACAACAATGACTTATGTTATTCCACGAGACAGATGCATCAGAAACATTTGGAATGTCAGGTCGCAGGAAGCTTGTGTCACCCACTCATTGTCCTCCACGTCACAATGACTAAAACCATCAGCAGGATGCCGACATATAGATGTAAATCCTTGACTTTATACAACTCCTGTCAGGGCTACCCTGTATATTCAGGGACAGGGAACATTATTCACACAGCATGGTATAATATAAGCTTGCACATTTATATGTCAGTAAGTTTATTGATTTATTAAGAGGAAATATCCTACAGGACTCCACAAGGCTTTTAAAGTCATTAAAACATTAAATTCTTCTGAACAGAACATACGGTAGCCTCATCTTGTAAAATTCAGAGATATGGACCTCACTTTGAGTTTGTAGCTTGTTATTCATTTGTGAACCTGTCAGCGCTAACATCTTCTATTTGTGATTGTTTTTAATTAGTGATTTGTAAATCAAAATGGCATTCCACTGGAATTAAGATGAGGTGATGTGATAATTTTTTATGTAAGACAATTTTGATTTCTTTACTGGTATATTCTGTTCTGTCATGACAAATGAAGGTGTAATACCTCAGAATGTACTGGACCATTGGGGACAATGTTGCAGAAGAATGAGCAGGGGTTCTTCATGGCAGTATCATATATACAGAAATCTTGCAACAAAGTGATGAATACCCTGAATTGTCAGAAATTTGTATTCATTGGATTAGCCTAAAAAGAGATAATGATTAAACCTGACATATATACCTTGGAGAAAGAGTTGTGTTCATTTCGCCCATCCCTGAAATCATGTCATCAATTCCTTTTACGAAAGAAGCCAAACACAGACAGTTTTGTACAAATTCAGTATGTATGTGAATAGACTGTCAGACTTTTACAAACAACACAAAAAGCACTTGTTGTCATTTCAATTGAATTATGCCATTTTTTTCCCATAGGAAGACTAGCAGCAGCATGGGTTTCTACTGCTGACAGAAATATGCCTCTGTGTAGCAGCATCCAAAACGTCTCTGTCATTTCTCAATGTTTCCATCATTTACACTGACTATGGAATGTTTAGCTGTTGTTAAGAAAAATGCTTTCCAAAGCTAACAATGATGCAGCGATTGGTTTGTGTCCTCATTTAAATTCCTAGCTTTAATATTATTCAATATCTTCTGTTGTGTTTGGAGGTGAAGACAAAAATAATAAGCACCAAAAAACTTCAATCTGCCATTCACTGCATCGCTGCAATTCTGACAGCAATGTTTTGAAATAATGAGAGCCCTGGCTTGGTTTACCCTTAAAGGTATGAGCCAGTAGAAATGAAGATGGCAGGAAAAGTCACAAGCTTTTAACATTTAATGATTGCGTCTTGGCTTTTTATTGGCTGTAGCCTTCACAATCAAAAGGCTAACCACTGTCCTGTCTGTTTTAGTAACAATAAAGAAAGAAAGAAAGAGAGAAAGAAAGAAAGAAAGAAAGAGACGTTGTCCCCTTTTTTGGATCTGCTGGATGATCCTGGCTCTTCTTCACAAAGGGGGAATAATAGCTCTGTCCTGGAAAAGGATTTGGGTGGAGTAAGGGTGATAGGACATGGAGAAAGAAAAGAAGAAAAGGGGATGAAATCTTGAGGATGCCAAGGTCAGCAGAACTCTCTCTGTGAAATGAAATGCTGCCAAACATGCGCACGCACACACACACACACACACACACACACACACACACACACACACACACACACACACACACACACAAACATGTATATAGCAACCCACTGCCCATATTAGCTCTTCCCGGAAGACAACCTGCTGAGAAGTGCTAAATTACCGCTGGGCTCACACTTGGCTTTATGTGGCTGCACACCTACACATACAAACACACATTTCTTCTACATTTCTCTTCGTGTTTTTCAGAACTCTGGTCACGTTGAGATTGTCAACTTTCTAATCTGCCATTGCTGCACTGAGATAGGGATATTCCATGAATGCTAGCTGTCACCAGTCTATACCTTGTTAACTTTGTCCTGCTAAGTAACCTCAGGCGATTCCATATCTTTTGGGGTCATATATGAACTTGGCATGTCAGGGTTAGAAAACTGCTACAGTGTAGTTTATTTCACCAAGAAAGTATTGGTGTTACTGACTTTAAAATACATATTTTCTTTGGCTACTTTGAACAAATGTTTTTAATAAAAGCTCTACAACTCTAAAAACATGCTTACAATAGGGCACATTTCACACATACAAGCTTTGCACCAACATCACTGGCTACACTGACTTGAGTCTAAAAAATACATTTATATACATTTTTTTACCTCCTGCATACATTCACTAATTGCTGTATTAATGCTGTAGGTAACGTACTGATACACTGGCAAATTTCCATCTCTTTTGGCAACCATACATGCTGCCACTTATCTAAAACCATACTGTGAGCTATATGTCAGATGACCTACATGCTAACCCTCCCACTTGCAACTGCTCCTTATTTTTTGTGACTACCAATTTGTATTTTCTACTGTGCTACTGACTAAACTGAACTGTATGTCATGCTTTATGAATTCACATGGTATTTCAAAAAATACTAATCAGCAGTGTGAAGAAAGCTTCTGTCACACTAAAACAACACTAAGTGCACATTAAAGTGTAATTACAAAATTAACTCAAAATCCCTACACAGGTGGTCAAACATCTCTTGATCAGATTGTAATTGTTTCACAGTGTGACACTGAAGTGAAATACGTTTTACATAGTTATAAAGTAGCAGTCCACCCTGACACCATAACAGTAGTCTGGAGGGCATAAGAATAACTGTTGCATGCTGAATGAACTATAAAGGGTTTAGAGGCAAATTTATGTTTTGGGAATATAAAGAATACCATAACTGTGTGTGAAAGAGTGAAAAGAAAAATGGGAATAAAGAAATTACAATTTAAGAAACGGTGCAGCAGATGTCTGCATTCTGTCACTGGAACATCTTTTAAAAAGAAACAAAAATTTTCGACCAAATTACAATAATGTCACTCCGTAACACTCGCTTCGGTAGATGGCAAAATAGTGTGTGTGTGTGTGTGTGTGTGTGTGTGTGTGTGTGTGTGTGTGTGTGTGTGTGTGTGTGTGTGTGTGTGTGTGTGCGTCATTCCACAACGTTTGTTCACACTACATGAATTAGTTGAGAAGTTTTGCCTCTTTACATTTAAGACGACTCCCAGTGCCACACCGGGTAAAAGTTAGCTGGTTGACGAGTCTTTCAGTTCATCACAACTCTGTCTTGTGAAAGTCTGTGAATCAATTTAGAAATTTAGTGCCTTTTTGTTATACGCCCCTCTCATTGCCACACCCACATTCAGCAAACTGTCTTCAACACTAAAATCCTCACACACACAAACACACACACAACCTCATTCCAAATTTCACTCCAAAGCTTTGCTTGGTAAAGGACGGTGAGATTTATGTTGACTAACCAACAGGGGTAACAGCAAAAAACTAACCAGTACATCATCTATCAGCGCCTCCCATACCACAAATTATGACATACAGGTTTAAATCACAGCAGTTCAATGTATCTACATTATATACCATCTTGCTCCATAGAAGCACTGTGAAGTTATGTGAATCATATTACTGTCATTGAATTGTTGCTTTACTTTTCATAAAACCTTGTTACACTGACTAATTGCACATTATGCTTTTATCTTCTTTCCCGTCAGCAGGACTATAAAGGAAGTGATAGGATGCACACTTCCTCCATTTTAGATCATTTCTTTTATTATATCATAAACACAAAGATTTTTCCAATACTGTATACTGCCTTCATGCCCCCGGAAGGAATGTCCTTAAATGTGTTCTAAGAGGTTATTTAGTGTTTCAATATAATCCATATTGTCCATTACACACTTATACTTTCGTCCTCTTATGAAATTTCAATGAGAAACAAAAACATTGTTCTGGTTCGGCTGCATGTTGAACTAGTTATTAGTCTTAAAACATTCATGCTTATTCATAATAAAGGACAGACAGGGAGTATACGGGAAACATTTCAACATCACACGGGTATCTACCCACTATAAGAGTGCCGTTTGTAATCCTTTCAAAGACCTCCCTTAACTACCAAAGTGCCTTTTGTGATTTTTGTGTGCATTGTTTCAATACGGATAGGGAGTTTTGCAAAACATTTAGATTTTGTCACAGCATTTCAATCAATCTCTGCCATCCACTGTCCTCATCAAGAGATACTAAAACTACCTTGAAAAATATCGGTTTATAAATGTATATTTCCTGCCTCCTGATTGCATTCATCGTCATAATTTCTCAGGGAGATCCCTGAAGGCAACAGGTGCTAAATAATTGATGGGCCTGAAAGCTGTTTGGCTCTGTGAGGGAGAGCCTGCAACTCCCATGGGACACAAAAAGCACCAGCAGCTTTGAAATCAGCGGAAGCAAGCAAGCCATCGTTAGAATTAGTATTGTGTTCTGTCATGCCAAACATTTGGTGCTGAGACAATGCAGTACAGTTTCACTACAATAATGAAGCCTCGCAGGCAGAGACATCAAAGGTTTGTCTCGGTTATACAAAGACGATACAGAGGTAGATATATAGTTAAGACTAATTTAAAAGAGAACTACTAACAGTTTCAATACATGTAAAGTGCTGAATCAATACAACAGAATGCATCTTGATGTAGAAAACTATAGGAAACAACACACAGACAAGACAACACAATCATGTTGGAGCAAGTAAATCAAGAGCATATAATTAATGATGCAGTTATCTAATCTTTTTATACAACATAAAAAAACAGTGCATGATCATGACTGGCCTCATAAGTTCTTGATCATCTTGAACTGAAAACTTCAATTTGTTTAACGGGGTGAGAATCCTGATTGGGATGATAGTTGTTCAATAAAATATCTGGAGCAGTCTCGTAAACAGTGTCACCTTTCCCACCGGGACCTTTGCAGATACCTTTGGGAGGTTTTAAATCTCAAGAATCAGTATGTAGGCCACAGCACAAAGGCTTTAGAACAGAAAGAGAACACGGGATACATCCAAGGTTTTTAAATGCCACAGCTGAGACAGATAGTGTCAGAGAGATTTACACACTGCTGGAGTAAAACAGTTTCTTCCAGTAAAGTAAGTATCTGGTACAGTGATGGCACTTAAATGTACAGTATGTAATTTCTACTGCTAGTGCTCTCTCAATAAAAAAAAATAATAAAAGTAAAGGAGCACTGGGTCATGAGAGTTTCAGTCTGTATTGTTAAACCACCACCACTGTTGGCAGAAATCTATCTGCTGTGACTCATGCAGAAATCATGTTCAGAGACAAGGTTTCAAAGTTATATTCACATTGCGTTTAGTCACTTTCGGCAACTTCCTTCATCTCTCTTTGATGTATTATCTAGTGTTTACAGCAACTAGAGAGGGTAAAGGGGATATTTTACATATACTTGGAAAAAACACCATCAAATGCATATAGAGCAGATTTAGTCAGATATTCACTGATAATTAGCTTTCGAAAGAGAGCACTCAAATATTTTAATCACCTTAAATCCAGCCCCCTAGACATCCTCTCATTCCAAAGCTCTCCAGACCCAAAGGCTGAGCTCAGAAGAGTTCCCCTATGTCAGTTGATGTGAGGACTAACTGTCGCCTCACACTGCTTTCCAAACACCATTCAGAGTAAACCAAATTACAACCCAGTGTCAAGAAACCTACTTAGAAGACTAGAAAGAAGAAACCAAAAGCAAAAGTAGATTATTATGTTGTCTGGACACAGAAAGAGATTACAAATGAGCAGAATATCTCAGAATCGTTCTCTGCTTTCTGAGATAATATGGCAATTCACAATCTCCTTCTCAAGAGTAAAAACAGAAGAAAACAGAATATGTGGCCACTGTTCTGCATTCAGTAAATTATGGAAGTTAAATTCTGCCAACTCCAAAATGTCTAGTTGTTGATCAACGTTCCAATGCAGAAATGTGACATTATATCTTGCCCCATGCTGGTGTGAAAAAAAGCGAACTTGTGACGCAGAACAGTATGTGTTACAATGCAGGTAAAAGTGAGGAGAGGAAGCAAAAGCCGCCTCCACTCTTTCCCACAGTGGGTTTCATGCTTCATGTGAAACAACTCACAGTTTAGCAGGAAACAAAAACCAAGATGGCGACATTCACCAAGTAACCCTTGTTTATTTTTACTGACAGCTTGTCACTGTAATGCTGTAAGTGTGTGGTACAGCAAATCTGAATTTTCACTCCAGACTGTGACTGTCACCTATACTGTGTGCTCACGATTTCCAACACAACCGAGCAAGAAGGATATAGAAACAGGTTGTCTAATCATAAACAGCCTCTACCTGTTAATTGGCAGTCCTAGAAATAGACTGACTGCTTCTCATTATTTCACGACCACAGAATTGTATGATAGCCAACCAAAATAAAGATTAATGACAGGAGGTATGCAACATATGCATTTGAAATGGATGCTCACAGAGATGTTGTCTTGTTGAATTGCATCATGTATGATATTATGTGCTGTTGTGTTGATTTGTGTTAACGATCTGTCAGAGACTGTGATTATCTTTCCCTTATGTGATATGAAATACAGAAAGTCGAAAGCATCGATACTCCTTTGGGACTCTTCATAACATAGAAGTACAAGGATGACACTTGTCGAGGCCAGCATGTTTGACTGAGTTGAAGGAAACACCATTTTTGCCATGATAACCTCACAAAAGCACGGCAACCAGACCATTACGGAAAAGCTGGACACAGTGCAAGCACGAAACAGTACAACTACTGAAAACTAATTGTGTGGCATAAAAAAGGGTGGTTTTTTTTAACTATCTATAATTCTAACAAATATAGATAGTATAAAGTATATATTGACTACACATAATCAATATAAAGGCAGCAAAAGTCAGAGAGAAAATTGAGGAATAAATATGTAATGATAATAATTTCATCAGATATGTAATAACTAAAACTAAAAAAGTCTTAATTCGGTATTCCTGCAGAACAGCTCAAAGAAAAATTGCACTACTTGCAAGTATCAGTGGCAGGCTTTTATTTCAGTGGGTATGGACATGACATTTATTGCATACTGATGTGCTGCCAGCTCAAGCAAGACTATTGTGATGTTTGCATTTAAAATCAATTTTTCACACTCCATGAAATCAGCCTCTATACAGTATTAGGCAACTTAATGTCTGAAGAGAAGCTGTATTGAAATGGAAATACTGCAATATCAATATACAACAGATCTGCATAGCCATCAGAGCATGAAGTCTAATCAGAATCATCATATGCTGTGACAAACACACTGTAAATGACTATTTTTCCCTTTGCTCTTGTGAAGATCTTTCATTTTAATGAGATTTGTTGGACTTAATTTCACATGAAAACTATGATGTTCAAAAAAATGCATCACTTGTATTCATGTAAATGACTGCATCATCATTTTACTTCAGACAGTTATGTATTAATGAAAGAATGAATAAGATTCATTTTCACAAAAAATAAGAAGATATATCCAACACCATACTCTTGAGTACTGTTTCACTACATAGCCCACACATTTTCTTTTACTTGTTATTCTGACAGAGACCAGGAGTTATGAGATTGCCTCGTCCTTCTATTTATACATTTTCTAAAAAATACATATATATCTATGTTGTATTGCTTAAAAGTAAGAGCCAGGCTTACCAACAATACAACTGTTGAACAATACAGACTAGAACTCTCAACGATCCAATGCTACTTCACAACATCACCTGACTATGTCTTTAATTACTGTTTTAACTGAGAGATCACAGCCGGCACACTATTATGTTCAAAGTAATTTAGCAATGTTGTGTGAAAGAACATAGTTTCCAGTTTCCAGAATGTTCAAGATTTTCATAAGGAGTTTAATGGCATGATGCTGAAAATCAAGACTAAAATTTCTTGGAAACACCTTCACTGTTCTCAGAACAATCTAAGAACAGTACAACTAAGTTTTTTGTGAGAATAGAGGTAATACTTTTTAACATGGTAATTGCTCGTGATTTAAAGCACTTAAGAAGTTCTAAAAGGTTAATTAAACTTTCCATTAAGTTTCAGATAGTTTTACTTAGGAAGCTCTTTCTTCAGTGCATCAGCCAAATTAACTGCCAAGCGTTTCCAGCATATCAGCAAAGGCACTGACTTTGATCACTAAGCTATACTGTCTCTTGAAAAATGATATGTAAGTGCATTATGAAGAACATCCGTTCTACTGGTGAAGACAATATTTGCTCTCCATCCTGTGAATATGCTCCTTTTTAAAGTTAAGTGTGTAGCATCTGCTAATGCCAGTGAGTTTTAGGCTTCTGGCAGAAATTGCAAAAGCACTTAATTACATATTTTTTTGCTTCTTAATATTGGAATATGTATCAAAAAAGGGCTAAGATTCCTCCACTGATCTCTTGATATGTGTTTGTACACACCGTCAAATAAAGCTAAGTGCTTTAACCTCTAAGTGATGATTTCATTGCATTTATATCTTTAATGCATATTTTCTACCTTGGGCGAAAACATAACAATGAATTGCTTTGGTGTTGAGCAGCATCACCCACTGAAGTTATTTTAGCTTGTCCAGCATGAGATGGCTTTTTGACAGGGCAGGAAAATTGCTCTGAACAATACCAGTGAACTATTTGCTATTAAAAAAAAAAAATTAAAAAATGATGATGACAATGTTTCTGACGGAAGTGACTGGACCATCTGACCCATGTTCAACTGCTGTTCACATGAAACCCTTTGGCCTTCAAGGTTCATATCTGAATATGTTTCTAATACTACTAAGATCATTGTTACTTTGTATCATTACAGAAACTGATCATAATTATAGAATTGTGTTGCATGTTTCAGCAGTTCTCATACATTTTGCCTGACATGAGTGACAATGTTGTGGGTGCTTTTTAATAAACTATACTAAGAAATTGTAAATTGAGAAATAGCTCACACTTACAATGTTAACTTATCTGAGGATGCAAACACAATCTGACACCGATGCTGAAGCAGCCACAGTAGCTGTTGCTCTTGGTAATGTGGCATATATTTTAGTATGTTGGCACTTCAGTGTCAGTGTTTCTTTGCCACTGCTTCTAAGAGGTAACATCTTCAAAGCAGTACCAGAAAGAAACATGTCATGTTTGTGGCAGCAAGTGATGACTGTGTTCACCTTTTCTTCTAATTATGTGCATCTCTGTTTTTATCTGACATCATTTTCAACTGCAGTTATGTTTCTGCCAGAAATCATTAAATTAGCTACTATTTTTCTGATCCCACGCAAGTGGTGAGGATGCCTTAAAGACGGCTATATGCTGCTGATTGGATAGGACATGCTTTAGGCCCTAATGAGGAAATGCAATGAGTTTTATATTGTGCTTTGGCTGTGTTATTGTGTTACTTTGTTTGTTTGCTTGCTTTTTGTAATACAATGCATTATCACATTATGTGTAATGGTCAGAGTTAACAAACAACCAAAATTAATTAAACTATTGGCAATCGAGCAGTCAAACAGTGCAGGGTGCCCCAAGACACAGTGGCTGCCTCTAAAACGTGCACTGTGTGTATAATTGAGGTCCAACAAATTTGTGGAGTTGATTTTGTTTCTCATAAAACATAAACAAAGCAAAGTATTTTAAAGCCTGCATGGTTTATATCCATGTTAAAAAACAAAACAAAACAAGAAGTCTTCTTCTTTCTTGCCTTAATTGGTGTATCGCTGCATTTCTCGACACATTACAGGCTCCTGTAGATCAGTGGAATATTTTGAAGCTATTGGAAGGCACATGTATGCCTCGTAAGCATGCACATGCCAGATGACACAAAGACAAAATGGGGATTGACCCCAAGTTAAGAACAGGTGATTGCCCCACCAGATATGAAGGACAGACATTCAATCAAGATCAGTAGTCTCTGAAATGTAGGCTGAGACAACCACAGACATGCAAGCAAGAAAGATACCCATCTAAAACGTCTATGGAAAAAGCACACAGGGCAGCTAATGCTGCTAAACTGTCTCCACAGTTGCATAGCCTTGGTTTGTCTTATACAAATGACTGGATTTTAAAAAGATGTACAGCTGAACAGTTTGCCTCAGTTCCTGAGTGTGCTGGGCTCAGGCCCTGACCAGGCGCAATTAGACCTCAGCAGCTCAACCTCTACCTTCCCTCAGGAAAAAAAAAGTGACCGCAGCTTGGCTGACTGGGTTAAATGGAACTCAGATAAGACTTCTGGAAAAAATCCAGACTTCCAGGGAAATCCAGGGAGGTAGACTACACCTCTTCATCAGTCACTGTCAAGTGAATGGAGCTCACCTATAAGATAATGATTGATAGAAATCCTGTTTTAGGAGCAAGACAATTTGGATCAACCAATAGATACCGATTGTCCCACGGTGAGATAAAGGACAACACCTCAGTGCATGCAAGACCATGTCCAGATCCAACAGAAGGAATGTACGGCCTCATTTTGAAAATTGTGAACTACTGGGCAACCTAGAGGAAAAAAGAAATTGAAAAAGTCACTTCAAAAAGCCATTTCACTCACTCATCAGCAACATTAACATCCATTCTGATGGTGTCTGCCACTAGTTGTTTTTGCAGAAACTTGCCAATGCCATCGGCTGTCCCAATAGAGCTAATCTAAAGGCAGCTGATTGTCACCAGCAGACCTCTGAAAAACTGCCACAAGGGAGAGACAGAAGCACTGTGACTGGAGGACAACTGAGGCTCAACTAGTGGAAGACAGAGAGATTAAGGAATAAAGGGAACAGGAATCTGAGGATTTTGCCCAAAGACTGACAGCCAATCCAAACAAATAAAAAGAATTCAGTTATTTAACCCACTCACATGAGGTACAACACGGATTGTAACTAACTGCACACTGACAAAAGCAAACAAATAAGCCATTATAGATAATACTTAATGATGCATATTAATGACATTTTCTATTGGATCAATCCAAAGGAAGTGGCCAATGAGTGACAAAGCATGTATTATTAGAACACTGAGCTTTTAAACTTCACAGTCTTGGGTTAATACTGCTGTACAAGCGTGCTTCACATGTGTTCACATCTTCCTAAAACTGTGGAGAGAGAGTTACTTATTCTCTTATATACCCTTATTTAGGGATAGGCAATGTATGAATACAATACCATTATTATGATAGGATACTACACTGTATATCGTCTTCAATTTTGGATATCGCTGTATTGTAATATGACATGAGTGTTGCCTCTTCCCTGGTATTAAAGGCTGCATTGCAGTGGAGTGACCAGACTGGTCTGTTTGCTTTAAAATTGCCTTTACCTGCTAAGTTATTACATTCACGTTACTGATAATTATTTATGAAAATAATCTCAAATAGTCTATCCCCTATTATCTCTTCAGTACATGGCTCTATGTGATATTTGTTAAAGCTAGTTAATTAAATGTAGTTTCAAGCTATGGCTTATGCTTAGTCCTAACCTACCCAAGATTTCAGACACATTTTACACTAAGTGCTGAATAAAAAAAGTTTCTCAAGTTATTAAACAAGAAGGTCTTTGGTACAATATTCATGGATAATCAGCTACATTCTCACTGCAAGTGTGAAGGACTTTCCAAGCTTAGTATTATCACTGAATGTACCTTGTGTGCATGGTGATATAACTTTCAAACCATACAGGAGAAATGTTAAATGTCACAGCATAACAGAGCAGTGGCTAACACATCCTCCAATTACTGAGCAGCAAGGCTGTTGTAAAGAACATACCATAAATCTAAATGAAACTTACTGCAGCATGGAAGACCTGAGATTTGCTTTGATATCACCTTTTTCTCCAACTGTTAATCCTTTATATGATGAGTCATAAAACTTATCTATTAAAGACGAGTGCCAACTAACATACTTGTAAATTATGACAGTGGAAAAGGTCACCCCAGATAAAATGATGAATAGTTTTCTCAAAATAAAAAGATTCCACTGAAATATGTGTGAACTGTGTTTTATTAGTCTATTACCATAATTGGATGTATTTTTACAAGCAGAGCAGACTGTGTCACATGTGCACGGTATGCCTGCTTTAGCTATCGTATACAACCCCAGTTTGTTTACTGACCCGAGAAAAACTAGCAGTGTCCTTGTGCTGGCTGTGTAGGTAGTGGTGCTATGCATGCATGCTCCTTGTGTACATATCTGAATAAATAAAACATGTCATCCTAAAGAGTTCATTCCACAGTGCAAACTCTCCTCCGTTTAAGGTTCCCTGTGGTACTATTTTCTCTTATACATCAGGTTGAGAGTTATTTAGAAGTTAAACATAGCACCAGATAGATTCAGAGATTCGGTTCTTAATGTCGAGAAACTGGTATGTTAAATGGCTGATAAGAGATCCACAGAGCTAAAACATTTCAACACTAAATGCAAATATGTGGAGACAACCTGCCATAAGCCAGCAAGTGGGGGTACAAAAACACTTAGATATACATTATGTGTCAAATAAGTTGCTTTCATTGCTCACTTAACTGTGCAAATCTATTTTTCTCTCATCTAATTGCTACATTACAGTTTGTTTATGGTTTTACTTTACTAGCATACTCATTTATAATTCAAATGTCAACAGAATATAGAAAATGCTAAATGTTAGCACACTTCAAATGGCCTACAGCAGAGAGAGCAACTTAGTTAAACATACTTTACCCTGGTGGGACGGTATCGCATTTACATATATAACAATTCTAACTGGGTAGTCCAAACTGCAGTGGTTAATTTAGCTGAATAAAAATGTGGCGAGTGTATGGTAATTAAAAGTATACAGTATACATAAACATCATTTGACTTCTATTCTGCACCATGTTTTCATTGTTTGACTTGCTAATTAATGTTTTATATAATCTAATATGGTGCATTGTTTACTGCTTAGAAATGTTGCAACTTTTCAGTATTTTTAGTCATACCCTGAACAGGAACCACAAACACAGGCAAGAATAATGTGAGTAAATTTGCTTAAATCCTTTTTCAGGGTGAGAAAGAGCATCTTGTCTTATTTTCCCCATACCTTTATACGGGAAGCCTTATCTCCCCACTGCAGTGTTTTCTTTTTTTGTTCTCCCAATGTCATGCTACTATTCATCCCCAATCTGCCTCTGTTCTGAACAACAAATCACCGTTTGCCTCTTTTTGTCTTCAGGACAACCAACTGTCTGTTTCTTATTCAGGCTCTCAGCCTCCTTGCCACATTGTCCTCACTTGCTCATTGTCTTTGCCTCCGTCTGCCCCTTGTTATTTATGGAATGCAAAACTGCAGGAGTAGAGAGAAGTAGCCTGGAGCTATACGATGCCCACAGCCAAGCTGCCCGACCACTGCCAAGAGATTATGGAAAGGCCTTGTCAGCGACAGGAAGCCTTCTGTCACCTCTGCCACACCACCTCCGAATGCTGCTCTTCCAGCCTGATTAACACTTCTACGCAAGGATCAAGGGATGACTTGGATCACATTTATTCCTGGTATTACCATGTCACCTATATCTGGGCATGTTAACCCAGATGAGAAAAAAAAAAACTGTTAATGCAACTGGAAATGTGTTGAGATTGGAATGCTATAAGCCTCATCCGATCTGAAGGGCATCCATACACATCCTAATATGATACAGACATTTGTCTTTAGTTAACATAAGATCCACGACATTGCTCAAATTTAAAAAACAACAAGCGTTGTTGGCTGAAAGAGACGTGTCTCTGATTATACATCTCTTCTGTGTCATGTAAGCACATTCCAGCTGTTATTCACCAGAAATGCGTGAAAATGAAAGCAGTATGGTGACAATGAATGATTTATAGCATTAAAAAATGTGTGCTGTGCTGCACTCATCTGTGCAGATGATCGGCATATACTTTATCTAGTCCATCTAGTCTGGAGAAGCCCACTCACCAGTGCTGAAACACTGTAACTTTATGTCTTTAATTTGCTGGATTTAGAAGAGGGGATAAAATATTAAGAATTTGTAAGAGACAGTGTTTCACAAGGTCAATAAAGTTTCCCCTGGCTCAACAAGTCACACAATTTTGTGAATTTTAAGAGAGTTTGGGGCAGATTTAAAGCCACCTTAAACTGCTCACATGCAGGTTTTACTCTGTAGGAAGCAGATCTGGTCACAAGGACAGTAACATGAACACATTTAAAATACCATGATGAGATTGTTTATTATCTGAAAAACATATTCAGACACAGATTCCATTTCATGCCCGCTGTAAATTACATTTTAGTGTATAAGCTCATAGAGCAATATGAATTCCATGCATCAGCCTGATGCAAAGTTGTTAGTAATAAACCAGATGTCTATATTTCTATTATTGATTTAGCTGCTGAAATTTAATACAATAAAGATAATCCTCTGACCATGCAGTGGGCACATGACATCTGAAAAAAATCATAGTAAAACATTTTGAATTAGTTTTTATTTGGGCATTTTTAACTTTTCTTATCTATAAAATTAATTAATTTGTTCCTTTGCTCACTTCCTTATTCACATTTTATACTCAAGTTGATAATGCCATCTTTTTCAAAAGTATTTGTTTTGAGGAGCAGATTACGGTAGTCTACTGTGAAAATATAACAGATCCACAGATGAAGCTGACACCATTTTCCTCCAAGCTCAAGTAGCTGTCAAGCTGTCAGATTCTTCACTATACAACTCCCCCTAACCCCAGGCCCAATCAATTGCAACAAAGGTACAATAGCATCCCACAGCTAGTGCTGGCTTCCCGCTGCTGCTGTACACCAGGTGTTGGATGACTTTGTTGTAAAATTTAAGGAGGGAATTGCCTTACCACCAAGGTCAGTAACAGTGCTTAAACCAGGATGTCACATTCCCCATGTCTGGTGTAAACCTTCAGAACCAAAGAGCCCCTTCAAACTCTACTGTAAGGCTTGGTTAACCATAAAACCAATTGCCATAAAAATCACCTCATGGGTTTCACATAAGAGCATGGTAAATACATGCTGCTGCATACAAAGGAGAGATGGCAGGAGCTATTTGAAATCACTGACTTTAGTCCCTTATGTGTTTTCGGTGTCTGTTAGCCCTAAGATAAAAGATCTGAGCAAAATATTGAGGAATGAAAAAGACTGTGGATGAAAGAGTGAGCTCCCAGGAATAACTGAGAAGCCAGCATAAGTACATGTATAAATACCTGTAATCATATTCAACATCTCAAGTCATACAAACGTCATATTCTTTCTGAGCTTTAATGTCCAGATAGGTAGAGTTAGAAACGGCTGCCTCAGTCAGCCAGCATCAAAGCGCTGTCTGTCCAGCATCCACTGAGTAACTGAGTGGTGGCCTGGGCATAAACCACTTATCTTGTAAAATTAAACCTTCAGAAGTTGGAGTGGATATTAATGTGGTCAGGTACGGCAACTCTTATTTCTTGCACTGTGTTTCCAAGATGCATCTGCAATAAAGGTTCAACGAGTCCCAACTGCCAAAGACTCAAGATCCAATAATCATTCATTCTCAATGAACCATTAGGTTTCTGGCTATAACTGCTGTCCAGTCTAACAGAAGGCATTTATTGAGCTGCTGCTCTGTTGCGCAGCTAATTAGATAGGCTCTGTTGTTTCAGTACTCTTGACATGTATTAGCTTGTTTGTATGACTGAGTGCACACCAGACACCTTTTTACATGGTCACTGTGTTCATGCATGGATGTAAAGCCTAAGACCAAAGACAGGATCTTAAAGATGCAGAACAACATGCTAAACAACCCTTTGGTGATGGAAAGCAGAATTGCTCACTCCTGTAAATGTGTGCCATTGACAATTTAACTGTAATAGTGCAAGTAACTACCATAGATTAAAAATGATGGCAGCATTTCAAAGACAAAGCCTCATCAAGGAAGGAGCAGTCAAGTTTGTCAAATCAATATGTAAGATATGTAAGACTTTTACTTGAAATTTTTGAAAAATTAACTATAATTAGTGACAGAATGTTAAAGGTCCAGTATTATACCGTTTTTCATCAATTTCGCACAGCTGTCAGAGGTCCGACAACACTGTATTCGAGATGCACTGCCCCAAACCCATCTGTGGTCCTGAGTCTCAATTGTCTAAAAGTCGCTCAAGTGAGCCCTACTGAGAGCAGGCTGTTTCTGTGCCTGCACCTTTAAAGAGATCTGTCTGTCAACGCCTACTTGGAGAGCCTTGCCTGTTACACATCCCCCCTCTTCTGTTGTTCTGTAGCTGGGACAGAATATAGGCACTGATGTTGATTTATACAACCAACAACAGAGCAATGTGCGTGTCTAGCTCTGAGCGACAATATTGTGAAACACTGCTATCTTACCGCTGGACACATCGAACTTCACCTCGGGGATGAACACCCCCCTCTCAGATATCTCCTATCACCGTGCAGAGGAGGTCGGACTATGAAAATAACTCCTTTCATTTCGTAACTAAAGGAGCAGATTCTGAACAGCCTGTAGGAGCGCCGTATTACCAGAGGGTGGGCTGCAGAGACCATGCAGGAATGGCTTGTTTTCCTCATTCTGGAAGTTGGAAGACTCAGGGAGGACCAGCTTATATATGTAGAGACCAGAGAAAACAAATTTCTTATAATATGGGACCATTAAAAAAAAAGGTAGTTTTGACATTGTGATGATAATTATTTTTTTGCAGAGATTTCTACCGAAGTTAGCATGCCAGTTACTCTGGTGATATGCAGAAACATTCATATGCTGATGAATTTGACGGAGGGTCGATTCTAACATATTTCACCTGTACGATTATCACAGACAGTTGATGTGAAGTTGAAATGCAAAACACCCTTAGATTCAACAATATATGATCATTACTTGAATACTGCACACTATATACAGCTTAGACTAGAGGTCTGCAACTCATCCAAAGCCCAAAAGGGACTTCATCTGGGCCAGTTAGACCCAAGAGTCTAAATAAAACTATTAAACTTTTAAATATTACAACTAAATATGAATTACAATGTTCAAATTAGGGGTGGGCTTAATATTCATATTCAAATCAATCTTCATTTAAATTCTTGAAATATCAAATCATAAAATTACAATATTGATCTTTGCACAAATGCCTTTTTCTATGTATACTGTTGGTTTCACCAGGGAGAAGCCAGGCACCACATTGACAGATCCATGTTTAAGCCAAAACAGTCTTGTGATGAAAAATATAATTACATATCACATAAGTTGCTGACAGTGTACAGTACTATTGAATGTTTTTATAGAGAATATGACAAGGTCTCTAGTGATGTATTTACTGTAATGCACATTTTTTGCATTTGTCCAATGAGCAATTATTTTCCATACATACAATATGTAGCTTTCTTTAGAAATTATTTTGAATAGCAGGCATCTGGGATTTGTATTCTTTGTGGACTTCGATACGGGCGACTTGAATTTGTACACAGCTATAGCAAAGCCTCCTGATTTACCGCAGTAGAGCATGAGAGACTCTGGTGTGTGAGGCTGCAACTGTACAGCTGTGAGCATTATCCATCCATGATCATATGTTGATCCGAGTGGAGAGGACATGCCCTTGTAAACACATCATATTATATTTATAGCTAACCCCATAACAGTGGATTTAAATTGAGCAATCATTTCTGGAGATGATGCATAGTAGTCTCAGGTGAAGAAACAACATGTCATGGAGTAGTGGTCCTCATCTGCAATCTATTTCTCTCATTAACACCCTGTTTTACCATGCAGAAACAGCTGTCTGGCTCAACACTGGTAACAGCTTACCATCGGGAGCCTCAGTTTAACCATTTGGGCTTCTCGCTGGCATTGCACTCGCATTTTAATAACATTCCTATTTAAGAGCCAATCAGTGAAGCCAGAGTTCTGACAGCTGTGGTGGAGCAATAAATCATAAATGAGGAGAGGCACAAAAAAATTCTTTTGCATGTAATTACAACTGTGGTTCTGACAATGTGGCCTGGTTAGCAAATTCATGCCCACATAAAGGTCTTTAATTTCTTACCTAACACTAGGCTAAATATGACCTACTGGGCATGTGTTGGTGGCTGATACAAGCAGCCTTAACCTGGCTTCATTCAGCTTTCCATCCCTGCTGCACTTGAGAAGATGTCAGTTTATTTGTTCATAAAATAGCAAACCGACAAACAATACACATGTAGAAATAGTGTCATCTTACAGTGATTAGGATGATCAATTCTAAAACCTTGGTTCTAAAATCATCCTCATGCTCAGTCATTCATAAGCAATGATAGGGCAAAGTTCTTTATGAAACACATGACTGTATTAAAGATATTATTGCATGGTTTTGAGGACACTTTGTAAACAGTTTGTCTGCAAATTTCTGCATTGTGTTTTAATATAGCTTCTACACATTGTCACAGATTTCACAGAATTGAAAGAAAATGTGATTTATTGAATTGTCATGTTGCTTTGCTGATACTGAAATGTATCAACAACAGATTGTGCCATGCCTGTAATTGCACTGAGCTTAAGTTCCTATAAAATTCCTGGGTCAATATTTTATACCATATACACAGCAGTGTTTAGAAAATGTGTGCTGTGTATTTGTAGTGATTAAAGTTGGCAAGGTCTCAAATGACTGCAACAAGCATTTTGACTCTT
Organism: Acanthopagrus latus; assembly: GCF_904848185.1. Taxonomy (NCBI): domain Eukaryota; kingdom Metazoa; phylum Chordata; class Actinopteri; order Spariformes; family Sparidae; genus Acanthopagrus; species Acanthopagrus latus. Next base: position 29,056,997 of record NC_051056.1, read on the forward strand.
TCAGTGTACAATAAATAATAATTTTAACATTATATACATTTATATAGATTTGTTTAACTGCAATTTTCTTCCCTTGAATCCTTCATCAATCAAGTATGATGTACGATGGCTGCCAACTGTACGACTGTGTGTGTGATAAAGATTAATCTCCTTCAGTTTAAAAGCTAGCAATGACACCCCCAAGTAAGTAGATAGTTAGTTGTTCTGGAGAGTGAGACAAAAGTGCTGATCGGCATTCACTGAGTAAAAGCAATGTTAAGTGTTGAGTTCACCGAGTGGCTCTTTTCAAATTTCACATTTTCCTGTGTGTTTAAAAAGTGTCTGATGAAATAAGAAAGCTTCATATACAGCTCAGATAAATTGCACCTTTAGGCAGTAGGTATGAAGTGGAAGTCTCTGGAAATCCAGTCACCATAAAGTGATTAAACAGTACTTGAAGTTCTGAAGGCCAGCTTTTTCACCACGGAACAAAAACAGAAGTGAGGCTTGTGGTCTGAGGTTGGATCTAAGGCGAAAATAGCAGGAATAGAGGAAAGACACGGTCAGGGCAAACATCCCAAATCCATAAGTTAACAAATAATCTGCTCTCCATGGCTGCCTATTGCTGCGCTCAAACAACTTTGGCCTTGAGTGTGAGATAATTCCCTGTTATCACTCCCACTACTTAGAAGGATTTAAGAGAACTGTAGTTTTCACTGAAGGAAACCCTCAATATGTCCTTAATGGCAGCCTTTGTGCATTGTGCCATAACAAAGAAAAAACAGTAATTACAAAATGAAAATAGTTTTACTATTGTCCTGAAAGAAGACTAATACAAAGGTTTTACAATGATTTTCCATTATGTAATTATGTAAAATATTAATTTTGTTTGTTTTAATGTTAATCATTTCCTATATTGTTTTTCAATGTGTCCTACAGCGTGCTGGTAAGAGGTCGCTGTGACAGGAAGGTTTGCACAAACATTGGAGCAACCTATTTTTCATACCCAGCATGGACAAAATACTGTCCAGTACAAATATGGTTTTCAGGCAACAGCAGCACCTGACCTGCATGATGCACCTGCAAAAACTTCAGAAATAGAGGCAAAACAACTGTTTTGCTCTAAAGGTAGTTCTCTTCACGTCACTCATTAGAGCTCACTGTCATCACGTATTCATTCAGACTATTCTCATGTTTCTAATGCAGCACAGTTTGTTAAGTCACAGCACTGTGTTGGGACACATCTATACTGCTTCTGCTACCATGAGTAGACTAGCTGCAAAGTACTTATATCACCACCATCATCATCTCCACAAGCACTCAGCAGCATCTTGATGTCAGTCAATTTCTACAGAATAGGAAATGGTTACATTAGCTGATTCATTTCTGGTAAATAACCACAGCTCAGAAGTCAGCTCAGATGACCAGCCAGAGAGAAAAGAACAGGCACTCTCTACCAATTCCATTTTGAATATGGCCCTTCCATTGACAAATCAAATTATCATCTTCCTGCTCGTTTCTATAATCAATAGAGTAAAGGCTTTGGCTAATTGGATGATGAGAATATTGCACCCTGGTAGTACAAAGTATTTTCCTGATTACCCGACATGAACTTTCCAACTGAACTGATATTTGTTTGTTTAATTGTAAGTACAGTACATTATGTGCTCAACTCCAGCAGACCAACATAGAGCTGCTATGTGCTGGAAGACACATGAAGTCTTACAGGCTCATTAAAAAAAGATAAAATTCTCCCTGGCCAAATGCTGCATATAGTCTACAGTCTGCTGTGCACTAAGAAGAGAACAAAACTGCATCCTATGCAGTATGTCAAAGATGAGTGACAACATGTAGTGGGAAACCACATAAACAAGACTTATCACACAACACTGTCCAAAAAAAAAGTGTTTTATAAAAACTGCTGCTGTCTTACATTGAGGTAAGGTACTACGGGGGCCCGTGGGGAGCAGCGGACAAAGTTAGAAAAAATTGTTTTCCTAAAACACAAACTCAAATGATTTGATTTTTCTGATTTGTCGCCCAGCCCTAACCACAACATTGTTATTGTGAACGATTATTTACAGGTTATGCAGCTATTGGATTCATTAATGCAATTATAATGGGCTCTTATCAGTGACTAAGATTTTTTTTTCTCATAATCTTATTCCAGAAATAAAAAAAAAAAAAAGCTGCTTCAGAAGGTCAGAACTAACCAAATGTCACCACCTCCCAGAGCGGCTGAGAGATCAAAGTTCTTGCTTTAGAGGGTCAGACAGACAGTCTAATACAACCCACAGAGGATCTTTGGAGTAAGCTCCTGAAACCCAAGGGCAATTACTCAGAGCTCTAGCCTACACAGTGGAACTGTCACCTGACCTGACATGTCCTGTGCTCAGACTTGAATCTCTGTACTTTCTGTGTTCTTCCTATGTTAGAATGTGTTTCCAACCTCCAAGCACCAATTTGCTCACACAGTCTTACGACATTAAGTTCAAATCGACTGAAGACTTTCATTAGATGTGACTATGAGTTTAAATGTGTTTGTCTGTGTGCGTGTTAGTCCTGCAACACATTGTTTATCAACCCCATGTGGAGAGGCTCAAACTCCTTCTAATCTTATAGCAATATGTGAGTATAGGAATGCATTACAGTGAGTACACAATATAATTATCACTCAACAACATGCCCCGTTCACAGTGGCCAAAAAAGCTGCTTACATGTGGCATGTTTGCAGGCATGTACACGCCTGGCTTTTGTCTTCAGTGGGAACGGCTACAATTGGCATTCATTCTGCAGGAGTTATGGGTAATTTTCAGCTCCAGCTCTGATCTGCAGCAATGGAAATATGACACCTGAGACACCAGACCTCATACAAGAGTCCCAGCTCTACAAAAAGCACCTTTAAAACATTTTCATGGAGGAAGAACCTGCATCAGAGTTACTGGTTCATACATCTGATTTAATGTAAAGGCACACTCACAGATAACATACAACTCTAAAAACAGAAATCAGCAGTAACATTTCTCTTGGAGCAGACATGCAAATCCATACTGACAAAGATGTTTTGATTCTTTGTTCTGCAGTAGCGACAACGATGCCACAGTTGCCTTTTAGACAGAAATCTTAAATGCAAGTTATTATAACAGGGAGAGAAGATGGGAAACATGATTTGAAGTCATGCCGTCAACTGGAATAAAATGCAGTATATAGTACAGATGACAGCGGGGGATGCACACGGCAGACTGCAGAGGAGCTAAAACACTAAAATATTTCATGAGACATCTGCACACAAACATGGTAATTACCACAGAGGTAATAAAATATCTTAACTATATTGGGGTACCACTGCTTGAGTCTCAAATATCTTAATGTCACTTGCTGCCACTTATCTGTAATCCTCTGTGTTGGCCCATAGAACCAACCAGTCGCATAAGTATGCTGAAAATAAGACCTTTCAAAAAAATAATCAAGCTCAGGTATAACACTGGTCTAGATTAATGTCTTAAATATGATAGAACATAAAGCTTGTGTTCTACTTCCAAGGCCAAGCCCTCCCTCTCCCAGGTGTACTTCTTGCTAGCAGGCATATAATCTACTGTATCTTGCTCCAGCACAGACAGTGACCTACTTAAAATCTAATGAAAGTTCACTCCCCTCTCTCATCAAAGTAGTACACACAAGGTTACCTGAGCTCAGTGTCAACAAAGAGGCATTTTGAACCTTTTCCAAAAGCAGATGAGTAAGCTTGTGAAGCATCAAATGTTCAGTGAAGTACACTGTAAAAATCAGATTAGTGGCTTATTTTACCAGGCTTGAAATCAGAACAAACTGAACCCTTTTGCTCTTTTGTTAGCAGGGCTCACACTTACAACCTTATCCGTTTTCCTCCTGCATGCTGTACATGGCAAGTCTTAGTTTGCTTGACCCAGTGGAGAGTGAATTCAACACCTTTTAATAAAATGTCATCTAAATTTTCCATTCCATTCAAAGATACTGACCCACACATACACAATGAGTGGCGAATGTGGATCACATGACACACTGCCAATTCAACATGCTGAAAGGTTGACTCCATTACTAAAAGGTGTTAACTCCATTTAATTAGCCAGCATTGACAAGAGGAGACTCTCCTGCCAACACCACAGACTTTTCTAATCAAATCCCAGGTGACAGGAGCCAGTCTCATGCTTATCGACTCACAATCTGTGCTGCATTTTCAGTGATCATGCAGATTGTTTTGTCAGTGGTTGATACCGAGGTGTAAATTTAGTGGATTACAAACCAAAGTGATACAAAATACATTCTTAAAACAGTACCAATTTCTTCAAAATCAGAAACAATACTTGAAAGAATAAATCCTCTTTCTGCTGCATATTTACCTTTTTCATTCACCACTCAAAGATGGCATTTGCTTTTCTTCACCTTTCAAGGTTGGTAAAATCAAAACTTATCATCCTTGTTTTTCTTTATGAAAATGATCCATAAACCAAATTATACTGACATCTGGGAGTACAGTAATCCTTTTTTAATCATTTAATGAATACATGGATATTATTCATTACATCTAATTATTTATTATTGTGGCTGTTTTAAATGAGTTTGATTTTTATGCTTTTACAAGACCAAACAGAGTATAGCTGCGAGCCTTCTTGCTTCAGAAAAGCTGGGGTGACCTAATTCTAATAGTTTGAGTTTAGTTCGTCATACCAAACATCTGGCTAATCCAACACAGGAACATAAAACATCACTTTTTCACAATAGACATCTTCCATTTACACATATACAAAACACAAGAGAAAAATGAGTATATATTTGTCTGAATTCTTCAAAATCATTCGTTTTTGTGGAAAAACTCAAATAAACTGCCAACATTGTTCTAATGTAAACATCCAACATGCATCATCTATAGCTACTAGATCAGTGTCTGTTTGCACAGTTCCCAGTAAAAAGGACGTTAGAAAACAAAAAGCGGTTTATTGTCTACGTCAGACAGCAATTTGAACAAAAATGCTCGAGCAGCGCTGAAATATAAGGTTAAATGGTGATCCATGTTTTCTCTTCTTACAAATACCATAATTAATATGTACAGTATAAGAGTATAAAAACAGTTCTGCTCAAGTTCATTCTGCTCAAGTCTCTGTTATCCAGGTACTATCATTCCCTTTTATATTATGTATGCAAAGATCAATGCACTTTTCATTTTAGTTAAAAAAAAAAAAAACAGATACTGTACTCAGCATGGTACAAGATAGCAGGTCAAGGTACTGTAAAATAAACTGCAAGTGCAACTAAGGATCTCTCTTCTTTGCCACTGTAAAAAGAAAAGTGATCGATGATTGCAGAGTAACACGGCAACAGTTTGCTGATTAGCTACACAGTTTTAATCCCTCAAATATTGTCAGGAATATAAATTACCCTGATGAAACCAAGATATGCACGCTGGGGAACTGCACATCAAAAGACGTCTTCTTAGAGAGATCCAGTCATTACCAGCACTATGACAACTGAGTGACTGAATAGGGATGGCACTACCAGTGCTGGAGCGTGACTTCTGTCCAATGTTTGATGCCTATAGAGTGCAGATCTTTGATCTAATTTTAGTGTGTGCTTTGCCCTTCACACAAATACTCATTATCCATGGCACAGCCGGAGTGGTGGTTCAGTGCCAGTCGGATGTACCATCAATTCCTGCACTGTAGGAAATGAAAAAAAAAAATCAGAAAAATTGATTTTTTTCCCTCTATTTCTTCATGGTGAGAATTTTGGGCTACAAGCCCAGCCATCTGGGTTAGGGAGAAACAAACCCAGCAAGGGATGTGAGAGGGAAAATGAATCTGTGCTTCTGTGGTAAGAACTTTGCTGTCACTTGTTGCTCGGAACATAAAGCTGAATATCAGCTTTTTCAGTAAATTTGTTACTGACCTTAGACTTTTTTGGGATCATTCGGTTGTTGTGTTTGCACTAGAATGTGTTTTTTCCTGTACTTATTCACCTCAGGAACAAAAGTAGATCAGCTTGTCAAACTGTATTCATGTCCTCCCTAGGTAGGGGAGTTCATTTGAGTTGCACTCCAGTTCCCACTGATCGGTTAAATGGTATGACCTGCTCTATCAACTGTTTTGGAAATGATCAAGTGCCATTTAATTTGTCCCTTTTCTTCTGTCATTTTGTATGAGCACAGCAGAGGCTAACCTGCTGCCATGCATAAAACTATTTTCCTTGTATCTCTGTGAGTAAAAGGATGCTGTATCATATCATTTTCTTTTCTCCTCTCTTTCTCCTCCTCCAACTCTATCTAACAGTTCACTATTACCATCCATCTGCTGTTTTCATGTCTCATCAAAGATTTTTCTTTCCCTCACCAACTTTAAATATTCACTTCGTGCTCTTTCAACAATAGCTTACAAACACTTGGAAATAATTGAGTCTCGGCGGGCTGACAAAAAAGGAGCAGCGATCGTGCGCAGTGGAAGTGATCAAATATGGCCTTGAGCCAACTGTCTTTGTAGATGGTCTTTGTATTGCCATTGATCCGGGGGTGGATACACCCAAGGAATACATTATTTATGCACTTTTTTCTCCTCCCGACAGTTGAAAGTCGTGAGTCACAAACAGTAACAGGATTAGATGGGTGATGCACCGGAAGAGAGGAAACCAGGGCTGCCGAGTGTATGGGCAACCCTGTGGACCAAAGGCAGTGGCCACAGTGTGTGTTAGGAGGCTTTCATCTCCTAACAGAACAGTAATTGTCAAGATAATGTACTTCTCAGCCTCACTGTACACAGGGTGCCATGTCATCATTACCATGGGCACAGAAAGTGCTTTTAACAAACCTTGATGAGCCAATCATATATCCCTGCAGTATGCTGTTAAAGTCATTTATTTTTCTTCCTGCAGGGCAAATAAGTAACTGTGTGACCATCCACTGAGCAATCTGCCTCTGAGTTTACCTCATGTGGAACGTTTGTGGTCATGGCCTTTGCCGTGTATCCATATAAATTGCAAAAGATAAAACAATAAATGTGGTGATTTCGTTTTAGCATTTTAAGTGTCTCGGGTCATTAAGTTGCTTATTAGCTGAAAGAAACTCAGTGCTTTGCTTCTCTTAAGTAACACAAACATGTTGAACAGGCTTCCTGATGCAGTCATGTACAATAATTGTATTACTTTCTGTTGAGTGCTTTTAGAAAGAAGGCAGCTTAACATGTTCATATCCTTTAAATTATTCAAATTTCTGCGTCTAAGTGTCTATGTATGTGTGCATGCAAAAGTTTGTGTGGGTGTTTAAAGATGCCTTTAGGGTCCACATACACTATGTCTTATATAAGATACTACAACACTTTATTGCGCAGTGAACTACACACTATTAATACAGTATAAGGCTACAACATAAATCCTCCTACTTTTACTGCCATCTTCCCAAATAAGTAACATTGTTCACACATTTACACACATACTGTAACAATTTCACTGTGAACATACATGTGCTCCATGTCCAAGAACTACTACCAAACCAGAATTTAGCCGAGAGTAGGTCTGCAACTAATGATTATTTTCATTATTGATCAATCTTCTATCAATACTTATTATCAATACTCAAAACAGTCCAACAACAAAAAGCCTCTTCCTTTACTGTTATGCCTCTACTGTCATGTATCATACACAACAGAGGAAAGAAGCAAAGCCCTTCATTGAAGAATGGGGAACCAGCAGCTGTTCGACATTTTTGCCAGAAAAATGACTGAAACAATAAATCGATTAGTAAAGTAGCTTACAACTAAATTTCCCTCACTAACCCTGTTTTTATGGGGGAAAGTCCACTGAAGTCTTGGTCAGGAGGGCTAACCGTCACCATGATTCATTTTCAACACAAACACTTAGTGAGTTAAAGTTTTTTGCTGGTGACAGATGCTGTTTTTCAGGCAGAAATGTGAGGAAGAGTCAGTAGGACAGGGGTGACGGACACTTCATGTATAACTGCGGTATTTTTGTCCTCATATCAGTTGCCAAAGACATTTACAGTTACTACATTACTATTGTTTGGTCCTGTAACTTTGCTTTGTTGAACATTTCTCATTATTTAGTTGAGTGAAGGACCTGTTTAGTTATCAGACTGTCAGACCGACACGCCCTCGCTCCATGTCGCCAGTTTTTCCATTCACACAGGTTCAGTTCGCCAATGTTGCGCCTTTGATACTACATCCAGAGGCGGATCAGCGCTGGAGCAAAATTTCATCCTCCACCACCTCTGAGACTTTAACACAGACGAGGGTGCAGAGAACTGGTGCAGGATCCCCGCACTCAAAGGGCAGCGTGAATAGGGCTACTGATTAATCGATTAATCGTTGCCGCTCTAAAACCAAGCTAACTGCATGTCAATATTCAATGCCTCCACTCACTGTATCTCCTACTCTTTCTCTTCTGTTTAACTGAAGACTGAATCAAATGTATTGTGGGTGTTCAAGGACCATGAACTGCTAAGACACAATAAGTGTGGGGCATATTCATACCAAAGAGCTTTTCTACAAACATTTCTCATGCTTGCTGATTAAACAGTCCATCAAAGCCAAAACTCAGTGTTAAACAGCCTTTTTCCATTTTCTTGGCAGAGGGCAGCATCTCTGTTGCTAAGCACCCATTTCTGCATTGTGTTTGCATTTCACATCACATAGATAATTTCTTGATAAAGTACCACTTCCAGTACTGTGATGTCTTTTTTTTTTTTTTCTTTACTGTGTCTGTTCTGCCTGTAATGACTCCACACATTTGTTGCTGCTGCCACACAAATAACAAAGTGATTTTTAGGGAAAAACAACACCACTGTTTTCAACAGTAAATGTGAATGTTGTCATAGATCAGCTATGGTTAAAATGACTGGTGTACAAAAATGGTCATATACAAACCATGTGGATTTCAGTTCAACATTTTATATCATGCAACAGTGCTTTTTCCTTTGCTCAATTTATATAGGCTTCAACTATTCTTGAAGCTCCCTGAAGCTAATCAAAACACACACACACACACACACAAAGAAACACACACTTTTTTCAAACCAGTGCTATGTGAGCCCCCTGTCTCTGTATCTATATGGATGAGCTCCAGGCTGTGACCAGCAGACCCAGAGTTGGACAGCCTGGCATCCCCTGAGGTGTCCCTGTTCCCCTATTTCCTGCTATTCATTCTTCCATCACAAGCAAAGCCCCAAGTGCTGGAGGATTTTACACTAATACATGCTCATTGATTTATAATTCACAGTGAGCATGCCGGCATCCAAGGCTGGGAATTACACATGTTGACAATAGCAGTGGTGCTTATATTCTTGGAAGTAAAGGTCAATGTTTAAATTTGGAGGTTTAATTCTTGGCTCATCAAACAGGATCAGCCCTTGCAGTCCGTGCAATATCTAATGTGGCAGGCGAGCTGAATTTGCACTACGTGTGCTGAGTTTTTCTTAGGACATGTACATTTAATCTGTCATGCGTCACCCACATTTTAAAGGTGGCAGAATGCTGTCATCCACAATTTTGTTCAAACAAGCATGTGATGTAATTTATATCTTATTGTGTGTGTTTGAGCATGAATCATAAACCTATTTGTGATCCAGCTCGCATGTGTCATTTAGAGGAGACCTTTTATACAGTGTGGTATACAGTTCAGTGAGTGGATACATACATTTCTAGAACAGAAACACTAAGTGGAATGGATCAGCTAATCGTGGCGGTGTTGGGCGTTTCATCATGGACTCCAATAAGAAGCACACAGAACAATAATCAAGTTATACTGTTTCAGTGCTATGATCTTGTTCAGCATCTGTTTTTAACTTCATGCTAAATCTTAAAATATCAACTCTACTGTATAGTAGAGTACTCCCCATATCTAATCTACTTTACTGTTTGGATATGAAGGGAATTCAATAGACCTTTTAAAATCTGTAAATGCATTTAGAAATCTTATACTGAAGTACAAGTTTGCTTTCCTTAATGTCAATAGCATAAACAAATATCAAAGCGAAGTCAGGTCTTCAATCCACTGAATCACTATGTAAACAAAGTCCATCGTGGGCAGGCAATGTTTTCATAGAAAATGTCATATGGTAATAATAAATTGCAAATATAAGCAAGAATAACATTTTGTTTGTCACTCATTTCACAACTATCGGATGTTTGTTGAGACTTGGTACTTACGCAGTAGACAGCGAAACACTGTAGCAACTGTACATTCATATAATAAAAGCCCTTATTAATACCGATGAAGAGCCCATCTGCAATGGGGAAAAAAAAAAATGTTTTATATATTCAACCTGCAAGTTTATCACATTATTAGTCAGTGCCATTAAATCAGTTTAACATTCTTCTACAGCCATTGCAATCACTGGCAAAGTAAAAAAAAAACATACATTTTCTCAACAAATTTAACACAAATTTTGTAATTTCATTCACTAGAGGTCTCTGAATCAAAACAAAACAAAAGACAAAGTGTAGAATCATGAGAGTGCTTGTCTTCATTGTTTGATGACTTCTATTGCTGATGAGAATCTATCATTGTGATACATGACAGCTTTTCAAAAACTAGGTAAAGTATTAAAGTTGTATTCATTTTATGTTTTGTCATCTCTCTCCGCACTGTCTTTCTCTTGCAAGTTACGGTGACATGTGAAAATCTCTCTCTGAGTTTGAACAACCTTGGAAAATAGTGGATGATGTCAGTGAATAACTCAACAAAATTTACAACAAACGTCGACATTAAGATGCAGGAAAGTGTCATGACATATCTTCAAGTAGACACTATGACATTCTGACCTGGAATGACATTGTCACAACGCCTTTCTCCTCCCCATCAACCCAAGAACCATACTTAAACCAGTAAGCCCATAGTCTCACACACACATACGCACAAACACACACACACGCATGCATTTGCTCCAGACAAACAACAGAATCATCAGACAACATCCCTCTGTAACCAACAGGCAAACATGAGTGAGACCGCAGCAGGCAGGAGATTATGTGCTGCCGTCAGAACCTCCATTGCCACCCTGAAAGACTCAAGAATGTCTTGAGCTTCCACTTGACAGTCAAACCTCTGGTAACACACTGAGCTGACTGGGAAGAGGAAAAGAGAGAGCTGGAGTGATAATAAGAGCGGGAGAGAGAAGCTGGGAGAGCAGAAAGAGTTCTTATCTACTCAGTGTGCTCCCCAGCCCAGGAGCAATGGCATGACAAAGGTTCTAATGAGTCTCTCGCCCAACTGACAGCTATCTGAGATTATACGACTATAAGAAAGAAGCATGCAATAAATTAAAAGGGCAACACTGAATCATAGCCCCTCCTCCCAATTTATTGGCAGTTTATGCAAAAGACTGAAATAGAGCAGGAGGTGACTGCAGTATATGCCAGTTCAGGAGCAATGCTGTTATGAAACTGGGTTGGTTCCACTCACTGGATAGCAGCCAACTGTCACTATCGTAATAGAACAGTGCAGGTATAATAGGGACTTTTGTGCCTGTGCAGAAATTAATCTTGTGTCATCTTGCCTTTCTTCTTGAACACCAATAGAAAAGTCAAGATTGACATTTAGCACTGAAAGTCAATAAAAGACAGGCCCACCAATTATAGGAATGATTAAGTACTGTACGCTATCACCTCCTTTCTGGATTTCCACTGTTTTCTGTTCTTTCATCTCTTGTTTCACTCCTAAATTGTGTTTTGAAACTACTTGCTACCTATAAGGAACCTTTTCCAACCAGGAGATGAAAACTCTTCCACAAGACCCTGCACAACATTTTTTGAACCTGCAGAAACGAGACATTTCGTTCACACAAAACAACCACAGGTCTTCTGCTCTCAGGGGGAGGTTTAAGGTGTGTAGGCGTTCTTACTCTTTCCCCACTGACTCGTTAAAGCATAAGCAACTAACAAACATCCAAGCTGTACTTTAGTCTATACGAGCTGTAAGCCCAAAGGAAGCCAGGATCAGTGACCTGAACTAACAAGTGCAGGGCCAGTGTCCTGCTGAGAGCCTTTCATAGTTTGGCAGAAGTGGGGTTATGGGAGCTTGTCCAATGTAAGACACAAGTGCTGTTGAAGAAACCATAGTCCCCTCAGAGGCAGAGGAAGTATCCATGTACTGACATTTCCACTATTGTTGAAATAAAAAGACGACACCCTGACATGTCTACCTGTGAAACATTTAGCGGGGATACTGAATTGTGTGTAATAACCTAACATTTCTGGACAAAAGCAAGACCACTCATAGCTTTGATATACATTTTAAATTATAGTCTGTCAAATATTATTTGCAAGATCTTTTTAAATGACAGTTTTGCTATAAACTTGAAAAGGTTGGGGTGCTGTGTTTAACAAATAAAACAGCTTCTGCTGACTTGCCAATCATTATTGACATTTACTAAAACGGAAAAAGAGAGAATATTCTTAATATTTTCAAATCATCAACCCAGTTGTTTCATGTAAATATATATGCCCATTCTGAATTAGATGCTAGCATCATGTCACAATGAAGTTTGGAATGGGGCAACAAAATGTTGGGCAGTTTGCTCAAAAAAACACCTGCTTGAACATCCCACAGGTACACAGGTTCACTGGTAACAGATGATGGCAAAATTGGGTATGAACATGCATCCTTGAAAGACTATGTCATTCACAAGCGAGGATGGGGCAATGTTTATTACTTTGTCAAACACTAGACTGGGGACATTACTAAATGGACTCGGAGACGCTTCATAGGACCATTTCGGCTTCTTTGAAAATTAACACGTTCTGTTTTTATTTTGGCTATACACTGGAATCAGGATTGTAAAAGCAAGCAAGTGAAGTTTGGTCTTGTCAGATCCATGCACATATTTGTTATATTAACTGCATTTTACAGCATGTGTTTTACAAAACGGCACAGACTGAATAAATATTTTTTTCCAACCTGGATATGCAACCTTTTATCTGCTTACACTTATCACTTGACAGGACTATAGATAAAGCTTAGCAAAACAATGCACATAAAGAGTATGTATATGTATGAATATGTAAGTAGCCCCTCACCTTGATACAAAAAGATGCAGCACTTCTGTTATCATCCAAAGTGCAAAGCGGTCAATACTCTAAATACACTGCTTCATGGCTGAAAACTGAGGGTGCAGGGAGAGGATGAAGGTGGCAAAGTCACTGTAAGGACATCCTAAAGTGGCTGATGGAGGCAAAACACAAAATGGATGGTTCCAACATTGGCCTCGCAGAAAATGAACCAGTATTAATCGTTCCTCGCTTTTGGGAAATAGGTAGGTTATTCTAGTGTGTGAATATTTAATGATGCTTAATTAGTTTTGTTACGGGGGGGTGGTCAGTAATAGCACGTAATTGGTTTGGATGTTGTGTTTGCATGTTTGTGGCTAAAATAACTTCTTGGTTAATTGATAATGGTTAATTGGTTCATCGATTACTGTCTAAATTACACAAGAAAAAACACGTATAGTACTAATGACACAGAGGACACAATATCCCTTCACATACTGCAAATGGGATTTGTGAAACATCACGGTAAACGATTCAACAGTAAATGTCACATGTACTTTACGGCGCACTCCTCTGTTTAGACAAGAGACTAGCTCAGTATAACAATAAGAGGGATTTGTTTTCTTAAAAAACTTTTTTAGCAAAAACCTTCTATTAATTCATTTTTAGATTTTTTTATATCTCACACCTTTTTCCTAGTTACGCCTCTGAGGTGCAACCTTGAAATATATGATATAAATGTTGAAAATCAAAAGCTTTCAAATCACTTGATCAGATGACATTTTGTTAGTGAGATCACTCCAGCAACCTACAGTTTTTTAAAACTGAGTATGTCCCATTAACATGTTTTGTCTTCATTCATAAAGAATAATTTAGTTTAAAGGAGAAAACAACCAAATATCCAATGCAACATATATTTCATTTCAAATTATAATGGCTGAGTTTGTGGTAGTGATAACAGTCTCTAATGTCCCATCACTATCAAGGAGGAAATCCACAACTTTGCAGGTTGTATTCTGCACTTGGTAAGTTTAGGGAAAGCCTGTGGATTTACTAGCAGAAGTAAAAGTTCAGCTCAAGTTTAAAATACAAGATGTCTTGATTTAAGCTGTGGGCAATGCTTGAGGGCATTTGATCTTTGTTTTCTTTTTCAGTGAACTAGCCCAAAAGCCCTTTTTCCTCTTGTTCTATCTCATCTGCCACATGGTGCAGCATCCTCTGCCCCCTATTCTTAGTCAGCTACGTCACCCCTGACCCTTACTAATGCTCCTTGTCGACACACATGGAAAGGGACTTTTCAAAAGGTGATACAACGCTTATTGCCCTCGGCAGCTTGCAGAGGAAGGTCGCACAGCGAAGTGACACAGACAGCAAGGTCACTGTCAATGGAGGTTGTTCGTAGATCACTCCTCATGCCCCGACAGCCACTTCCTGGTTACTGTATCCCAGAAGGGCTGCACTGCCACCAGCAGTCACTTAGCACATCACATCTTCAACAGATATCAGACAGAAATCCTTTGTGTTCCTTTTCCTAATCTCTTTTGCCAAGCTTTTCTCTTTTGTACATAAAAGAAAATGTGGTTTTACTTTCTATGTTTTATTTCAGTGTGAGTTAATTTTTCTGCTGCTCTTGTCTAGATCCTTCAGATATAAACACAAATGTTAAATAAAAAGAGTGCTACATAGTGACACACGCAAATGCCCTTATTGTCAATTATTCAATGAAGGAAATTGCTCAATATGCATGGTCAATGTCTCTTATCTTGTCACTGTTATCAGATTATGGTGATTTCAATAGTTGTCCTGTCTATCCAAAGACCTTCCCCCACATGCCTTTTAGGAAAGGGCTGTCATTTTTTGTAAACTGATAAATGAGCTTTCATCTAAAATAATATTTTTTACTTTTGTGAAGGATACTCGATTAAAACGGCATTTTTTCCCCACTCCTTTAAAACGGCTGTCTACCATGATGAGTAAGCATATTCCATAAATGACCCAGCTGTTCGAGCATATTGTGTTTCGCCTCATCAGGGATTCAAAGGGGCTGACAACAGATCAGCCCAATCCGTTCACGGCGTGGTCTCCAGCTGACCAGACCTCTATTTAAAATAAGGTCTTTTGTTCTTCCCAGCCAGCTGGTGATATATATGCTACAGATGTGTGGCTCATGATCGCTAGCTTCAGAATGTTAATGTGTTTCTAAGTGACAGCAACAATTACATACATATTAGCCTGTAAATCTCAAGTATGCAGTGAAGCCACACAACTGTGCGATATAAACGCAAAAACAAACGCTGACTAAAAGTATTATCTATTCACGAGTAAAAAAAAGCATATAGTATGCATATATTAGCTTAGGAGAAAAAAGTATCATTTAATTTCATAAACAAATGACAAAAGACAAAAGCCTTGTTTCACTTACATTATTAGGTCTCTTTCATTGACCGGGTTAGAATCTGATATTCACAAAGTACATATCCCCAACTGTATCCAAAGGTCATAGCAGGGAAAAAAAACTTAAATTTGAAACCTAGTGTTTCAGTCTGCGATCATTGATTTTTCTTCCATGTCCTTAATGGATCAGCTAAAAATACTGTATGCTGTTCTGCTTCTGGGTACAGGCCCGGCTGTTGACAGAACTCTCTGTACATTTGTCCTCTAACATCAACTTTCCAACATGTATTTCAAAGAAATTTGGCCAAATTACTTTTATGATATACAAATGTAACCATTTTCGAGTTAATTATTGTCTTGTATAATCTGGAGCAGTAACAGCACCTGAAAGACCTTAACCTCGCAAAGATGGTACTTGTATAGCAGCTGATCTTAAAGCTATGGAACAAATTGAATTTAATTTCAATCTCAACTTCATTTTTTTGCAGCTTTTAAATGCATATCAATTATCAATTATATTTGACATCCACCATTTTGTGTGCACATTTTAATAAATAGGCATTATATAATTTAAATAAAAACAAATGCAAAGCTTGACATATCAAAACTCGATAAAACATAAATATTTATTTTATGGTACAGCCCCCTCGAACATTTTAGACTTCTATGAAAAAAAATCCAATTTAGTAATCTGTTCTGTGTCAATTTTTTTCAATAAGAGATAAGTTGATGTCTCATTAACATAAGAGATATCTTAATTTATATTCACCATTAAAACAAACAATATAATGGATATTTTACAAATCTCGTCTAAACTTTATCTCATCCATATGCTGTTATTTGCAACAGTACTTCACTCCCTTAAAGCTAATCACATAATGAGGTATGGCTTTAGTCATAACAATTAGTGATATTGATTCATGGAATAATCCTGTTAATGAGCCCTAACTAAATGATGTAAAAACTTGTGACACTACTGGGAATCTAAAAACTTATATTAAAATATCATGATTTGCAACTTCTGTAACTGACTGATATTTTGCTGGCACCAAATCTAAAAGGCACACATGATTGCGAATGATTTATCATACTTGGAGGCAGGTGTGTCAGATTTCAGCTGCCTACTGGCGTGCATGCATACTGATTCAAACTCTGTTTCTGAGTAATAAATCAAAACCCCAGCATTTTTGCCATCAAAGCTGTTTCATCTGATTTCTGCCCCATGTGAACATGCTGTCAACAGCACTGAATAATCACAAGGTAGAAGAGGGCTCCTTCCCTCTGTTCCTACCATACCGTGATTCAGTGGATGCATAATATCACTGGAAATGGAGGGCCTTGTCTTTGCTGACATCAGAATGGGAAAAAAACAGATTGTATACTGTATATGCCCTTATACGCACAGAGAAGGGGATTATATGCTTATATACACTCACCTGAGCAAACACACACGCTGTATACATGTGCCTTTCCTGCTTACGCACATACCGTAGGCACAGATGTATACAAGCACACATACACAGCCCTGCACCAATGCACGTACACAGTGCCTGAACCAAATCATTCACCAAATCCAAAGGGCTGAAAGAGACAGACACAGCATTGCTAATTCAGACTTAAAGGAACTACAAGGAAAAGCAAAGTCCGTCTTAGTGCTTTCCTTTAACCATGCTACTCCATATCAGAGGCAGTGCGTCAGTCCTACCATGGTTAACACTCAATAAAACATCAAAAGGGATGAAGCTCAGAGCTCTGGACAAATACACACCCACACAGATACCAGATACACTCAGAAACTCCCTTTCACTCTCATTCGCTCTCTTAGACAAGTACGTGCACACGCATATCTGATATATACATAGTTTAAATGTGGCTCATTAGATTAAATGAATTTCAGCAAGAAGAATAGATGAGAGGTTTACATCTGTCTCAAGAGAAAGCAATAGCATACAACGCCATTTCAATGCTAAATGTGATTTCAATAGAACATTTGTGAAAAGCAGCTTCCTGCAATCAGCCCAAATATGCAGGGGAACAACTGGCGATTTTAGCAACCTATAAGCCAGTCAACACCAGATACACAGGAGCTGTCATCAACTTCCCATCAGGCTCCACTTCCCCCCAGTGGATGTTCTGCAAGAGGAGAGACACTTCTTTTGAAATTTTTATAACCAGAGGCAAAGGCATTTAATGGTCACTGTTTTGCATGTTACATGAGAATGTGGCATTCTAATCATCTGCCCAGGACAAAGTTGGGCTTTGACAGCTCAGACAGGCTATTTAATATTCAATTATTTTAAATATTTCAGGGGACCAACAGGATGCTCATGCAATCATTAATATTTCAACCGCTGCTGTACAAAAGGAGGTAGCCTTGCACTTGTCTGGTATTGATCAAGAGGGCAGCACATTCACTCTTCCCAAAAAAGAGCACAACAGCATACCTTAATGCTTCTGTCTGTTGGTCTATACACTGTCAACTGAAACAGTGCTAATTACCATCTGAAAAGGAACCTGGCAACCGAAAGACATAAAGAAATTACCCTATCATCACTTTCCCCTTTTGAGAGAAAGACCATGAAAAACAGAGAGATAAAGAGACACAAAACAAGATGTATTGCTGAACCACTTTCAAACCAACAAACTTATACATACATAGAAACTGAAGGTGAAGGTTTATTATAGGGTGACTGAGATAGTATAATACTAGACACAATCAGTTCTCTGCAAGCAGAGATAAAAGGGACATGGCAGGCATTAAAATGCAGAGAGACACTCACCATTATGAATAAAATGTGGCTACTGTACAAAAGTAATTCCCTGCGCTCACAGATACTAGCTGTTGCAAAGACGAGGACAAACAGCCACCGCAATTATGCCCCTTCCGCTGGCAGCCTCCCCTGGTGATAACCGCTATGTAGCAAGGAAGCAGAGAGATGAATTGCTTTGCAGACGGGCATCTCCCCTCTCAGCAAACACACATGCACAAGTATGCAGATAGACAAGGATAGATTATTCTCTGCAGTGGGAGTCGCGATCTAACAGCCATAAAATACAATTTAAAAAAAGCATTCACTGTAAGCCCTCAGACATTTATTTGTATTACTAATATGCATTTATCCCAACTTTGCACTTTCTATAGAACTGGCGATACATAGTCTAGGATAAGACTCGCATACCCTTTCCATCTTCCTTTCCCTTTCCCACTTCACTCTATTTTTTTCATGCTGAGCTTTTAAGCACCCTAATCTGCCCTTTTCCCAAAAACCTGGAGGGTGCTATTGATGTACAAGAGCCCGTGGATGTGTCCTTACCTTGAAATACCATCCAGAAACCTATAGTCCACAAGACAAGCTGTCTGAAGCTCGGTGCCTCTCCACAACAAAGAACAAGGGCAAAAATCCTTCAAGTCTCTCAGAATCAGAACCCAATTCAAAGCCTTTTCTGATTAGAACTTACTTTTCATGAACAGGATGTCCTTCATTGATTCTGTATATAATCCGTTCCTCTTGACTTCCCTGGTTCAGGAGAATTTCTTTTGGGTTGCTTCCCCCTGATATTCCACCTTGGCACAGTGAAATAGTGTTATGTATTCTACTGGAAAATGTGTGTGCGAGAGACTGAGCGAGAGAGCGAAAGAGGCACTGTAGGATCTCTTCTGGTGCGCACTACCAGCTCCACTGCAAGTGAATCCAGCCGGTCCTCACAGCTTTCCTCCTGCCTTCAGGAATGAAATTCAGCATCCGCTGTTCATCCCCACAACAAGGGGAGGGTATCCCCCCTGGATGGAAACTTTCAGACACCTCTGCCAAAGCTATAGGAGGTGGTAGTGAATGTCCAGTGAGCCCTGATTATGTGTTATTTTCCTCGATATACTCCCTCCTCAATGGATTTTTCCTCCTTTTGCCTCTTCAATTTGCCTGTTATGTAGCTCTCCCCCGCTCCGGAATAGGGTCTCACAGAATGGATGCTGGGAAAGAAGCAGAATGAGGCGAGCCGCTTGTTCTCGCACTCCGTCTCTCTCTCTCTCTCTCTCTCTCTCTCTCTCTCCCTCTCTCTCCCTCTCTCTCCCTCTCTCTCTCTCCCTTCCTCTTGCCTTCGCCCTCCCTCGTACATGCCTCCTCCCTGCTTCCACACTGCACCTCCCCACCCTTTCATTTTCTCTCTCCTCCTCTCCTTCCCTCTCATACACACACACACGCACTTCTCTAGCTTGGGCTTTTCACAATTACTGCTGTGCCATTGCCAGACATGTCAGACAGGAAGGTTCACCGCCCATACTCCTCAGAGAAACAAATAATGCTTGATAAACATGTAAAGTTAAATAGATATGAGGCAGCAGCATGGAAAAGAGCACTGAGCCAAGAGGCAATCAAATCACCTTCTCTACATCCTCGTTACCTGCTTAACTAAATATCCCTCGAGATTACATTTTTTTCCGCACCTCTCTTTTTTTTAAGCAAATTTTGTTTCTTGAGGGCTGTTCAGCAGTTGATGCTGGCCAACTGTCAAGAGTGACTGAAGAGGAAGACGAAAATAGCCAGCTAGGGAGCTGCACACTGCATAGAAACAAGGACAACACATGTGCAGTAGCAGCCATATAATTATATAATTAGCCGCCTAAACAAATTGCCAGAAATTCTGTTATCATTGTGTGTACATACACAGTGATTACTAGCCCGAGGTGCGGCAGGATAACAAACAATATGAAGAACAATTTGAAACAAAATACAATTCTAAAACGTTTCTGGAAATCCTCCCACACATACAGTATCTCAACTCACCATATGTATTTGTGGAGAGACCATTTATGGCATACCCCATTTGTCATGTACTGAGAGCGGTATGTCGACAATGCATCCTGTCGTCACACACCCACTATGAATAACTAACATTACTAATCCTGAGCAATTATCTTGCCGAGCCTGGAATTCATGGTCCAAGTCAGGCTGCTTGTTTTCTGTTTCTCTACAATGTGTAGCCACGTGTTCATCGATTAGGATTGCCCTGCAGAATCCCAATTTAACCTGTCAATCATGTATAACTGTAACAGGACACAGAGTATGTTGATTACATATTGGTTCCATTTGCACTAGGTGTTGATAAGAGGGTCCTGACCTTGATATTATCAAGGCAAGGTTGCATCTCATCAGCACCTTGTCACCAAAGCTCTGAGCCAAATGTTAAAGTGCTTCTGGCAGGGTCACTCGCCTACTATATTCCATCCATCATGTGTGTCTACCTTGGGGAGACATGTCAACAATGTCATCACGTTTTTTTGTACCAGAAAAAGTGCAGTTTTGGAATCGAACAAACCGTCTCACACTGGGGTATTGCAGAGAAAGCCCATTATTATTTCTCACTGTTTTCCATTTTCTCCAAAACCTCTGTCTAAAGGCTAACTCACGCTAATGGCATACGATCCTTTCACCACTTGTTATCATGTGTCACCATGTGAGATTAAGCCACTGTCATATTTCCAAACGTCAAAAATGAGTGAACTCCCCAGAAAAGCAGCATTTTTTTTCGCTCCCAGAATGACACATCTCTGCTGCTTTACCTTGACTGCTTCTGTCTGGACACACAAGCATCTATTATTGCAGTCATATTTATGTATTTTTGGCCAGTGACAGTTACACTTAGCTATATCTGTACAAGACCACTGGCTGCTTCAGCTATTTTTAAAACGTGTGCATGTGTATGACTGATGTTAAATTAGCATGACAAAGTCAATTACAAGCCACACGTGTTCTGGTATTGGTTAGCTTGACACTGTTGGCTGCATCAATGTTTTTTTTGTAGTTTAAGGCTCAGCACTTGTACACAGAATTTGTAGCTGCGCCAATACAAAACGTTTCGTTTTCGTTACAGCAACAACATCAATTGTTCAGTTTGTCCAATTTTCTGAGCAATTACGTAATTTTCTCCTTTGCATCAAAAAACAATAAAACAAAGCGGGAATTTCAATAACATGGACGTCAAAAAAAGGACTACAAAATCTGATTCGAATGGCCATTGCTGTTCCTTCTATCAAGCATACATATGAGAATATCATATGTTTATCAAATTGTAAGTCGGTTCATCACAGTGGCGGCGAGGAGGGCAGTGAAGGTTTGAAATTTGAAAATGATCCAGTCTTCCCTCATGTTCTAACCACAGGCAACTTTCATTTCATACAGTTTATCTTAATTCCATGCTAAAATATTTCAATTATGTGTGTCCTATGCCTTCCAACAAGTTACTGGATTTGTTTCCCACTGTCAGGGCTGCAAGTTGATGGCTGGAATCGAAAAAATAAAAACATTTTGAGTGTTTTCCAACATAACACATTTAAAGTCACCAGTCCTGTGGAGCAGCTCCCTCAGCGACTTGAGTCAAAAATGAATATTCCACTCTTAACAGGGAGACTTTAAGTGTGAAGATAGCAGAGCAAAGAAAAACAGTGGGCACTGAAACACTGAACAAAATGGCTCCACATTAGCTCAGTACATGCAGGCATAATGAAAAACATCTCAACCTCAACATCAAAATAGACATTAGCGATTCAGCATCCATGTTCACGGTCTATACTACACAGAAATCTTAAAAAAAACTCCCATTGTCAGATGTTTAATTTAAGAATGTTTAAAAGCAGCATCACAATTGTTTTATGTTAAAAGGTCTATCATAAAACGCTCCTATTTCCCTTTTGTCCCATTCCCCCCCTCACTCTCACTCTCTCCCCTCTCTGGTACAGCTTGCAGATAAGCCTGGGTAAGCCCTCTGGCTGAGGCACCAGCACGGCCCTTCCTGAATCTCATTATCGAGGTAGCACAGTTTCCAACCAACTGTCCACAGGCCCATGTTCCAAAACAGTCAGCAACTACAACCAATTTGTCGTTCCATTGTCTCTGTAACTTTTTTGTAAACTTATCAAAAATGCTACCAAAAGTTTCTATTTTGTGCCATATAGATACATGTTTACAATCTACAATGACATTTTCCTTAATCACCGAATGTACCTGAACCATAAAGTAGCTGCTGTGGAATTTTTTTAATTGGCAATGACATGTAGTGACTGGCAATAAGGATGCCCGCCCAATTAATCGCAACTGATGATAAAGACAGAAAGAACGTGAACATGGTCCGACACGATGATAAATTGTTTTCACTCAGCAGAATGATTGTCCAAAAATTCAAAAAAAAGATTAGAGATACTGAATAGCAAATGTCTGGCAGGTCTAGTTTCATTTAACAAATCACCACAGAAACAAATCACACTGCACAATTCAGCATTGCTGCCAAGAGGAGGTGAGCAAATGGCCCAGGTTCAGTCATCTGAGGATAGAGCGACACCTCATCATGGATCCCACTGCTTTTCCTGCTTAGAGACACCTTACTCTGCTTCTAATTGGTTGGCCCTGATATTTGTACCCAAACCAATTGTACTCATTGTGCTTAAGCCTAACTAACCCAACCACGAAGACAAACAATCAGAGGCAGAGTAGGGTAGGTCTTGGATCCACATTAGCGCAGCCATAACAGCCACTAGTGTACATTAATGGCTGTCGATTAACTATAATCTAGGTTTTACAGTACGAGTGTATGGGAAGTTTTGGCATGTGATAGGCTTTATATGCTGAACAAACACCGTCCACAGCTGCATTTTAAGGCTTCATTAGTCTCAGCCCTGAAAAAGCCCTATCTGTCTACCCCTGTTCAAATAGATAAAATAATATTCTAAATTGCATATCCCCATTAAACCAGCTTTTGAAAACAAAGGTTCATTTATTCAATCACGTACCTTACAGACGTCAGTACAGCCAGCAATCTCCTGCAGCGTCTCATGTCAGCAAGGTCCTGAGTGCAGGTTTCGCCTCAGCTTTTGTTGCAGATCATTCTTCTCTCACTGTCTCTCAAGGTCATGTCTTCTCCATCCTTTTTAAACAGACAAGAAAATACATAGTTTATACAATGTTTCAGACTTGGCCACACTGCAACACAACAAATGTGGACTACTACTACTTAATCTGCCATATGTAGAATTTGGACTTGGTATTACTGATAATAGACTAATCCAGTTTTATAATTCCTCAGCTCTCACTCTTGTTTTAATCATTTCATTATATTAGTTACCTCAATATGCCTTGTCCTTTGACTGCTGTTCCTCATTTTGCTGTAACCATTATCTTCATTCTTTTTATCTCATTTCAGCTGGGCTTTATCATCTCTTGTCCCTGAAATGATACAAAACGAGTTTATGCAAGTTACTCACCTGAAAATAAAAATGTTTAAACTCTAAAACAGCGTGTTTTTATCACTGCAAACAGCGACAACACAGATGGCGTTTCGCGCTGAATTGCTAGCATAACCTAACATAGCTTCGGTTAGCGTTAGATGTCTAGCTAGTTGCTAAGCTAGTTTCTGTCAGTACATGTGCCATTTTGAAATATATAAAGGAGAGTTGACGAAGCGAAATACCCCCAGAAAAAACTAATATCCAACACATAAAGTTGTAGGCGTACATAAACACATTACATACGCGTTTTAGCTCTATCTGTCTTAGTTTACTTACTAACCGTCTGCGTCACCTGCTGTTAGCTCCTCTGTCACGTGTCGATACGTTACTGACGTCACACGTAGCAGCGCAGCAGGTGCGTGGACGGTTGGTTTTGATTAACGGCTCCATCAGCTGACAGTTCAGCTTCCTCACAGGCGCTCTGGAGGATTTACAATAGCAAACGCACAATTTAGTGGCACAATGTCGCTAAAACTACTGCAAACAAAAGACCAGAGGGAAAGAAAAAAAACACAGTGAAAGCCTCTGTGGACGCGAACACGCCACCTACCGGATATAAGTGGGAAATACACAGATGCAGATCAATGACGGCTGAGCTTTTATACTTTAAGTCGGCATATATTTTGTTAGGCCTAATTCTTACATAGGTTTGGAAAGATTTTTAATGTAAGACTGGAAAACTTTTTAATTAATAAAGCTACTTATGGCCAATAGAGGGCACACTTGTCTTCATGGCCTAATAGTATGGCAGCCTCAATAGGACATACTTAACCTGAAGTCATGCCCCTTCCGGTTTGCCTGATCTGACCTACTTCCAGAAAACTTTCTGTGCATGGTGCAAGACAAGTCATTTTTTTATCTTGTTTGAATATTGCCTTGAATATTTTTGTTTGTCAATTTAAAAGATAATTCTCCAAGTCAAGAAAGTCACAGTTTAGTCATAATTAAAGTAAAATACCATCCAGTTTTGTGTTCTCGTTCAACACTGGAAAATGATCTTTTTATATTGACAAACATCAGATGTGTAGTTCATGACACAATTCAAACAGGATCGAAAAAAATATTTGTCTTTCTCCCCTTACCACCATACAAAGATTGTCTGAAGTAAGGTGGTGTGACTTTAGCATGATGGCTTATTGCACATTTTTATTTGCATTTTTTAATATTTACATCGTTGTTAACTGCTGAGTTGTTGGGAGAAATGTGTTAGCTTGTCTTCCCAGAGTTTCATTTGGTGCCATTCAAACCATGAAATCATATATTTCCAACTGTAGACTACCTCATAAGGTACCGCACACAAACATCTTCAAGACAAAGTTTACTTCTGAATGTCACCACTTTATTTTGGCCATGCCAGCCAACATGCTAACACTCCGGCCGTCATCAGAGCATGGAGGAAAATGAAATTCATGTAATGTATGTGCAGGAGTTGGCAGGTGATTAAAGGTGCACATGGTAATTAGTGTCCTTTTACATCATATGTAAGCCAGACAACAACACTGATAGTGTGGAAGCAGAAGCCCTAATGGTAAACCTTGTAACCCCACCCCAGTATCTCATTATGACCATCAGTAACCATGCACCTCTTGGCTTTACTGTGTGTAATAGTTTTATCCTATATCTTCACATTAAGTCAAAATTGAACAACCCTGTTATAATGTCACATACGGCTACGCTGAGGCAATCACTGTTTTTTGGTTTCCCTTCAGTGAGCTCAATCGAAGCTCATTCCTACAGTCGCGGCTGCACTTTGACATGCACTTTTGCCATTAGCATTAATATTTTACTCACATGTTTCTCCATATCGCTCCACTGTGGTGTGGTCACGAACTCCACCCATCTGTCCCATTAAATAAATAAAACCACACACCTAAAAGACCATTTGGAGCATTAATAAGAGACTTTTCCTAGCTATACAGCCTCATAGCCAAGAATGTTTTCATACTTTTACTCTAATCTATCACAGTCTGTTAAACTTTTACTTTGTACATATTGTTCCTGGTTTTTCTATTAACTCAGCTCACTGACAAATTTCAAAATGTTGTTCAGGTCAGTGCAGTTTTTCAGTAAATGCATGTTACTCACCAAAACTACAGTTGTGCCTTTACACACAAATCTCCAGCCCGAGTTTGAAAAACATCCAGCGATTATTATCCCTTTTTTGCAGTACAGAGATGAATCAACCTCACCCATCTCATGAGCTGATCCTAGAGAGCCAGGATTTTTCCAGTCTCAGCGTGTCAGTCCACGATGCCCCTGGGAATGCTCCGTCCGTTTACAGTCCAACATGTTGGATGAAAGAGACTAGACCAGATCTCTCTTTGTGATCAGGTGATCTGGGTTTAGGTGACATCTGTAACCCCTCACAGCCTCAGCTTTACTACTTGACACCTTTGGCAAAAAAAGGTATTTGTGTGGATTTAACTGCTACCCGTGAATCAGCCTGGCCTCTCGTCATGTATCAGTGGCAGAATGCATTTGCTTGTGGCTCTGGATGCCTTCTAGTGGCTCAGGATGCAAAGTCATCACCTGCATTTGGAGTCATTAAAGCTTAGGATTCCAACAAAATGTTGTCTGACACTTTTAGCCTTGAGGTAAATGAAATGGCTCGTCTCCACCCCATTGATCAACACTGGAACTGAAACTCTGACATGTTAAGGGAAACTAATTAGGGGGGAGCATACCTCATTAAGCTTAATTAAAATAAAGATCAGAAAGACACCCAGCACATTCCTGTGATCCAGAAGTTGTATCTGCCCCATTATATGATAATAAATCTCCAATCTAATTGATTCTGAGTTAGATGTCTCCATTTTGACTCAACTTTACACTGCTGCTTTATTCCAGGCAGGAAATTCTCCACGCCCTCTGGTAACAGTACAGGGATGTCACAGTATATGCTCACAGGATGGGAACTCATAAGATTCTATTTATAGCAAGGCTCTTATCGGATCTGCTTATTGGTTCAATTCTTTATCGATTCCCTTATTGATTCCTGATCAATTTTAGTTGAGCTGACTGTGGTTGGCGGAGAGCTAGAAATCGCAGCAGTCTGTCATCATCTAAAATGGATGAAATGAGAGAACATTTGAGTGTGGCACTGATTTTATTACAACAGGATATTAAGTCTCTAACAGTCACGCTACTCGTTTGGGAAGCAGTGTCACTCGTACACAAAATATGTGGCAGTTCTGGAGTTTAAGCCTTTGTATAGACAGATGTTTCACCATGTTTCTGGTGTTTGAAGTGATCATTTTACAAACGTTACCAGTGCTGTTGCCACCTCTCGTTGTGAAATGAAGCTGTGCTTTTGACACTTTCTTTCCTCGACAACACAATTCATTCTTGTTGCAAGTTTTTGAGCAGCTTAGATTATGATTTCAATTTGATCCGAAAATTTGGAGCCTCAATTCTCAATGATTCCTGTTCTTCAGTTCGATCCCTAATGAACAGGTAGGACCAACATTTGTAATAAACTGCTGTATTTTTGCTTAAATAATGAATCATTTGACTGTACAAGAAAACATGGTACCTTTTAAATTGCTGCACTGTTAAAAGTGATGTAAATTGTGTCCATTTCCAATTCATCAAATATTGACACTTTGGACTCATAGTTCAGGTCAGCTGCCATCCTTGACTGTTGGAATGTGTCCAGTTGTGAATGAACATCAAAGATCAACTTTCTTACAAATTGGACCTTTAACATAAGAAGAGGTGAAGTTTGGCGCACTGGCAGGAAACTAATTTCTGGATTTTTGAAAATGAATAGAACTAGAATGTTACTCAGTAGAACGTATACTGTATATAACAGCCTATATAATAGCCTAATCCAATATCAAATAAAACATCTTTTAAAATCCACTCACATCCACATTAAATCATGCTCACACATAGATACCAACAAACTCACTTTGCCTGTTTTTTTTTAATTCACACCAAGATCCATGCCCTACTCCTTCAGATATTAACAAAAGAGTTGAAAACACCTTGTCTCACAATGTTAAAGAAAGTGGGATCAGCCAGATCAACACCAAAAGTTAATGGGGTCTGTTCTTGTCTGAGACCTGTCCTACATCCAAGTTTCAAGGAAATTTGTTCAGTAGTTGTGTAATCTAGCTAACAAACCAACCAACCAACAAACAAACAAATAGGCAATTGCCGGGGGTCCGGAGATTTCCAAGGGTCCCCAAACTCATAAACTCTTAATCTCATAAAACTGGTTAATAAAGTTGTCTTCGATTTAAAGCAATTGTTATTGTTTTAGTCTTGATTTGCGCGCTTAAAAATACATAAAAATGCTTAATCTATCATGATTGTTTCGACTGCTCCCCCCTCCCTTCTTATGCAATGGACTATTCCATGTTACTGCGCATGTGCAGGCTTGATTCAGGAAGCCGGAAGCAAAACAAACTAGTTGGCGCGCTTTTTGAGAGGTTTTGAGTTTAGAAAAATGAAGCGGAGTTACGCTAGTGGAGCGGAGAAGAGGAGAAGACGAGGGGAAAGCAAGCAGTTTTTTGTTTTTTTTTAAAATCAAAACTACCAAAGGTGTCAACTTTTTTCGAGTGATACCGAATGTAGCCGCAGGTTCTCGACAACAGTAAGAGCCAGAAGCTGCTGTCAGTAGCACCGCTGTCAGTGTCAGCCGAGGAGGAGATGAAACGGAGAGAGACACAGGGACGCTTTTCATCACAAAGATGTGAGTATTAAAGCATTCGACATGGTAAAGTATATTAAACATTGATTCATGTTCTTATCAATTACAGTAAAAGCGTTGAGATGATTCACTTGTTAGATAATAATCCTCAAGAAGGATTTTAACACTAGAACGGCCAAGACGGTCATTGACTGTTTTCAAATTTATGTTTATGTGCAAAAACTTTGTTGAATGAAAAAATGCAGTACTGCTGTTAACTTACCTGACTTTTCCCAAAAGTTAAAATTTTTAATTTAGAATAGTTTTTATATAAATTACACAAAACACAAAGAAAATGTGATATGAATTACCTATTTCGGCCATAAACAGTCATATTGACCGCACATCATTTCGGGCGGTTTGTCTCTCTCGTCTCTAACGGTGTTCACGGTCTCCAGCTGCGCTTCTTTGCGAATTTACTTGTAATTATTATTTATAGTTGTATTTTATAGCCTGGTTTGGCACCATGAGCAAACAAAAACGGGAGTTCCCCTTCGTGAAACAATAGCGGAGCTGTTCAACACAGTGTGGTGATGCGACTCTGACTGTGTACCAGGGAAAACCGAGGAACAATGTCTGCATCCTGAGCACCTGCACACAGGTGTGGGTATCTTTAGTGGGGCGAAGGCCAAGTGGTAACTGTGAGGAGAGCGGAGGTAGTCTGACTGTGACCAGGGATCACAACAGCTCTTTGTTGTTGTTTTAGATCAGCTCGTTTCCAGCTTTTTCGATTATTATTATTTATTGTATTATATATTAAGTGTTAAAATAAAATGTTTAATAATCCACCAAGTTGCTTTTGATAGTTAATGTTCTTGCTCTGATTTTTCTCTATTAAAATCTCGTGTAAATATCTGCAATAATTACGGTTTACTATGTGCGATTATATGACTATTGATAAATTTATGATTAAACTTAAATGTTAAAATGTACATTTTGGTATTATTTCATTTTTGTTTTTTTAAATATCATGACACAATGAATACATTCATCACTCAGTGGGGTTTTCACATGAGAGATTATAGAGTTTAAAATCTAGCGGTCAAAATGACTTACAGCCGTTCTAGTAGTGTTGGAATTCCGTCTCTTCTAGTGTTAAGGACTTTATCTAGTTCAACTAAGTGGTAACACAAGATACAACAATATCCAGGCTGAACCTACTTGCTGCTGCCCATATTGAAGACCTTGTGTTGAGGTGAGAAAAACTTTTGTTAGTGCAGTACAAGGACGTGGAGGGCCCCAATGACTGGGTTTGCCTTGGGCTAAATATGCCCCTGGTGAAAACATAACCTCTTTGGCAGAGGTGAAATAATCAATGTTCCTGATACAATTTAAAAAAAGAGTTAATATTCTTTGTGTAATGTAAAAGAAAAACCTCATGAAGGATCTTACATGCATTACACAGCTGATTCAAGTCCCCATCATACTTTTAACTGCACCCAGTGAATAAACACGGACATGTAAATTACCTGTGTGTTCAGATCAGCAGATAGTCACACATATTATAATAAATAACAATAATCAAAGGCGTTATTGTCATGTAAATGCTGCTGGGTCTTACTCCTCTGTATCTTTTAGGGAGATTCAGGTGGAGAGAGTGGCCTGTCCAGTGAGTCCAGTCCTCCACAGATTTGGACACTGATGTAATTCAAGTAGCATCTCCATCAGAGTGGCCTCAACTTCAACCTCAGGTTATGTAATCATGTTGATTTTAACTTTAGCTGGAGAGATGAGTTTTCTGCCTGCTGTCCAGCCGTTTCTAACAGCCTCTCAGCACACATATGTTACACTGCTTATTATCCAAATTTGGATTATTTATAGGGCCCTTTGTTCACTCCTAGGAATCTGAGAGTTCACATGGGTTTAACGCCAATCACCTAAAGAGGAATCAGTTGTACTTTAAGTCTGAACTTAGCTTCTGCTCTTTGAGGGTGGCAGAATTATACAGAATTATATGTTAACAGAGGGTAATTGTTCGTAATTTAAATTGGAAAATGCTTTTAGAGAAAGTGCCTTTGTGCAAATGCCCCCTGTTGGGCCAATCATATTTGGCAGAACAACAACATGATTAAGAATATCTTTATTCTCAACCTGTTCTTGTGCAGAATAGAGAAATTCAATTCAATTCATGTTTTTGGGAGCAGTTTAATGACTCTATGGCCGACATTAGGGAGTATGTAATATACTGGCCCCATCATCTGTGGTCTCCCACTGTGCTCAGAAAGGTCAATAACAGCAAGCCATTGTTGGGTTTGACTCCATTTAAACTAGTGTTTAAATCACACAATCATTTGTTACTGTGATCAGATAATGTGTTTCTGATTGAATACAACTGCCTCTTAATTTGTTTTGCAAAAGCTGCACATTTGTTAATATTGTCAGTACAACAATCTGGTTAAACATATTTGGTAGTTTGTCATCTAATCATGTGATATTGCATCACAAATCAAACTGCATTTTCATTTTTTTAAACGTCACTTATGTTTTGATCGCTGAAATAAAAACCTATAGACATATATAAAACTATTAGTGATCAGATAGTCTTATAGACTTAGAATCCTGATAAAATGTTTAGATATGAATTCAAATTGCTCTCATTTCTCAGTTTGTTCTCAATTATGATTCTGAGTAAGTCACACGGTGTAATGCAAACTTAAGTACGAGTCAAATTACAGACTTGAAAAAGTACTCTTGAAAGTAGCTGTAATTACCTATTTTCACTCCTGATTATAACTGCATTTGATTAGCACACAGCATGTCACCTTCCCTTTAAAACAACTGTATTGGTGAATAAATGCTCCTATAACACAAGATACATTTACTCTCTTTTCACTTAAGGTAAAGGAACTGTAAGTCTGAACTGTACATCCACAGTCAGATAATCTCACAGTGGTGCTGCTCTGTCACAGGTTTCCTTTACAGTTCTAATAATCTGAACAGATGTGTTGAAAACAAAACTTAATGTGATAAATTCTAACATATGCTGCATCATCTTGTCTGTTACACACATGCTGTTTTTTTTTAAACAAAGAGCACGTGTGGTTGCTTTTGACAGAGATGCAGTATTTCAAAATGTTTATTATTATCATGACAATACTAAACGGTGTAAAAGTATATATTTACAAGCTCCTGCTGCATCTTTAAGCTTGTAGTGGATACTCCTCTACTGTACCGATATGTACTGTTTCCCTGAGTTTGACCTCCTGGTTTTGAGGTGAACTGAGAAAACATTTCGGGGTTGAACAGAAATGCACAAATGACTTATATGCTTGATACCGTTATTCGCGGATGCTTTGCTTTCAGAGGTCTGATGAATGCAAAAATGTGGGCAAGTGAAAACTGCATAAGAGTGAGTGAGGCAGCGTTTGAATGCAAAATAGATAGCAGGTGTTTGAACTGGCACACCTTCTTACCAGTTGACTGTGATAGGTGTGACAAAGAAACTTGGAGTGATGAATGACCTTCCTGTGTGTGTGTGTGTGTGTGTGTGTGTGTGTGAGTGTGTGTGTGTGTGTGTGTGTGTGTGTGTTGGAGAAGAGAGGTGTTTCATTTGTGAAAAGAAGAGAGGGAGAGGTAAACGTCCTGAGCACACTGTAGAATGTGGACTTGTTACAAGGAACTTTTCTCTCTGATAAGCTTGTTCTTATTTTCTGTCTTCTTTTGATGCTTGTTTTATGCAAACAGTGTTTTCTTTTTTTTAACTTTGCTTTGCTGACAGACAAGTGAATGCATTACTTCTTGAAACAAAGTAAAAAACAAAAACACCACAAGCTGTTGGGAGAGGACAAAGAGTAATTTCCCCATGGTGTCTAAGATATGCCAGTGTAAATTAATTTACTTTGGGATAAAGATATTCCTAAGATTTGTACAAGTGACATATATATATCTATATATTTAATTTTAACATGCTTTAATGTTTAAGCTTCAGCCTTATCTCATAGGAAGAACAAAGTGTGAGTGATGAACTAATGAGCTCTGAAATGATGCTGGAGTAGTTCTTCGTCAGCAGAGATATGGTAGATTAAGTAGAAGACAATGTCTAATGAGAACTGCTCTGTAACCGGGGTTCATCCAACAATACACCACAAGATTCACATCCATCTATCCATCTATCCATCTATCCATCCATCATCGATGAGTCACATGTAAGCAGCCGTTTCTGATGCTGAAGCGGTAACAACGCAGACTAAAAGAGAAATGCCAGACCTTGTGGGCAACCTTTACTCCAGCATCCTTCTCAGGGAAGAGGTGAAGCTAGATGCTATCTGTCAGTTTGTGATTTAGTCTAATTCCTTCCTCTTTCTTACAAAAAAAAAGCATCTTGCCTGATGTGACTTTGAACTACAACAGATGCCATAAATAACAACCACACTCCACTGCTAGAGCAAGTTATTTTCATCAAGCTGTCTCCATGGTGGACCTGTACATGATGCGTGTTGCTGTTATTAATTAAATTAGCGTGGGAGCGCTGCAGAACAACTGTTTCAAGACATCGGTCATTCTGATGCACCGCAGCTAAAACAGATTCAAAGCCCTTAGCCATCAGTTACACCATGTACTGAATATTCAAAGAGTGTTGTATTTAAAAGTCATCCTGCTTATACCGCCTTGGCCCTCAGTCAACATGACCCCGCTGTGACCTCTGCATTAACCACCTGGCACCAGTTGGATCCTGCCCAACTCCCTGACTTACTGTATAATAATCTATAATTATCTCTCAAACCTTGAAAGAGGTTGTCGTACTCTCTTGTGTATGAGATTCTGCCCGAAGTGCTGCGTTAGGCTGTCAACAATTGCTGAGTAAGTGTATGCTGAAGCTCTGGGTGCTTTGATGTCCTAAGTATGTTTCTTTAATCAAGACTTAACCGAGGA
The DNA here is from genome assembly GCF_904848185.1 of Acanthopagrus latus. NCBI lineage: Eukaryota > Metazoa > Chordata > Actinopteri > Spariformes > Sparidae > Acanthopagrus > Acanthopagrus latus. Next base: position 29,090,235 of record NC_051056.1, read on the forward strand.
GATAATAGCTTCATAGATAATAAAAGGAATATAATGTGGTGGTCATTAAGGATTAAACATTTAAAATTACAAGTGAATGGACAAGTAAGCCCCGAAGACTGTCCTGTCCTTCACAACTCCCTGCTGTCTGCTCTGAGGCACACATTAATACTGCAATAATCCTCTTTGACTTTTTGCCATTTAATACACACTGTGTGTTTGGAGTATGCATAAATTCACCTCAGGATTGTGATAGCAAAGTCCCTTTATAGGCTGAATGGAGACTATTACCCACTTTCAATTGCAGTTGCATGACTCAGTGATAATGCAGAATATTATGCAGAAAAAGTGATACGGAGAGGAAGTGTCGAACTTGTAATCCATCCTTCACCGAACAGGATATCTCGCTCCGCAGTTATTTTTCACAAATATTGGCTGTTTGCTGTTAATATTATCAATTCATTTGCCGTTGTTTGGTGAGTTGGGACTTGAGAAAGCGTATTTAACCTCTCAACTAGGAACTCGAGCAAATGGGGCTGTTTTACTGATTGGATGTGGGAAATGCAGAAATCAGAGTTATAATTGAATTCGGGGTTAATTATTTTTTAATTGTTCCCCGTAGATACTGAAATCTTGCTGTGCTGAAACTGGGAGGACTCATCACAATGACTACATCCTCAAGCTTCACGGGCACTGTATAAGCCAAGGCAGAATAAATATGTGTAACTGTAACTGTGTAATACGTGTACATGTTGAAATCTGGACAGTGAGTGGTGTACATTACACATGTTTTTATTTGCTCTATATGAGTGCAGTTGTATTGTACATTAGTCCTAAACGGCTATGGGTCAGATATATTAATTCCTACATTTTCCTGTGATACAGAGTTACATTTTGGCAGTTTTCTTGCGATCACAAGTTATTTTGTCATTATCACAAAAGAAAATGTTTTCCCGAGATAATGATATTTTTTCTAGAGATTCTGAGGAAACAAGCTTTGTTATCCCAAGATACAAGATAAATTAATCCATCATCAAAAGAAAACAAAAGGTTAAAACGTTCATATGGTTTGCTTTAATCCTCCCCACAGAGCCGTGTGTGTGTGTTATGGTCCACTCTTATCAATCTTATGAAGGCGTTTTCTCTTGATAAATTGTTTTGTTACTTCAACAACGTTAAACAACATTTGTTATCTCATGACAATGACATGAACAACATTTGTTTTTCTCAAGATCTTGAGAAAATGATCTTATTATCTCAAAAATGGAGGGAATCACTTGTGACTGTTTGGGGCTTCCGAAGTATTCAACCTGTTTTGTGAATAAACTGAACACTTATTACATTTTGTAATCAAATCTCAAGACTGTTGAGTTTTTAATGAGCGAGCCAGAAATCCTTTATCTTTAGTGTTTGTGGCAAAATGCATCTTTTAGGGAAATGTTGTGCTGTCCATGATGTTGTAGTTAGTTGATTTGTTCAGAGTTCAGAGAAAGCTCAAAGAGGTCCAGTTAGAGACGATGTGGCCAGAACATCATTATTTCTAGTTTGTGTTATGATTCAGCGGCATGTAAAATATTCTATTTCCTGCATCCTCAGTTTGGATTTAAGGGTACGCATTCTCAAAACATGCTCTTTAATAATTGGTACGGTGTCAGATATGAGTCATACTGATTCAAATCGCCTACTGGTCCGGGATAGTTAGGACAGGGAGAGAATGTGGTTCTGATTAAATAATGAAATGTTCACACTGACTACAGATGCAACGGGGCGAAGGGAATTTTCTTTTTTATAAAAACATGATTTCACTCATACTTTCCTCTACACTGAATCACCAGAATACATGTTGGCATGTACGTTCCTGCAAACCACAGATATACCTACACACGTTTTCTTTTCTTTGAGTTCAATTTTTTATGACAACACTGTGGTTATTATCTGGTTAGCTTTCATCACAAAAACCCCTTGGTTAGGGTTAGGAGCCCATTGTGTTTTGTCTTAAAATACACCAGCTGGAGTTGTACCAACATCTTATTTATGTTTCATTCATTCTCAAATGTTGGAGAGCCACCTTCGACCACATTGTCTTGCTCGGCTGTATCACCACATGACAATCCAAACATGACATGAGGATTTTCCTATTAAATGTAGTATTTTTTTTTTTTTTTTAAATGTCAGTTTGAACATGTACAGATTAGAGGCTATCTGTGGTTAACAGGAATGTAAAATGCAAACATTTTGCTCTGGCCGCTGGGCTGCGGTGTGTGTGGAATACATTTACTCAGCTCACTGACACTGAGCGCCGCCATTGAACATAATAAGGCAAAATAGTTGTGGATTAATAATTAGTAATTCCTGGAACAGTCTCGATAAAGAAAGACCGCTAATTGTAAAGAGGAGCAAGGTGATTTCAACAGTCATCTTCACAGCGTGTGACACCACTGAAGGTTTAACAGTATGTATAGGTGATGAAAGCATATTAAATCTCCATCCAGTCACTGCAAGGATATCTTTTATGAGGTAAATTTTATCATGCAGGAGTCTTCCATAGACTCAGATGGTGGCATGGTACTTTTTAATAAGACAAGAGAGGCGCCAAACAGGCAGTTTTATTGGTGAGAGGAAGGACAAAGACTCCCTTTCTGTCATAACTGTGGACTTGATTCATGGAAAAAATAAAGATGTCACACTCACCAAATGATTTGCTAAAAACACAGAAGATTAAAGTAAAAAAAAAAGTCCGCTCATTTGCATTTTTGTAATGAGCTTGCAACCAGTGAGAGAACATATTAAAATATAATTATCATCTCCATGTGGTGTTGAGATGTGTGAAGTCATCGTAATCCAATAGACAATATAATAAGATTCTTATCTGACAGTTCTGGGGTTTTCCATGTGACCTGTTATCATGTTGTCCTTTCCATTTTTATTTATTTGTGCTGCTTTGGTTGATTCAATCTGATGTGTATTATATTGTTATCACACCCTGAACACAATCATCTCTGTGGAGCTACACGGTGTTGCTGATCGGACTGTATTGTTGTATCATATCAGCGGCTGGCTGTTTCTACTCGCCTGCTTTTTCCTTTAATTGAAACGATTTTGCGCCGTCGTTCAGCGATTATCATGTGAGTTTTGTTTTTTTTTTTTTAAACCATGAGAGTTTTTCAGCTTTAATGAGGTTCAGCAATCGCAGCACAAATCAAACTGTAGAGAAGGATGGTTGATTTGGGGGAGTAAGAGAGTTGGTAACTGACTGAAATAGTATTTAGATTAGATTTCAGCAAGAAATTAAAACAGGAAATAGACCTACTTCTTCTGGAAGTACTGTGACTGGAGAAGCTGCTCTCTGCAGTTTCACTAACAATGCTTTGGTCTCCGTTGTTCCCCCGTCTTTACTGCAGGTGTAACAACACATCCACGTTGGCTAACCTAGTGTGTGTGTTCAGTGTTCCTTTAATCCCTTGTTCCTTCAGCAATTAAAACCTTTACATCATGATTTGACATTTCCTGTTCCTTTAATGCTACCACTCTTGTAACCACAGTGATTACGTAAGGCTCATTTGTGCCCATTTCCCTCCAATTACTACATTTATCTCCGAGCTGTCAACAAGGCAGTGAGACCTTCGTTATTGTAAACTGCGGTGATCAGCGTCTTCTTGTAGCAGAGAACACCTTTTGAGTGCAAGGGGGACATAAAGTTGAAATTCTGCTCTGCTTGTTTTCCAGAAACTTTACACAGTTCCTGACAGTTTTTCTTATTAGTTTTTTTTCCATTACTTTTTGATTGCATTATTATAAACAAGCTTATCATAATGTGTTACTGCTCACTGAGCCTATTCAGAATCTCAGTAGACACATTTTTCCATACAAATAGTCCCCAAAAGAAAAGTGTCGCTCAAGTTTTTTAAAATGTGCATTGCGGATGTAAGCGCCACACCACTGGCTGTTTTTAATGAGAGTTGCGGATCTTACATGTCGTGTTTGTGTTGACCAAAACTGTATATATTTCACGGGAAGCTGAGCCATCTCCATCTGTGTTTGTGGCAACAGATGGTGGAGGTTTTAATGGACACCTCTGGAGATTTCCAGCTGCATTTGTTGGGAGCAAAACCGGATATTTTTCAAAGGAAGGCAATATCAAGCTATGATTGTGGCAACAGAAGGGAAAGTCTTAACACCGCCCAGATTCAAACCAGCAGCCAACTGCCTTTATCCGACCACTCCGTTGCCTCTTGTCTGACCTGTTGGGCGGAAAAGTTGCATTGAACATACCGCTTCGACATGTTGCCAACGCCACAGGAGCGTGTACGTTCTGCACTTGCATGAGATGCAATAAGCCAGTGCAATAACAGTGGGTGGTGCTAGTCCCCTGCCAGTAATACAAAACATGAAAACAGGAAAAGACGGCACGGAGTGCATAGAAAAACAAAGCACACACAGTATTCCGCCCCTCCCACGCACCGCACTGATTCGCTAGCACACATCAGAGTGGTCATAGAGCTAGCATACAACCAATCAGAGAATCCAATGGCTCAGATAGCCGACAGACAACCTTCTCAGACTTTGCATGTTGAATCGGAGCAGACGCTGTCTGCGCCATTCCAAAAGCTTCCACCACAGCTGAACACACCAAACAGTTTTGTTCCTGAACTCGTCCGAGTCTCCCCAAATGCTTCAAACGGCCAACGGTCGGCCCGGTGTGTTTCAGGCTTTAAAGGAAACCTCGACTGATATCCACGCGTGTTTGTGGTGACAAAAACTGAACATTTTAATGGAAGGTCGGGCCACCACCAGATGTTTTTAAGTAGTCAAGCATTTTTTAAGTAGTCTCAGGACATTTCCAGCTGTATTATAACAAAACAAAGTATTTTAAGCCAAACCATGATGTTTTCATATCCATAACCAAGTGTTTTTTGTCCCTAAGCCTAATCCCTCTTTTCACAGTGTTGTGACAAGAGAGAAGTAGAAAACTGAGCCTGAAACAAATGTTAAGTTGCAACATAAGGAAAAACACAGCTTGAGCATATCAGTGTTTTGGCATGGAGACCTGCAGGGTAAACTAAAAAGGACTTATTTGCAGATAGCAGAGCAGCAACACAAGTGAAAGATGCCAATGAAAATGGAAAGCAAACTGAAAAGAAAATAGGTAGCCGAAATCTTTAAAGGCAAAAACAGTAAAAAGGTTTACATCATACAAAGTGAACTTTTCGTTCCTTGGCATCCTTGCAATTTCCTGGCACACTCATCTGAGATAGAATCCAACGCTTCTTAAGAATGTCAGTGGAAACATGAAGCTTTCACAGAAGCTCAGTGCCCCTGCCATGATGGAGAAATGCCAGCAGCTTTACAAATGCCACATCTTCATCAAGGAGGCAAAGGTGAGCGTTTGTTTTCTTGAAGATCTACCCCCTCGTCTGCTCACCCGAATCTTTCACTTGTTGAGGGTAGCTGACATAGATATTAATCATCACGGTGATCATGATGAAATCAGCAGGCTCCACTAGAATTACAGCACTAATCCAGGGCTCACTGTAACAGCCTCACATCGGTGTAACAGCAAAACACTGTGAGCAGAATCTTTATGTGGCCTACCTGAGTGTCGCTGCACATTTGGCACGTAGTTAATTTAAATCTGCAAAAGTGCACCGAATAATCAAAGTGTCTCTGGTGAAAAATTGCTCTTTGTGACAGAGAGATTTATGAGGGGGGTAATGTGGGAACGTGTCACTCGAACATGTTATCCCAAAACAAGTAATGGGGAAGAAAAGACACATATATATGGACAGGGTATTCAATTACACAAGCCGACCCCAGCTTATAAATATTAATGCGGACATGTTCCACGTCTTTTGGCAGGAACTATGCTGTATAATCTGTGGAAAATGGATTCCGTATGTTGGCTATTTCAGGTCTTGTCGTGCGGAGGAATTCAAACAAAAGTATATAGGCAGCCGCTTCTCCTGCTGGCTGCTGAACATTCAGTTGTGACAAATTCAATCACAGCTACATTGCCGACTATACATTTTCATTCGCACTATTCATTTATTTAGATATTGTCGGAAATATATTTTTGACACTTGGAAAAAGTACAACATCGGGTTAAAAATGTTGAATAACCAAATTAATATGCTACACGTTCCCTGTGAACTCTGTGAACGCATTAGAGAATGTAATCTCTCGACAGCAGGAATATGCCGTTTGATATTTACAGGGTGCAGACACAGGTCATCATGTTACCACACATATAGAACAGGGACAGCTGAGCCGCCACGCATCGTTTAGAGGCACGAGGTGACAGAGCAGGTTACACAGTGCAGGAGAATATGCATATAAATTAAGCATATACATTAGGCATCTGGCCACTATGGCAACCCGAGTGGCGTGTGGTTTAAGTGCACGGGCACACAAGGGTTAGCATGTCTCGAGCAGAGCGATGACGGAAGGTGCCATCGGGCAAGTTGCTGTGTGGGATGAAATGCCTGAACTAAGTTATGACCACAATTATGGAAGCTGAAGTGGTGCAGTGTACAAAGGTGCCTCTATTACTCATTTCTTCTATTTTGTCCGAGCTGCTAAATGAACGAGCAGCCATCTTGCTATCCGTTTTCGTGCTTTTGATTGCACAAGCTGGATCAAACGGCGCCGCAAACCGTTGTCTGCTAAACAAGTAAATAATGAAGATTTAGATCACCAATTATGGCCTCAAACATTAACTGCTCTCCTCACGCCACTTGAGCCGATAGATCAAGGTTTTCATGCGAGTTCAGCGCGGCTCCGCAGGATGATCAATTGCCAAGCACAAATTCCCAGCTATCATTGAGGCTCATTTGTCAAATTGAGCTCATACCATGAGAAATGAGATCCGTATGGCGATGTATCTGTAGACCTGAGCCGGTGTGTTCTGTCTTTACCTTTATATGTTACCTTTATATCATGCAAGGATGCCAAAAGAAAGAGACAATATTGTGGTTTTCTTATGTGCACTTGTACATTATTTCCACACGCATTCTCATTCTCTGCATTCTCATCACCGGTGGCACTCAGGACAGCCTATGGGAGACATCTGCCGTTATTCATTATGGCTTAATAAGCGCACGCCTGCCAAGTCAGAAAGCGTTCAATAAAAAAAAAAGTAGCAGTGAAAGTGCTTCATATTAAATGTGTCAGTGTTTGTTGAATACAGAGTGCGTCTCGCCACTCTGCGAAGAGAAGAAAAATTGCGTTTGAATCAGGCTCACCTTCAGCCCTTATTTGATCCGTATTAGTGTCTGGGTAGGCAGTGATTAGTCAAAGACTGCTATTGTTTGGATCAGAACCGACATAGCAGGAGTTAAGACCTGCAAGCCTGATAGGAGTTCAGTCAACACGGGTTCAGTCTTGATTCTCGAGAGATAAACATAAAAGCTGAATTATAAAAAAGTACATCACGCAAGTTCAATTCTGCTATCATTTTTTTGAACGGCTTGAATATTTTTTGAGGCGGCAGAAAAACACATTCAGTGCCCTTACAGTTGGTACTAGGCCACTCTGGCAGAGCTGCTGTTGGAAAAGGAAGGAAAAATGTCAAATTACTGGATTTAACGGAGGCCAGAGTCCTTTATACAACCTGTTTGAATACAAGTTTCATGGCCGATACTGCACCATGACTTTAATTATATGCCTCCTAGTAAAATGTAATAATTGGGGACGTCTGTGATCTTATTCCTGTGCGAATCTGCCATGTTTGGAATTTGTAACTTTGTAAGTTACCGACCACGTTTCGCAGGTCATGGGATAATATTTATTTATAACATTTTGGGACAACTTAAACAATTAAGCAAATTTGATCGCCGCCCATAAAATGTGTAAAAACATTTTTTCTAGGGTCTTCAAAATATGCAAGACTGTATGAGGTCAGAGCAGATTAAGAAATAAACTGCCTTGTTGTTTTAATGCTGAATTCATTTATGTTGAAATCCAGCTAATGAGGCCAAATGAGTATTTGTGAACCTTAGCTAGGTAGCTAGCTAATGAGTCCCTCTAATGTCTAATATCACATTCTGATTTTGATGGTGATCTTCTAAACAACTCTTCCTGTGCATTTTGTGTGCTAGTTTATATTGTACAGTGCACATTACAAACAACAAGCCACCGCTAGTTTCAACTGCCGATGCTGACGGACAGCAAATTTTTTTGGTTGGTTAATTTTTCTTACTACAAGGTTTTTTTTTGTTTTTGTTTTTGTTTTGTTTTTTTTAACAAATGACGGTTTTAAGAAGTGATGGGGGCAAAAAAGGGCATTTAAAAGAAGTGGTGAGGACCTCCAGCGTCTCCACCAGTCTTCTCTTCAGACCTCTGTGTGCTTTCTCTCTGCTCTGTCAGTGAATGGAAGTCACCCAGGTGTCATTACATGAGGGAGGAACTCCACTCGCAACATGTGGTCACATATGAAAAAGGGGGATCTTAACCTCAATCTTGGTTCAAGGTTCTGAATGGCGCTGGATGTAAAAGAGTTCAGGGATTTCCTCTCCTGCCATTGATCGACGAGGCATTCATATCAGAGACCGTTCTTTAAGAGTGACAGGGTTGTGATCTAACCTCTTTTACAGTGTGATGACCTTAAATGATGTGACAGAGTTCCATCCTTCTTTTTCTTTCAATGTTTCCAACCTACACGCGTGCCGTTTTCCACCATATATTTTTAAACTGCAGAATATGGAACAAAAAAAGCCTTTCTCTCTCATTTCCCTCATTTTCCCACACTGACATTCACAAAAAACTCAACACAATCAAGTAAAAATATAACGTACATCATTACATTTCAATTAAAACGTGACCCAACATGAAAATCATGAGGATCTTACCATGTCATCGATAAAGATCACAGACATTACAAGATTAATATTTTATTTAGATTTCATCATTAACAAACACTTTACAATTACAGATCAGTGCTGTTAAACCTCTATCGCTGCACTTTGATGAGAGTACAAACCTTTCCAATTATTCCTTTATACATAATAAATTCAACTCTGTATTTGCGAATATCTGATTTTTTGAAATGTTAGTCATCCTAAATTACATCCATCAGTTAGATTTTCTATTTTCACTCGTGTCCATTCACTGTCTAGTTTGCTGGTTGGTTTGTCGGCAGGACTCTAAAAGAACAGCTCAACAGATCTCCACAACACTTGGATGGAGGATCTCTGCCCAGAATATCTCATGTAAACTTCTGGTGTTGATCCAGATCAAGGGATGGATCCAGGATTTTTATCTCAAATTCTTTTACTTTTTTATTACTTTCAACAAGGCTGCCAAACAAAGCCAATCACACTAGTGGATAATTTTGATGACATATTTTGTTTTTGTGGCGACCAAAACCGTCTATTTTTGACGGGAGGTTGAACCATCTCCATCTGCGATCTAAACAGGTGTTTTAAGCCAAACCATAATGTTTTTCAAACTTCAACAAATATTTTTTGTGCTTAAACTGAAGCAGAGAATAAGCACAGTGTTGTGACAAGAGAGAAACAGACACTTTTACCCTAATCAGATGTAAAGTTGTGACGTAGAAACTTTCAGTTCCGACTTCTTGGTCGTTTTGACCTTCTTGATGATGTTGTTTTTGTTAATTTGTCAGGGAATGATGGCTGATGTTGTGATGGAAAACATTTTTGTTGCAGACAAGGGAGACAGTTTGGTCTCCACTGAGTGCCGATCTAGTGTTCTCACATGTATTATCTCTTTGTAAATCATAAACGTTTCATGCCCTTTCTTTGAGTACAGCCGCCGTTGGATGAAATATCGCCCCAAATTGAACTAAAACAAGATAAGTCATTTAGTTTTATGCATGGCCGCTTACTATAATCCTGTCAAGTTTAATCTAGATATTTAATTTAGAAGGATTAAAAATCTGTTTCAGAGATGGATTGAACAGCCATTACTGTGAATTGCAGTGACTCAGATTCATTTAACTTTATCAGAAGATCGTCATCAATTAAAAACACATTTGAAAGTGCGATGGCAGAAACCCAACAGACGTAAAATGTCGGAAACAAAAAAATCAGCATAAAGTGCCCACATGCATTCCTTCTCTTGTTTTCCCTTGTAATGCAGAAGCATTTTAATTGGCTGACGTGTAGGTAGTGGAAGCTGCATTCCCCTCGGGGTGAAGTGGGTGGATTAACTACTGAAACAAGCGTGTGTGCTTTAAGATACTGAAGGAAGATTTCTGAATGGATTCTTCTGAAAATACACTCTTTGTCCCCCTGCTGCTCATCCAAGGGGTCAAATCAGTGTTTCATGTTATAGAATTACTACTAGGTTTGGTGTTGAATACCTCAGTCATGAATCGTTTATTTTATTAAAGGTACACCTTCCAAGATTGATGTTTGACAGGCCGTAGTGAGTAAGACCATATAGTGAAGTGCTTTGTTATCCTTGAATACGTAATGAATTTGACCTCACAGGCCTTGAAGACTGTGATGAGCGAGCTCTCCATTTTGTGTTCAGAGTTTGACGGCTCCTTTGCTGAAATGCAGAATGTGGTCTTTTAGAAAATACCCATTTGCATTTCTACAACCATTTGTCATGGCTCACTGGTAGGTGTACAATAGATAATCGGCTCCAAATACAGCCCCTCTAACTCACACGTATGAGCATGTGCGCCTCACGTAAGCGGTGGAGATAGATAATGAAACACATAGAATGTTAAAAATGTCTTTCTGTGATTCTCCATAAGGCAGAAGCCAAACTGATGTGGGTTTTGAATAAATATTGGATTTAAGCCAACATTAGAAAGCTGCAGCCTCTGATTTTATTATTATAACGCCTTTGGCTATTTCTTCTCTCACACTATGTCAATAATCTTCTAATCAACCAATTTACCCAGTGATTTTTATTACACAGCACTACAGCAATGTGCATTTCCTTTTACCCACATTTCAAGATCCGGAGGCTCAAAGGTACTTCAAACAGTGTCTGGATACACCCTCGTACTTATCACATTTTCTATTTCTATGCACTTCATGGTCTGTTTGATGTTATTCATGAGCTGTAACTGAAAGTAATACAACTGCATGGGGCCAGAAAACGCTTTTGAATACAAAGTGTGGGCTGCTGTGCTGCAGGATCATATACATACCTGCTCTTAATAATGGATTGGAATTAAAAGCCGCCTATCAGGCATTACTGTGCCCTTCTGTTTGTGCCTGGTGAAGACGGGAGCAGAGGTGGGGTTCTCAGCTATCTGCGGGAATGTTATTAAGAGTTTGTTTTTAAATTATGGACGTCATGATGGGGCTGCTCTCATCGTTATGTAAAGAGAAGTATGACGATTTAAAAAAAATATGCCCAGACTCTCTAGGGTCTCAACAGTCTGTCTTTTCCTCAGCCTGTCTTTCAAAATAAAACCTTGCTGGCAAATAGTTGACATATGAATGTTGGACTGTTGTTAATGTTGTTGTGGTTCAGGCACACAAACTACTTGGTTAGATTTAGGAAATTATCATAATTTAGGTTAAACCTGCATTCAGGCTCGTGATGTGAGCTACGTGAGTTACGTTATTTATGTATATTTATGTATGTATGCAAATAACCCTCCATCACAAACGGGAGTGAAAGTCCGTTGAATGCCCCGACCATCCCGAGAACAAGCTGATCGTGACTGGGTATAGAAGAGTCATCCATGAAAGGCTCAGTCATACACAAGCGAGGACAAGTGAGGTTCACTTCTTTGTGAAAAGATTACATCCTGTTTTATTTATGTTTGACGCAGCGTCCCAGCTCTTTTGGGATCGGGGTTGTACCATATATTGAATAAATGAACCCCTTATCAGCAATGTTTCAATAAACTGTTCCTCGCTTTATCATCTCTGGAGGTGGTCCAGAGTCTGCCCGCAGGAAATCACATTCTGTTAACAGATATTTTAATGGCCTGTTGCCCTGTTCAGGTCTTTCTAGGACAGAATCCCTGTTTCCTTCTGTGTGAACTGATATTTTCTACGGTTTTGCTCTCTACCTCATATTTCTGCTCCCCCATCCCTTCATTTGTCAGAAGACTGCAGAAATTAAGAAACTGGGTCTTGATATTGATTTGTTCAGCCACGAGGGTTTGTGAGAGTGTGTGCAGATATAAATATATAAATATATATGTGCACATACAATATTAATATGTGTTGTCTCAGTTTCAAATACAGCCCAAGAATAAAGAATGCAGTCAAGGGTTGGTTCAGGCAATTTTTGAAGCACTGCTTTGAACCCAGAGCGTCAACTACAGGTTGTATAATACATTCCTCACCAGTCTGTGGGTGGAATAGATTAACCACTACTGCTATGTGAGGTGGCTTTGTCATTTTTCTTAAAAAACACCACTGAAGATGTTGAGGATTCTGTCTCATTATCATTGCAACCAAAACAATTCTCCAAACCCTGCTGAGGCTCCTGTGGCTCAGCAAGCTGGGGTGCATACTATATCATGTGCTCATGACAAAGTGGATAAGAATCTGTCTCAAAACCTCTGCTGCATGTGATTTCCCCCTCTTGTTCTGTCATCTCTTGCATCTTTACACCCTGCACTCTCTCCTCTTTAAGCAGAAATGGCCCATACACTGCCTATTAAACATTGCTTATGTAGAAAACAACCAGGCGCCTGGGCACTGGCTGCTTTTCAAAATTGGCTGCTGTTCATTTGGTGACTGTTGCGGAGGAGTACATCAGTGCTTCTCATTTCTTGGTAACCATGCCAGCCATTTGTCTACCTGCCTAGAGGGACGAGCCAGAAGGCAGAACTCCTTGAATGAATCCAGTATCATCCTGGAGCTTTGCAGGATGGACATCAAGTGCCCTCGCTCATTTAATGCATCAAGCCACTCGTAACCAGCTTGTGCTCCCTGACTGTTGTTGAATGCAGATGCCAGTTAGGCACTGCGGGAATGTCTCCCTTTGTGTTCTTCCTCTTGCATTTTTCAAAATCAGCTTTGTGCCAGCGTTGCCAGCATCAAAGTGCAATATGCCTTAACACTCCGTTCATGTCAACATGACATACAAAGCTGATTATCTCTGGCTGGAGAGTCATTTGGTCTTGTCACTGCGGACCTTACAGCAGCCATATTGTCCTTTATGACATTGTTGGCTGAGCATACTCCAGGCTTGGGGGCTTTATGCTAGCTTGTGCCATAATGAAAGTTGAATCCCCACCACAAATGTCCTTAATTACGATGTTGTTTCCCGCTGTTTGATAGGATGAGCCTCCAATAACACTGCAGAAGGGATAAGTCAGCTGGGACAGTTGCAAGTGCCTGCGCTCCCATTTCAAATCACAGACGGTCCTCACATCAAAGGTACTCAAAGACTGTCTCTCTGGTCAAAGCAAACAACAAACAAACATATGAGGAAGCCAATCACTGCCGCTCACGCTCCAATGAGAGGAGCTTATTTCTAAAGTTAGGGAAATGGATTGGAACAGGCTTGTGGAGACATGAAAGCAGGGATTACACTGCACACCTTTGATACAGCCAAGTTACTGATACCAAGTTTGGTTTTGTTCTTTTTTTTTAACGCATATGAATTTTAAACGCACCTCACTGTTCCCAGTAATACCTTATGGGACTCCACTGTTCAAAAGGCCCTTTCAGACTGAGCGGTCCCCACAGTGTGTGGCCCACAGACACGGTTGCAGAAACTAGCGGTGACTGTTATTTCATGCACTTTTAAAAATGAGCCCTATGAAAGCTGGAAGTCCCAGATGCTGGCAAAGTGAGATGAGTGTTGATATTTTGACAATTTGATCAATTCCTTGCAGATACCGTATATGTTAGTTATTTCGAGATTTGGGGGTTTAACGTTCTATTTACACTTAATATTCCTGAGAATACTGAGAATTAAACATTTAATTAGCTTCATGTATTGTTCTTGTCTTGGGGACACCAGCCAGGTGGGATTGGCTTTTTTTCTGTGATTCAAACAACCTCTCCACAGAAATGACCTTAATATTTGATGATGGCTGTGTGCAGTAATGAATGAAAAAACACAAGTCATGAACAGAAAGTTCAGTTGGCGCCGTTTGTTATCTTCCGCTTTGGCCCCTCGTTCCGTTATTGCATCATTTTGTTTTGTGACTGCTGATTATTTAGTGACACAGTCCTCAGAGGAAGGCTTTGAAATGAGGGGCTGAACATAGAGCGAAATAACTTCATTTGCTGTGATGCAAAGTAATAAATGACAAGATTAGGGAGTTTAGATTTCACCAAGGCTGTATTATTAGACTCCCATAAATACGTCTTTATCGGCATGTCCATGAACAGAAATAACCTATGTTGCCAACCAATCCTATCTCCTAGACATTTATGTAATACGAAATAGTTTTCCCAATAATGTTGTGATGACAAACCTGGGTTATATTCAGAGGTAATGTGCTTTTCAGTGAATTTATTTACCATAACAGGGTTATAAGGATGTGACCGGGATAGACGTCGTGACCACGGTCTGGATTTCTTTCCCGCCCAGTCGCCAGGCTGCCATGTTGGCAGTTCACCTTTCTGCAAACCACAAATTTGTTTAAAAGTGTTTATTACCCGGCTTTCATATCAGGAGGTGGCACAGATGGCGGCAGAGCTACTGGTGGCAATTCTGTCAAGGTGGTGACTGCAGTTGGAGTCTGCATTTAAACATTTGTAAGTGTGAAACCACAGGATATTTTTGACAAGGGATCACAGAGTTTCAACATTTGTAAGCGTGATATCAGTGGGTATTTTTAAGGACAGCTCGGGATAATTTCCAGCCTTGTTTGATGCAATAATGAAGAGATATTTTTTGACAGGAAGTCAGGCATCTCCAGTCATATTTGTGGTGACCAAAATATGATGTTCTCTAAACCCGAAACAAGTGTTTTTCTGTGCCTCAGATAACCAGGTCATAGATACTGTATTGTGACAGAAGAATAATGTAAGATTGAACCTAAAAGAACTTTACAAACCAAACATTATCGTTTTTTTAAAAAAAAATTTTATCAGAAACGTACTGTGCCAACATTTATTCTGCCGATTGGGTCGGAGCCAACAAAAACACTCCGGTTCAAACAAAGTTTAAGGGAAAGATTACAGTTTAAACATTAATAAACACAGTTGGTTTGAAGTCACTGCTGACTTTTTCTGCTTTAACCCAGACCACGAGCATTCCCTAACTTTCTTCACCCTGGTAAGAAACAGCTCTATTTCTCTGGGCAGCAAGATTCCTGTGCCAAGATCGTGTCAACTTTTACAGAGGAGCAACAGAGAGCAGTCTGGAAACATCACAAATTGGCTTTTGGTGTGTGGGATGAGTCCAAAGGATACTAAAAGAATACTAAATACTGAGGATACTAAATAACAACACCTGGCCCAGTCACAGCCTGTTCACTCTGCTGCTGTCTGACAAAGGAAACAGAAGTATGTGCAGTCATACCACCAGACTACAGAGCAGCTTCTGTCCTCAGACTGCCAGACTACAGCACTCAAATATACATAAATCATAAATCTATCGCCATAATTTCGGCTGTAATAGTAGCATGAAGGGTCTACAAACTACAGTTTGTTATACAACCTTGTGTTATAAAATCATAATACATGAATGTTGTGTCTGAACATCAAGATCAAGAAAGGTGAAGTGATGCAAGATCAGATGTGTAGATGGAAAACAAATCAAACATGTCGACAATGAACATTTTGCTGATACATTCGTTATCGACACTTTTGAGAAAAGCAAGATCTGATAAATAACAACAGTTCATCTTTATGGTGGTAGAGAATACAATACAAATAGTAGTTGTTTCATATGTGTATAATTAAATATTATAGAGCAGTTAGTGCAGATTTTTTGTCTGATTTGTCCGTGTTCTCCTAAGACCACACAGTAAGAACAACTTCTCTCTGACCCTGTCTTCTGACATATTAAGTGAACAATTCCACAATCTTATCGCTTCACATTTTCAGCACATCAAACCGAGAATCCAACCCCGTGTCAGCCCAAATAGCCGAAGAGGAAGCAAAATTAGGAGTACATTAGAAAACAGCGTGCAGTTCTATTCTGTGAAGAGTCTGCAGCTTTACACCCTTTGAATCCCAAAATCTTTGAAACATTGACAAAGTTGTGATTAAGTGATATATCCAAGATCTTTCTATGTTTTAAATTCCAACTTCCCGGTTCATAAATTCATCAAGAGGTAAATCCTGAGGATTACTATTTAGCTGTATATTACAGTGTAAAGGTCCTTCCTCTTGGAGTTCCGTTAAAACGAACAATCTGTGTTTAACTTAGATTTCTGTGATACCTTAAATGTGCCTATGCTTAAATGATGTATCATGAAAAATATTTTATTGCAATAGGTTCAGCATTCTTCTTTACATATAAAGCTTCATGCATTTATATCCGATCTTGTACTGATTTCATCCTCCCAGGAGCTGTCTTTATAAGAGGTTGCCGTGCATAGTCTGTATTTGATGACATGTTTTGATGCCCAGACAACGGGAAGGAGAGGTGGGGGTTTGCATCTAACCTCTCCACACAGTCCATTTTAATGAGGCCTCATTGGGCTGACAGTCTGAGAGAGGTCAGTCTGACGTTCTGTGAGGTGCGAGGAGAGATCACAGATTTCATGCAAAACTAGGCCAAGGTCAGCAGAGAACCTGAGCGCTGCAGATGCTGAGCACAACACTTAAAAATCTGTTTAAAGTCAGATCTGTACAGGATGATCTTGGCAGGAATGCACCTGGGCACCGTCTCAGATGAAGTGGAGCCAAAATGGAGGACAGTTTCCTTCAAGAATCCTTTTTTTAACAACATGTTTTGCAGCATGTTTTCTTTAACTTCATCAGTGGGTTTATGTGTTTATTGTTGCCCATCATGTCCTCATGGAAAACACCTTGAAATATACAGTACACATGCCACATTAACTCCAGTTATTGACAGTATAGCATTTTGTATAATTTTCTCAAAAATCCATTTGCATAATCATTTTCCAGCTTATAGTAAATTTGAATTGGCAGCCCTCCCAAACTTACTGATTAAATTGGACATAGCAGCTCCTTTTCAGAAATGATACAAGACTGATTTAATGGTGCATTCTTAACAATGACTGTCAATCTCTCTGCATGTAAATCTTTACTAATGACAGGACAGGTTCATTCAGAGTTTATGGTATAGTGAGTTTTATTTCCTTGTGTCCTTTTCTTTTTTACACGCAAATATGTAATCAACATACTAAATGCTTACGCTAATTTACATGACAAGATTTAAGTTGCCAGGCCATCCCCCCCCATCTTTACATGCATTAGTGCCCTCCTTCTTTGATAACAAGCTCAACAGATTTGGTGGTGCAGAGGAGCAGCACCCTTCCGTATATATAGGTCTCCTCTTTCTATATAAGCAGTTTGTCAAAAACAAACACTTCCTGGGTTCAGAAAATCCAAATCAAACATGACAGTCACTGCCCTCCTTGGCCTCTGTGGTCGAAAGCTAAGTTTGGTGTGAGGACCTTTGCTTTCTGCCTATGCTAAGAAGATACACCCTTGTCACTCACAGTCTCTCCAATTCAGCAGTTCAACATGACGGCTCCTCATGAGAGCCCTCCGGCCCCCCCTCCAGGCCGGATGCACTCCCACCAATTAAGAAAACATTAGCTCCAGACTAAAAGACAGTGGAAGGCTTCCCAAACCTCGTACCCATTTGAGTCATTTCGAGAGCCAGATGGGAGGATCACATGGTCTGGAGACTTGTGCTGAAGATTTCTTACAGAAATTCCCATTCAGCCCTTTCAGAATGTATTATTTCATGCACTGTTGTGGCTTCTCAGAGTAGTAAAGCATCACTGTCACTTGTCAGATTAAATCACATCAGGATTGCACATCCACACACATGCAAACACAGACTCAGTCCCCTCTTGTGAAAAAAAAGGAAAAAAAAAAAAGACTGAGGCATCGCCACCATTTCTTGTCAGCATCTGCGCGGCATTCAGCCCTAAATAATACTAATAGTACTTGTGAAACGAGTTTACCGAAGAAAGAACAGTTTGAGTGCCCGACCACTTTCTTCTTGACTGCAGTCAGATGTTTTTCTCTGATGTCCTTTTTAAAAAAAGAACATGACCTTTGAGTGGGGCATCTTCATTTGTTGGCTGTCTTTCAGTATCTGCCTGCTGAAAGGTCACCTTCTCTTTGACAGAATGGAAAAAGGCATCACACGTAGTTGACTAATGGTGAACTAACTTTTAACTGCAGAGGTCTATTCCCAGCCCACTTTTTATTTGCAATCTGTTGCAGTCAAGAGACAGTTAATACTTGGACTGTTTATATAGCTGGACGTTGACTTTTCCAGCAGCCCAGTCGGTGGAGTAAAGTGTTGGCAGTTGATGTTTCTGCAAACCACCGAAACCGTCACTTGTATGTGTCATAGGCCTGTGTACCATATTGACATTTCTACACTCTGTGTCATACCACATCCACGTTACATGATAAGACCTGACTTTCATATCGGTGGGGGTGGAGGTGATGGTGGTGGAGTTACAGGCGAGAAGGCTGCCAGTGGCTGCAGTTTGAGACTGTATTTCAGCATTTGTAAATGTGAAACCACAGGATATTTTGAAGGAGACAAAAGACATATATTTGACAAGAGGTTGGGAAGTCTCAAGCCGCGGTTGTAGCGACCCGAGCAGGTTATGTAAGCATGATCTTTTCCCAACCTTAGCCAAGAGGGCTGTAAGCCTCACCTAACAAGAACATAAGCAGTGTTGTCATTGTCATGTGTGTAAAAATAAAATCCACCACGTGTGTGTTACGGTAGCCTTTTTGTCCGGACGGTGCTAAAGAGGCAATAATTTGAATTGCTCCACTAACATTTATCTGACTATTTATCATGTGACTGTCAACCACAGAAACTGGATTAAATTTAGCATGAAGAAGTTATGACTTGCAAGCTGTTCTAATTTCTGCTTCGCACCAAACATTAGTGCTGACATCGATAGAGGAGGTTAACTAGACATATGGCAGCGATGTACACAGAAGCCTGACATTACCTGGAAGAAACACCCACTCATGAACCAAGAATGTGTTTTCAATGAAGACGAGTGTTGACCTGCATATAACAAAACTGCTCACAAGCACCTATAGGATACATTAGTGTTATTGAATTTGATATTCATTAAATTTGTGGTTTAAAGAATGAACATAAGGAAGAATTTTAAAGCAATCTCTCTATTTTTATTCCTCAAATTAAGATTGTCATCATTTTTTCTTGTGCGCAGCTACAAATCGTTGTGACTAATGATGATGAATTATGTTGTATAACACACATGAGGCTCTTTACATCCCGGCTCAGGCGACCATGTTCTGCCATTTGCAGAGGTTTTGACAATATTCATCGTTAATGTCTCTGAAACACTGACCCGCTCTGACAGCAATAAACGTAACAGTGCTGCACCCTGATGCTGACAGCTGGCGTGCCAAGTTTTCCTGCAACCTCTCCTCATTAATTCAGCTCAGGTCGATGGTCATCCTGAAAAAAACAGAGGCCATGGACTCCCCCGCAGCGTCCTCTGACAGTTACGTTATCATTAAAAATGATTATGATTCTAATAGTGCTTATGTTTTAAAAGATCCGTTAGATATGGGGGAGCAATTAAATTACCTCCTACTAGACATCGTACCTCCCGGACTGAGGATTTCATTGTGCTAATCACAATATAGGTTATTTTCCAAATCAGTAATTTTACCACCTGGCAGTGCAAAAACCCTCCCAGAGGGCACCGGGTTGAATACATCAAAACTAAAATATACAATACAAGCCTTATTTTAGAAGAGCAGGAGGAAAACTAGAGAACATCCAGAATCAGGAACCAGATAATAATGATAATAAGATAATACAGTTACGGGTCCACTTGTAAGAACGTTCATTTTTGAGTCTCATTCCCAGCTCGACGAGAACTGATGCTTTGTGATTGTAGGCTGGTCGACTGCCATCACAAAGCCGGAATGAGACTTAGTTGATATTTATTTTGGACTGCAACATATGGTTAAATTGCTGCCGTGATGAAAACGATTGTAATAAAATTAACGTGTTGCAACATTTTAAAATTCTTGCTGTACCGCGGACGGAGGGGAAACATTTAGAGTAAAGTTATATGTAAATAAATGAAGGTGATGAACGTTTGTACAAACACAAATATGTTGTAACGTCACATTTCTTTTATGTTCTCTGCTCCTGTAACTTCCCCTCGTCCTCCGATATGAGTCATGTCACAAACATATAATGTGAACGTGGTCTGTATGGATAGATAGAAGGATAGATGGCAGACAGAGCACAAGATGAAAGCATTGTATTTGCACATACTGAAATGCTCCGCTCACCAAAGTAAAAGACATCAGAAATGTTCCTTATTTTTCTCATGACAGCAGCACAATAACCCACCCCGGTGATATTTTTCCTTTTGTCGCTCTGATCCAAGGCTGAAGCTTCGCAACCACGTACAATAGCTTTTTCTCAAACTATTGTCTGATCATAATACACTAAAAAATGTCACTTTGGTGGATCACTGAGTCTGTCTGCTGTCTGTCTGTCTGCTGTCTGTGCTGTGTGCTAGGACACTTGTCCTTCAAGGTTGTGGGAACAGGTGATGCTGCCAAGGTACAACAGGTGTGTACGGGAAAGCTTTGTTTCTGTCTTTCTTTCTTGTTTTCACATGAAATTTTGCAAGGGCACCTTGAAATCCTGAGCATGAATGAGGTTTTCTCCAAGAACCGTCCATGACTGCAGGACGACACGTTGATGTGTTCATTGTCCATGTTGAGGCCAGATGGCAAATGTTTAAAATGGTTTCTTCTGTTACATACATTATGTTTTCCTGCACTATATAAATAAAGTTCTGCTCACTCTGCTAATATTATCCTGTTAAGCATCGTGTTGAGGGATGAAGGACTGGCAAATGGCTTTCTCAGGGAATTATCCCGAATAATTGTTGGCTTAAATGTGAGGTCTTAAATCTTTTAAGTTGTATTTGCAGAGCATCTATGTGTTCCGGGTACCACACAGACACTTTAAATGCTCCCACAGACAAAAAAATCGAGAGAAATCTTTGGCTATGCCTCCTAGTCTCCTATTCATGTAAGGAGCACTACCCCCAGGAAAACCCTGTGCTCTGAAAAGTCTTTGTAAGCTGAATCACTTCCAGACAAGTGGGGCAGAGATTTGCTGCTGTGCACAATGGATGAAATACTCAGTGGGGGATGTGAATTGGATGTTTCTTGAGTAGCAGAAATCATGCATTATAAGAAGTACACAAAATGCTTCCCCCGTCTGCCTTTTTCTCAGCATCCAAAATGTATTGGTAACATGATTTGGGCTAACATGTGTTGGCATACAGTCTTCTGCATGTTCTTTCACCGCTGTTGACACAAAGTGGAAGTTGCTGTGACTTGTACAAATTCACGAACAGTCTGACTGAATGCAAGAAAGGATGTTCCCGCTAAAGTCACGGGTGATCCAGTCATCTCAGCATCTTCCCATCATCACTTTTTTGTCCCCTGCTCCATATTTTTTTGCTTTGCCAAGAGTTTCTGTGTGGATTAACATAAAATTTGGCCATTTTCCACTTTGAAAACCATGTACAGCATCTTCTAGAAGTCTATTTTTGTCATGCACTTGCAACACTTTTGTGATTGTGTCTTTATTGCGGATTTACTTTTAGTGCTCTCTAAATGACTCTCAGGCCGTATGAGGTACACAGCTGAGGTAATTGTGAGCAGGCAAATAAACGCCTGATTTATCAAACCAGCTTCAAATTATCATGCTGCCGGTACTGCGCTGGCTTTGTATTTACTTTTTCACATCACAGTGTCCTGTGCCTTGTTTACTCTGTTTAGCCCTATTAGGCTTCCTGCCATCTTAATGAAAATGAAAAAAAAAAAAAAAAAGCTTCAGTGGACTGTCGGCCTGACAAACAAGTCAAACTGTGGCTCCCCGCTGCAGATCTAACAGTCTAAAATCAGGTGGGTCACCAAAACCTGGATTCAAGACAGATCTGAGTTGCAAATAAGACCAAACAAGCTATTTGAATTTATTTAAACAATATTTTTGGATGTCTGCATGTCAGGTATGGTTGTTTGGTCAGTGGCCTTCGGCGGTCAACATCCCATTAGTATGTAAATAGACATAACTTCTGGACTGTTAGTGCTTGTGTCCATTTGATTGCTGGTTGTGGCCCAAAGGAAGAACTCTTCATGGAGATCTGTCAGTGTTAAATCTGCAGCTCCCTGTTCCTGCGTAACCAAGAGAAGAGAATAAGAATATAAAAAGTCATTATAGATGCTGCATTTGTAAAGTCGTATGTGTTTTTTTACATTCTTAAAGCAGTTTTGGAGGAGTTCAAACTCAGAATTTTAATGTTTACAATAATAATGACAAACTCAGGAATATTTTTTCCATAGATAAAGATTGTAGATAATGAGTACATTTTCATTGTTGGGTGAACTTGATGTTTGTTTGGCTATGATGACATGGAAGACCTGATAAAATGACTTACTGGGCCAAAGTGTTGGGCAGATTTAAATTATGGCAGGATTTCTAAAAGAGGAACTGGTCGGCTTTGTGCAACATCACATTTTCATTTCATGGGAAATCGAAACATTCCGGCATTAGTTGGTCGTCATTTTATGTATCATTTCAGTGCCACCTGCATTTGGTTTGTTTTGCAGGCCATATTACATGTTATTTCGTGTGTGTTGTGTCTGAAGTTTTTGAACTGGTATTAAATCTCGTTTCCAAACGTGGGATTTGAAAACTTGGTCCCAAGGCAGTTTTTTCTCGCCGCTGTGGCCAAGTGCTTGTTCACATGGGGAAACGTTGGGTCTCTGTAAATTAATTAACTAAACAGTGTATGGTTTAGACTCTCCAACTGAGTAATTCAGTCAGATAATATTTGTCCTGAATTGCCGCCACATAGTTAACATTTTCTTGATTTGACTGCTGGCCAATGCAACTTTAGATCCGTGATTTGGGGCGAGACATGTGTCATAAAACACTGGTCTTGTTTGAAACTGTGTATTCCTGACACGACTGTTTCAAGGAGAACAGAACAATGGTCTTTAAACTGGGGCGCTCACCAAATAACGGCACCGAGATGTCTGAAACTGCAAGTCTCAGTTGTCCTCTGAGCAAACAGCAGTCCCCGGTTTCAGATTAGTTGGCCACAAGACCAACATCTCTAACCTCAGGGGATATTGTGTTGCCAAATCCCTGATCAATACATGAGCTACTTAAGAGGTCATGTGACCTTTGTTTGCAATCCTTGCAGGGAATGGTCGTTTATAAACTGTCACAGTGATAATTAAACCCACAAATATGCTAAGACATAAAGTTATCTATTGTTATCCGAGCTAATGATGATGAATTTTAAGCCCGGTTGCACCTTTAAACATCAAATCTCAGATCACCATTCATCTCAGACTTAACAGGCTCATGTGACAGCTTGAAAGTGCACATTCAGCAGTCCGGGCATCAGGCCTGGTTGAGCATATTAGCTCAAAGACATGCAACAACCTTCAGGGAGAGACAGTAAATATTTAGTTGAAAAAATATCTTGTTATTGGATGAGTAAAACTCTGTAATCTCATTTGCATAGTCCCTCGGGAGCGCTACAGTATATGTGTTTTTTAAACCCCTTTTAACAGCCACTCTTCATGAAAACCCACACTCCACATGCCTCGCAGCTGGGGCGGTCTGCCAACCGAGATTTTTGTAATGACACATTAACAGCCGACAGAACAGATCATTTACATGGCAAGAGGTATGAACATAATAGTTTCTGCTGGCAAGGACTCCTGATACGTAGAGCAGTTCCAACGATTCATTTACCTGTCTCCCTGAAATTTGCAAACTCCTCATGCTTTTTCTTCCAAAAATGTCAATTTTTGGAACTATAATATATTAATGACGCTTGGAATCTGTGAAAGCAGTTAAACAAACTGAAACGCTTTTGCGTATCACAGCAAATCAACATTTGTAGTCATCGGAGCTGTGTAGCTTGATGAAGAGCAATTTCAGCGTGACACAGAAGGATGAATCCTACGAAATCTGGTGATTTTTCTTATTCTCTTGAAACCACCGAAGATGAGATCGCTCAGTCATCCAGTTATGTTAGTCGGCATATACTAGTTAGAATTACCAACACATCCTCATAAATGAATAGGTTGATTTACGGAGATGCCAAAAGTGACAAATATTGTCGGTCCGCCATCGTACCTTGAGTTAGATGTGAGTTAGATTATAGGTTATAAGTTTGCCAACAGGTGACCGCAGTTTGAGTCTGCTTGGCGGATGATTTGAAGGACATTTACAGCCTTGTTTGGGGCCACCAAATGAGGTAATTTCTGAACTATAACCAAGTGATTTTTGTGCCTAAACCTAACCGGAGCATAAACAAAGCCATGTGATGAGAGACAACAAGAAATTTAGACACGAACAACTGTCTCCTGTGCTTGTTTTACCTGACCATCGACCATCGACCTCCTACTTACATGGACGTTGTCGCTCTGTATATTGCTTTGCCTGACGTCCTCCTTTGCTGCCGTAATAATTAATACAGCCACAAGAGTTTGCTGCCCATCCAGAAACATAAATACAGGTTGTAATAAGCTGTATTCACACTTTAAATTAGCCCTCGACATGCCCATTGGGATTTTAAAACTGTTTTAATTGTAGCTGTAGAACAAAACAGAAACAGTTACAGGAAGAAAAGACAATTGTAAAACAGAAAACGTTTAAAGTCATACGGGCATACACAACCTCGAGATATGTGGGTGTTCTTAACAGGCCTAGATGATAATTATAGTTTGGAGGCTATGCTGCTAAAATTGTTGCTCTGTCAATCTGAAGATAGACTTATTAGAGAAAAGAAAATTGGCAATCTTATTGTTAGAATTGGATTCTTCTCCATTTTAATGTGCGGGGAACCAAGTAATGAATCTTCCAAGGGGAGGAAAAGGTTATTGTAACCAAAAATGTGGCTAATTATATTAAAACCTGGCTGTTTGCTCTGACAGAAACTACAACCCCCCAAAAAACTGTTCAGACTTAATAGTGTTTTTCTTCCTTTAAGATGTTTGACTGGTTCTGGTCCGTATGATTTGAATCCTGGATATCACATAAACTGTTCCTCTATGTTTCCAGCAGCATCTGCAAGTTTTTAACGACATGATAACTTAACAACTTCCAGGAAACAACTGTCCTAGGTTAAGTTAAATTAAGTCAAATGTAACTTCAATCGAAGAAAACATTCGATATGTTTCTCCATATATTGTACTATTGCTTTTGTCGCACATGATCCTTGTGTATAGAAAAAAAAGGAAAATTAAGGCTAATTTGTTAGACAGATTCATTACGTTCATTAGATACAAGCATTATAAATCAGTGAAGAGGAAAATTAGGTATTTTGTCAGCACCATAATAAGCTTGTATATCACATTAAAGGAACAAATATAGTGGAAAAACTGCAAAATAAACACTAATTTTGACATTCTGGAAAATATTCATGTCATTCAGCATTTTGAGTGACTTCGTGAATCAAACATGTGAAGTTACCGGTGCTGTCCCGCCATCTCAGGAGAACGGTGTTCTATATTTTTGAATTTGTCCAGATTAAAGGGATTTCAGGTCAGAATTTCATTAATATCTCAGTGCGACAGCAGCTGGATTTTCATGCACCACCTCCTCTGCGGTCAATCAGTCTGCTGTTATAAACTGAGCGACCGCTGACAACCCGTCACATCACTCCAGCCACAGCAACCAGCAGGTGACGGCAACAACAAGCAGCTGCAAACGGCTTTAAATACGGCTTTGCAAAATGTCAGTTTCCACACATGGCTGAGCAATCTCCACACCCCTAACCTTGACTAACACGCCCCAAACCTGCCAGGTCTGGCATAGGAGGCACTAAACAGGTCAGGCTACAGGAGACTTCCAGTCATCCACAGGGGGGAAAGCCAGGCGATAATAAACGGAGAAAGGAAAAGGAATGTTGTGTGTTTGTCTGTCTCTGCTGAACTACTTCATGTCACAGTTGGGTTTTTTAAGCTAGTTTTTGGTTTCAGGAATTCGGTTTGAGGAAATCAGTAGCTCTGCTAATGAGGTCGCGTTTTCACCTGTGTCCATTTGTTTGAAGACGGGTCCTGGCGCAGAACAGACCCGTGCAGGACTTGGACAGCAGAGATCAGAGTTAATGTTTTGCAGCCTACTTGTTGTTTAGGTATTTTGGCTAAAACACACCTCTGACGTTAAAGATCCACTTTGTAAGAACGTTTTTGAGTTTCATTCCCAACTTGTTGAGTCATCACGTTCACATTTCAGATTCATGACCTGACTGTCATATCAACAAGTGGATCCGATGGTGCAGGAGGTAAGCTGGTGACTCCAGCTGTGTTGTCCAAACCCTAAAAATTGAGGCAGTTGGGCTGAAATTCACATGAAGTGAACATTTAATACTTCTAACTTCTCCAATCTCACACAGCACTCGACTACGACTGTCAGACTGTCGGCTGCTGGCTTGATAGACTTTCAGCTGTTCGCTTGGAAAGATTTTCACGAACTGCAGCAGATGCATCAGAATGACCAAACACAATGACTCCAGGCTTACTTCTGTGCCAAACTGCAGCCTGTTTCAAATAGCTTCATTATCCTTTAAAGAGAGATGAAAGTATCGCTCTCGTCAGAGAAAAGAGAGATCTGTATTTAAAACCCCTCACGGTTACATCAGGTTTGTAAGGTGAGGCCGTGTGTTCAAAAAATTAATATTTATCAATTCATTCCCGCATGTTATCATACAGATAAGGCACTGGCTGTTCCTCTTTGTACCACTCTACTCAAATGCCTAATTGTATTCCACTTATCCTCAGACCTCCAACAATATGCACACACCTACTCTTTCTGCTTGAATCATTATGTTTTTAAGGGTGCAATTACATCTGCAATGCAAAGCAACAGTGAGAGCGTCGGTACTAGAGCTCGTTTGCCGTGCTGCCGCTGAAATACTACACGGGGAACGTCTTTTATTTAACTGCTTCTCTTTGTTATGGGGTTGTTGTGTCTCACAGCTGGGTATCATTGATTTGCATGGCGAGAGATACAGAATGAAGCCACCTAATTCTCCTGTTATCAGCGTTTCTCGGTCACTCAATCAAGTCTTATCGTAGCGCGCTGCTGGTCGTGTAATGACAGTAATAAATTTAAAAAAACAACCCCCCCCCACCCTCGAAGTTTAATTTAAGTTTCGAGAGTTTCCAGGGGAAATTGCTCTCTGCTTAAACACACTGAACGTGAATATACCTGTGCTGCAAGTAGCATGTCAGTCGAGAAGGAAAATACAAATCTTTCCTGTTTGATCCTGCGGTTAAGCCACTTCTTGTGTATTAGCAGCATTCATATTTCAGTGTATGAAACTGTGCTTTAGTAAAGAGATTACCACATGAGACATT
Organism: Acanthopagrus latus; assembly: GCF_904848185.1. Classification (NCBI taxonomy): domain Eukaryota; kingdom Metazoa; phylum Chordata; class Actinopteri; order Spariformes; family Sparidae; genus Acanthopagrus; species Acanthopagrus latus. Next base: position 29,117,684 of record NC_051056.1, read on the forward strand.
TATAGATATGTTTAACTGCCATCAGACTGTCTTCTTAAATAAATGTCACCAGCTGTCTCAGCAGTTTCTGTAGTGTAATGTTATATAGCCACAAAAAACAGGATATCAGGGTGGATGAACAGGACTTGGAGCTGTGGTGCTGGTTAACCAGAACCACGTCAATTAGGAAGATAAACTTTCAAACAGAACTTGTTTTAATCGATCTCTATCCAAACTCAAATCCAAAGCAGGACTTTTAAAACAGATTTCTCAATGCGGCACTCACAGTAACCCTGACTCAATGCAGATGTTGTAGCAGTGAACCCAGGGGGTCAGACATACTGAGGCTTCATGGGTTTATCGCCCGCCCCCCTGTGGTCCCTGTAATGAGAGAGAAGGAGGACAGAAAGCATAAAAGTGGTTTGGGGAAAGAGATATAACCAGGAGAGACACTGGGGTTGAATGAACCTTTATATACAGAAGGTAGGTGTTGTTGGGTTTGAAAGACACAGACATTCATCAGACATGGAGGATTTAATAGTAGCTGCTATTGGGTCGTACAATGGGAACTGCAGGATGAAGCATCTTGCTTGAGCTTGACCTGGAGATAGTAAGAACAGAGACTACATGTTATTGGAAGATGTTAAAGCATTGAGATCGGAGTCTGATCAGAGCTGAAGGTGGTTTGACTTGCGTTGTCATCGGATTTGGAAAAAATTCCACATGCAACGTTGAAAGGGGACCTAACGCTGCTGCCTCCTTTAGATTACAGCACAAGTCGCACATTTTTAGTAGCATCCAGTAACTTCAGCCTCGCCTCACTCTGTATACTTATTACACGTTAAACGGGTCTAAATTGGGGTTAAAGGTGCGGAAAAGGATCCGAACACAAAACACACTGAAGCAGACTGCTGGAACAACAGAACGTCCCAATAAATTTAATGATTCCCAAAATCCAACAAAAAGGGCAAATACACAGAGAAAGGTAGGAAGTAGAGAGTAAAACATGACACATGAGGATAAACTCAATTACACAAGTTCCCTTTTGAAGGGTCCAGTTTGAAATTTAGGGGCTGAAATTGAACGAAATGTTTATAATGATGTTGTAATCATCTCATCATTTTTGTTGCTTTAATTAATTTATTACCAAAAACAATGAAACATGGTGTGTAAAATGAATTACTAATGTACAAAACATACATTATATCAAATGTTTATTATTTATATGGCTTAACAGAGTGCTAAAAAAAACACATTTTAAAGTACATAGCCTTTTGCACAAACTGTGTGGTGGCGCTCTGGGTTGTAGGTCCAGGTGGTTGTGGTGGTGACTGCAGACAGTAGACGCTGCAGCAGCAGCTACAGTTGCAGTAGACAAACTGGCACCTTCATTCGCAGCAGGTTTACTTGCTTGTCTTTTTTCTTCCAGCTGCACTGATGGATGTTCAGTTCTCATGTGCCTTTGCAGGTTATTTGTAGAGCATGCTACATGTGAGATTTTAACCTTGCATACTCAGCACTCAATTTTACTGCGTTTCCTGCCGTCACTCATTTTCTCACCTTTCCAGCGTGTTGTCTCTGTAGCGTCTGCTCTCTCTCTCTCTCTCTCTCTCTCTCGCTGTATGTGGAGAAGCTTCTGTCCCACTGTCTATCCCACTGTCTGTCCTCCTGTCTGTCCGCCTGTCCGTCCTCCTGTCTGTCCTCCCACCTGTCCTACCAACTCTTCATCATATTTCTACCAGAAAAACAGCATCTGTCACCGGCAAAAGACTTCAACTCACAGAGTGTTTCTGATGAAAATAAAGCACTGTGACTGTGAGCCCCCCGGACCGAGACTACGGTGAACTTCTCCCTGGAAAACAGCCTCTGTCCCTGCGAGTGAGGGAGTCAGACAGCTTCCAGTTGTAACATAACTTCCAAATGTAACTTAATCACTTTCCAGGATATTTAGTTATAAACTATCCGCAGGTTTTGATTGACGGGGGGACACCAGGGAAACACACTGACACCATCATGATGACGTGTACCGTTACGCCTCTTTAGGAGCTGCTGTTTGTGTGAATTACCAAGCGGGTCGTCTTTAAGGTGAAGATACTTCGCTCTGTGTGAATCACCATCGGCGTAGAACTGGCGAACCAACGCTGCGGAGGTAATGCGGCATCGCTGTGTAAAAAGGACTACTGTCATGTGGAACCGCTGAGCCTCACTGGCCAAAGCTTCACAGTCAGGTCTCTGGACTTAAACCAGTCAGCTCACAATAAAAATCAATTCATTCCACCTTCTGACTTGATAAAGTTTAATATGCTGTTTCATAACTTCTATGACTTCCCTCTTGTTCGTCTTGAGAGTGTGAGGAATCAAAACAAGAGTAACCACAAGCTCAGTGAAAACAAAAACCCCAAACTTGAGTGCAGTCCCTCACTTCTAATAAGCTTGTGGACGGAAACGAAAGCTCAGTCTTCAAAGTTAAGTGGTGAGATGCCATTTAATATTTACCAGATCTGAATAATACACCAACATTGCTGAGCAAAGTTGTCAACATAATCCGCTGCCTATGAAGCACTCCATCTCCAAAACAAATGCTCCATGTCTGAACCCTGTTAGTGAAAATGAACAAATGAGAACAAGCCCGCTACAACAAACAAACACAGAAAGAATTCAATTTTTCCGGCTCTTTACAGTGTGAGATGCAAGTCAAAACATGCTGAATAGATATGAATAATTTAAATGTCTTCTTCCAGCCATAAACGTCGGGCCATCTATTATTTGGAGGATGTGTGCTCTTTCAAACTCTTAAACCCCAATGACCTGTTGTCCAGCTTGTTCCCATCCAAAGATCGGTATTACAATAAAATTGTATTTGCGATATATCAGATATATATACAGGGTTTCAGAGAGATGTGGACAAAATGTCTCACGAGACATCTAGAATATTGAAAGCGTGCAGTCATTAGAAATCTCGGGTTTGAAATGTGAAGAGCTGAAACATGATGAAACAAAACAGATGAAGCTCCGTCAGACGGTGTGAAACAGGATCACGTTTTTTAACCATAATGTCATCTAGGAGAAATTAAATGGTGAAATGGATTTTAAAATTGGATCCTGTCCACAACTCCATGGTAGCTTTTTCACGTCTGAACGTTTGTGCAATAGGGATGTTAAAGGTGAATTCCAGTATTTTATTTTATAGTATTTACATGTTTTGGTTGATTTCAGAGTGAGACTTCTCCTCGAACAAGATGTTTTCTTGTTTCTGGTTGGAAAGAGGATCCTCTTATTTAACAAAAAGTTCTATTTTCAGTTGGAAGCTTTCCAGAATGTTGTGAGACACGAACAAGAACAACCCCAGACTGAGTGGCAAAGACAAGCTTTTTTACTGAATGTAACCTTGACAGTAGAAGTTGCCCCGACGGATTACACTGCAGCCTCTGGTCCAGACTGCTAGCTGACCCGATCGACTGGAAACTTTTTCATGAATCACCAACACACCAAAAGTTATTCTGGGAGGCTACTCCAGCAGCATGTGGCTAACTGATCCATATTCAGCTAGCCTGGCCTCTCTAGACTAGACTTTCAGATTGTTCAGTATCTCCTGACAGTTTCTGTAGGTGGTATTTGGATGCATGCAAAATTGGACTTCGCTGTTTCTTCTGCACGCAATTTAAATGTGTTATTTGTGTGCAGTTTGTAGCGACGGGGCTGATTCAGACACTATTTGAAGCAAGCCGTTGTGAAATGCAAAGATTTCACTGACTACTGTTTGATAAATCAAGTTTTTCTCTCACAGCTGCCCTTGATTCTCTGGGAAGAACCCATTATGAACAGCACAGGTGGCCACTGTTTATCTCAATCATTTTATTAATTTTAATAGGGGATTTTCCTTTAACCCACGTCTGTAAAGGTCACCGTAGAGATCATAACAGCCTTGTACTCATTCATCATAAAGACATCTGTTTAATTTTCTTGGAGCAGTTTTTTATCCAGCCTGTGATTAGTAGATAGTAGCTGCTGCATCCATTTGATATGTTTTATAAAAGGGGAGATTGCCAATTTAAACAGCTGCTTGCTCAAGACGTTGCACATAGGCAACTTAAAATATTTTGCATATCCAGGCAATATACGACTGCAGATTTATACTTGGCTGGCCACTCACTGTCAATATGGAAACTGAAGGGGAATCAGACTCAAGGCTGATTTGAAATAATAATGTAGGACAGTTACTTTGTCTTATTTAACCGGTGGCTTTGTCTTTAAGCTCCTTTAGCCTTTTGCAGATGGAGAACAGAAAGTACCAAAATGATTATAGGACAAAGAAGCGATTTCACTGGACCAAGAGTTTGGACTATCACAAACCTTTCCATTACTCCAGCAATTTTCATCAGAGTGAAGAAAGACTTAGCAGCTCTTTAGAAACATGGTCCACTGGCATGAAACCCACCAGCTGCAAATGGTTTTCAGTCTGGCAGGAAAGACATAATTAATGACGCCCATCTAATGACTATTAGCTGAGTGTGGCCCAGAGCAGAGGGGCAAAATGATGATTTTAATGAAAATCATCAAATTGAACCATTCATTGGACAATTATCTGTGAATTTGTTTAAAGTATTTGATTGAGTGCTAGTAGAGCCAGATATTGGTTAGTTTAGGACTCAGTGGAGAGTAGATTCTTGTGAAGCACTTTGAGGACGTGAGTACACACTAAATGCAGCTGTCGTAAGCACATGGCTTTTCCAACAGTTTAAAAAAAAAAAAATCTATGTCAGGCGACCCAGGGATTGAATGGCTCTGCAGCATCCTTCATTTATGCTGTGATTATTTATGTGATTTATATAAAGTGTCTACTGTCCGTGTTTCCACTGCGTGCAAGTGGCGAGTCACTGTATGAGTCTGACTGGCATCATTTGCTAGAAAACTATTTCTGTTATTTCCTGCTTGCCTCTCTTCCTCTGCAGTCATACTGAACACTGACGAACATGTCAATTCAGAGTGCACAATGTAGTTAAGTAGTTCACTTCCCACAAAAAGTACCCATCTGTCAGTCACATGGGAGCAGACAATTTACATATCTGAACTGCATAACTCTACTGCATAAACGGTTGGTCCACTTTGTGTTTATTCATGCTGACAATGTGGCTCCAGGTTTGGTAACAACATTAGACTGAAATATCTCAACAGCTATTGGATGGATTGGCAGGATGGTTGGTACAGGGGTTCATTGTCTCCCTACAAACAGTTGTAATGACTTTTTCTTCAGTCAGTTTCACACAGGTGACTCTCAGTGAAAAACTTTAACAGCCACTGGATGAATTTCCATGAGACAGTCACGCTCCCCACAGGATGAATTGCATTAACTGTGGTGATCTCTTGACTTTTGATCTTGTTCAACATTTTAATCCGTCTGATTCTTTGGTTTCTGATGTAACACCCCCAAAACTTATGACATACACATAAGTACCATGTGTACTAATGTTATCAGACTGGCTGTGACACTAAATTAAGATGTTGTGAAATTGTCGGTGCAGGTGTAACCCTTTCGGTACTTCAAATCAGTGCTGGATTATATGTACAACGTGTAATATTTGTTAATGGGGGTGCTCCATCAAAACAAAAGACTTATGTTGAGTATTGCTCTGGGACGGCTGGGTGGAGCCACTGCAGCTGTTCAGAGACGACCAGAGAGTCCAGTGCTGAGGCAAAACATCTGGAGGAAAAAACACTCCGACTCACATCTGATTCTGCTCAGAGTTCAGTTTTTAATATTAGGGATTAAAACCTTGATTCATCTACACTCCTGTTTATCAACCAGACTGCTGCAGCATCCGCAGAGGCTGGCTCAGACAGAAGTGTTACAGATGACGTAATGTTTTAAAGTTTTATTCTTGAGAATTTCTGCCTCATTCGATGGCATTCGATGATTTCCTCATCCCAGAAGTGTCAGAATGCACAGAATGAGACTGAAACACAAGACACACAAGCCGGCAGGGAAGGAACACAAAGCGAGCTTTAATGATAGTGCTTTTCAAAAAAAAAATATGCAAAATACAAAAGCAGACACAAAAGCTGAACAGATGACTGGACTTAAATACAAACCAAACTAACAAGGGGATGAGATGCAGGTGGAGTGAGGCGGACTGAAGAGGGGAGGCCTAATGAAGGAGATGCAGTGCAGGTGTGGAGGTAAAATTCAGCTGGTGAGGAGCTTGAGAAATCTGGAGGGAAAACAAAACACTGGAAAAAAGGCAAAAGACAACACAAAAGCCAGAAAATGCATAAAACACACATACAATGAACCTAAAATAATAAAATGACCAGACAGGCGGCGGAGACCGTCACTGCAGGTTAACATGTGGATTTCTCTGTGTTTGAACATTGTTTGAAACATCTGTGATAATGTAAGCACACAGTTCATCAACATATATTTATTTAAACCTCTACACAGGGTGAACTTTGTCTGCTGATGACGATCAGAAGCTCCATCATTCAGGCTGTTTCCTCCAAAGTCACAAGTAAACTTTGCATAAATGTCGTCACATTCATCTTGTTAAAATGCGGATGAAGTGTGGAAACTGGACGGGACCTTGATCACTGCAACACACAAACGATAAGGCATGCCTGATGCCACATATGCTGTATCTGTAATAACACTGGCTGCCTTGTAAAACACCAAACACTTCCTTAAATTACCGTCTCAAAGTAATGGAAAGGAAATGGCGCCCCTTGTATTATCCAGTGGACCTCCATATGGAGATAAAACAATTACATAGATGCGGGTAAACCTTCAAGCCAATTAAACATTACCATGAACACATTCGAACCCCTGCTGGCACCTCACTTTGCATCCCTCAGAGTGTTTCTAAAAATAACAAACATCACTCATTGATCGTGGCAGATCTGCTCTACATGGCGGCATTTTAATCCCGCTCCCTCTTGTTTTATGTCCAAAGCTGTTCCAGGCAGTACATAGCTTCGGATTTGCAGGCGTTCTGCACGTCCCCTTGCATTGTGCGGGAAGGGAACGGCGGTGGGGGCAACAGCAAAAAACAAAAACCAAAAACCAAAAAAACGTCACTTCTGCTTTCCCGCTGGTGAACAAAGGCGACAAGCAGGCAGAGATTTATGAGGTACAAACACATTTATCTGCGACAACTGGGACAGGGCTAGTGTAAGCTGACTCTCAGCTGCCTCTGAAGGAATGGAAGCCAGAGAGAGGGAGGTAAAGACACAGGAAGTGCTGGTGCTGCTGGTGGTGGTGGTGAGAGAGAGCACATGAATATGATGCAGTAAGCAGAGTGCAAATTAGTCTGGGGGGGCTTCAGCGGTACAAGTCAAGTGCTGAGTTCTTTGTTTTCCAGTTGCTCACATAGCCTGTAGGAAAACAGGGTGACTAGTCAAATTTTGCAGCCTGTGCCAAGCCCCCCTGTCCTACTTGTTTGTCCCAGATCTGCTGATGCAGTCCTCTCCCTCATTTTTTCTACATTTTTTTTTTTTCTCCAGCTGTGGGCATTTATTATTCAAACCATTCCTTTTGAATTCTCCCTCCGCCGTGTTTTGCATAAGGATTAGCAATGCAGCACTTGTTATTTTTATTTTATTTTTTATTTTTTCAAAGCAATATCCAAATATTTGAGTAACATTAAACAGGATTCAAGGTGGAATTCATTTTTTTTTCCAACCCTTTCATTTCTCAGGCCAGTATTCCAATTCAGTGCATTTTACAAGCCTTATAGTCTTAGATAAGATCACTCACCACAGCTCAGTGTGCTCTGTGCTGAGTGGATCTTGGCCTGTCGAAGGATGTAAGAGCTACTCCCAGAGGGAAAACAAACGCAAACCCTCAGCTGCATCAACGCTGCATGATGAGGGGCAGTTTCCCCATCTTTGATTTTTCTTTTTGCACTCAAGTGAAATGCCTTTTCTTTAAACTGAATCATTCTGTTTCTCAAGTGCCGGGGCTCGAACTGTATCTGCAGCTGAATGAAGCTTTCTGTATTCCACTGTCGTCTCTGTAACGCCATTCACGTGACATGAATTATTCCCGTGACTAGACTACATACAAAATCAACAATTAGATGCAAACTCATTGAATTCAAAAGTTGTTTGCTTGTCGTCTTGAGCATGAATTCAAGCTTTTTAGAAGACAGCATTATGATTGTGTTATTTTGGCATCCTTCCAATCCATTTTTGCTGTCTGATCACAGAGAAATCTCTTTGTTTTGAGTTCATACTGAGGTGGTTTCGGATGTATCCTGAGTATCGTCTGAACACGGCACAAGTCAGAAAATACACCACAGAGTGCTGGAGTAGAAATGTAAGGAAGTGACTAAGTCATGCGCTAATTGAAAAAAAGGTAATACGCTGTCGCATGATCATGTTTTCTCGTCTGATGATTCATACTCGTGCCCTTGACAGTTTTCCCCCCTGCCTCCACATCACGGAGCCATCACTGATACTACGCTGAACATCATAACACGAAGCCAGTAGGGCTTTCTGAAGTGATTCTCAGAAGTTCATTAAAACTCTTATCTGAAGTAGTTTTAAGTGATGTGATTAGGCTTTCTGTAGGACCCCAGAGTTTGTGTGAAGCGTCCCACTGGTTGATATCTCATCCTCTTTATAATTAATTTCTTCCCCACGAAAAAAAAAGACAGCATCAGATACCGTTCGGATATCCTAAGAGGCATTACGCAACAATTAAACTGAGGATTGAATTATTAAACTGATAATAGTCAATATTTTGAGACCTGGTCCTTATGTGCACTGCAGCAGCTTCACACGGTAACTTCGACATGCTGTGTTTTTTTTTTTTTTAATAAACTGCTGCTTTCTTGCCAGATATCCTCCAAAACGCAACCGACTTTTAAATCCTGTTAAGTCACCGTCCAATATGCAGCCTTGTCAACTTCAAAATCTTTATTGCTACAAACACTATTACTGGCCAGAATTCATTACCCTGAGGTTGAATCATGGTTAATTTAAGTTGTCCTTAAATCTTGCAAGAGTAGCCATACCAACCTTTGTAATTTCCTGCAGACCGATTGCATTCTCTCAAAATCCCATCACGTACTACAACAACTTTGCCACTCGCAGTAAATTATTTCCGACTGTCACTGAGCGACTTCAGCATTTTCTACTTGACCCTGCTAAGCAAAGCACTCCTCGCAGCTCTCTCACTCCTGTGTTGACTAAACTGCACAGTTACTCGTTGCTCTCTCAAAGCCCATTTCTTCCCCCTGCCTTCCCAAGGCAATCCATATCACCTGAAAGTAATCCTGCGATATGCACCTGCTGCCATGATCAACAGAAAAGACTGCCACAGGGGAAACGTAAACAGCGAGAAAATCCTTCGGCTATGTGGTTTCCTGTTCTTTGGCGAGTCAATTAAGCAGCAAATGACCCTTAGAATCCACCGTAATAAGCCAAGCACACAGAATTGCCTTTAATATATCATAATGATGACAGTAATTGGATTGGACGGTTGATTGCATTTTCTCAAGCTGTAAAGATACTTCAGTAACAAAACAATAAAAATAAAAATGCTGCCAATAAAAGGAGTTATAAAATTCATTTGTTTTAGAGGAGACTGCTGTAACTGTCGGCCTCGGTGCTCAGAAACAGACCTGGAAGCCTCACAGACGAGCTCGCCTCCTTTCTTGTATGAAGAACACCCGATTTCCATTTGGATTGAAGGTCTAAAGACAAGGATGTGGTTCACCGTACAGATTGTGAAGCCCGCTGAGGGGCTGTATGTGATGTGATTGTTCCTGTGTGAATACAGAATCAAGATAATAATTCATCATCAGTAAATGAAATTACAGCTTCAAGGAACAGCGATGAAAGTTTACGTAGCACCTTCCAACAAAGTGGCAACTCAAAGTGCTTCACAAACGACATAAGAGGCATTTGTACAGTTAAAAGGGCGACAAAAATGACACATTTAAATGAGATTTGAAAGAGTGAAATGAAAAGATTAAAATAATTCAAATGCAGCCACAGCAACACGCAAGATGCAAGTAAGCAGTAACACTTTAATTAAATGCCGAGGCAGCATAACCATCCTGAATTCTGATTTTTTCTTTTTTTTTTTTTTTTTTTTTTGTGCAAATCTCAAGTTTGTTTCAGAAATGTGGTGCATGAAAAACTGAATGCTGCGTCTACGTTTAGCTTTGTTTAAGTCTGGCGACAGTCTGAGAGGTCTGGACAGCTCAGAGCAGAACAGACGTGTGTTTCGGCCCCTCAGCCTTTTAGTTACACAGCCGAAATAATTCAGAGTTAATTATTAGACGAACAGGAAGTTAGTGTCATCTGAAAACCGGAGTGATGAGATTCATCCTCCCGGTCGTAGTGAGAACTCGGCAGCGGCTGTCTGACTGTTTCAGATTCAGACTCAACTTTATTAATCCCAGCAGGGGCAATTTGTTCGAGGAGCCTTCACACATACTAAACCATAAAGTAACATGTAGACACAGAAATACATGAGTAGTAAATAAATTAAATTATGACAAGGAGCTCAGTGGACTGGAGGAATCTATTATTAAAAATATAAACAAGAGGTTAATAAATAGTTTGATTATTAAGAAAAAACACAAAACATAACAGCGCAGTTAGTTTTACAAACAGGCGTAGAGACATTTAAAGTAGTCGAGCTGACTGAGGATTGTGACAAACCTCCTCTGAATCGATATTTTTATGTTTACAACTGAATATATATATATATATTATATAATATATATATATATATATATATATATATATATATATATATATATATATATATATATATATATATATATATATATATATATATATATGTATATATATATATATATATATATACACATATACACATATATATATATATATATACACATATATATATATATATATATATATACACATATATATATATACACATATATATATATATATACACACATATATATATATACACATATACACATATATATATATATATATATATATACACATATATATATATATATATATATATACACATATATATATACACATATATATATATATATACACATATATATATATATACACATAAATATATATATATATATATATATATATATATATATATATATACATATACATATACATATATATATATGTATATATATATATATATATATATATATATATATATATATATATATATATATATATATATATACGTATACATATATGTATACGTATATGTATATATGTGTGTATATATATATATATATATCTGATAGGATCAAATTGTATCATGTTGATTTAACTTGTTTTAAACGGAAACAATACAGAACCAATACATGATATATAGGTAAAAACCGCTTGTCTTATTTTATGAGTTTTGTGAGTGAAGAGGGAGGTAAAGTCATGGTGGTTGGACGTTCAGGGCGGAAGGATGATGCACCAGAAGGTCACATTTTTCAGTTCATGCACCTGGAGATTTGTATTTCCTACCTGTGTTCAGCTTATCAACTCTCTTTTTCCACCCCAATTTTCACCAGCATGGCATTTCTCCATGGTGCTCGTTTCCTGCCGGAGATTACCTTTACTCTAGTGGGGGTAATTGTACTTGAGAAATGAAAATTGTCCACCAGATCAAGGGGCAGGTGTAGAAGAGACAGCCGAGTGAAGAATTCACTGGAGATTCGGGTGATAGACCTTTCCTTTTTGTGATTACGCGCGTTTAAACGTTTGTGTGCGCCGAGATCGTCGTCTTAAAGAAAAACATATGACTGGTCAGAAGGAGCAACATCAGTCACTGCAGCCTTGGAAATGTTAAGACCCTTGGAGATGATTAAGCCCAGAATGTAACCCTTTTAGTGTGCGGGCTCCGTCACATGCTGAGTACTGCAGATTACAGCAACAATACTGCACCTCTGAGGGCCGTCTGTGCTGCCATTACAACCATGATGGTGATGTGACTATGTAAAAAGCACAGCTACACTGAGGTAGCTGATGTTATCCTTAGAAACAGCCAGGGCTTTGATATAGGGGTTATACATGTTTATTTCCTTCTAAAAGTAGCACATATATAACATAATTAATGATTAAAAACACGAGAAGGAAACAAGACGCTGTTGAAGCTCACGCTGTGTACAGCAGCTGGTAAATTAGAGCTACCTGTTAAACACATTGTTGTTTGGTTTCGACGTATCACCCATGATTTAGGTTTTGTTGCTGGGCAGTTTTCATCTTTCACTTTTTCTACTATAGGAGAACAGCATGTTCAGGTCGAACAGGAACAGAGACGAACATCAACACAGCTGTTATCACTTCTTTTTTGGTCAAGCAGCAGAAGAAAAACAAATCAGGCTCTCATTCGTGATGCTTTTGCAGCACCGACGTAACACATTCTGTCTTAGGGTTAACTCTGACACCAAACCATCTTAGTTTTACTTTCATGTAACATATCAAAGCCTTAAAGGTCATATTGATAACATTTTAATGTAGACAGATCATTTTTGTAAGAAAGAGAACAGAACTTGTAGAAAGATGCAGAATAAAAGCAGCTCTTTTTCTGAAGGATGTTACTATGACTCCCGAAAAAAAAAAATCTAAACTTTGTGAAGTTGAGATTGATTATTTTGTTTATGTCTGTCTCACAGAATCCTGCTGGACAAACCAGCAGAGACCAGCACCAAAACACAACACATGCTGGTCTATGCTGATAAACACACAAGGTGCTCAAGACATTGTTATTATCGCAGTGAGAAACATCTAAAGCACGTGAAGTCATTTTACTTCAAGTCAAAAAAGTGACAGAGAATTTAACTGGACATTGCACATGTTGTGTTCTCGGTACGTTTACACCCGAGAGGTCGAGACATTCAGGCTTCAAAAAAACAACACTGAGTAACTTTTAACAGGAATGAATGGGCCTCTGATTTTAAGGAAATATCCTTTGTGATGCCTAACATTAACTAGCTAGTGTTAGCAATGTCAACATTAGCTGGCTAGCGTTAACAACGTTAGCCACAACAAACTGGCAACAGTGGCGTTTTGTCCTGACTGCAGCGGAGGAGGGGAGATGGAACGAGCAGAAACACCTTGACGCCAAAGAAATACCTTTTTAGTTCTGACACACAAGCCCCCTGTTGGGTGAGAAAAGTAACATTCAGACTTTTGAAAGCAATGAAGACAGTCGTTATTGTCGAACGTGAACTATTTAGAGCGCAGTAGCCACCGAGCGTGGGCGATTTCCAACTTCAACATGTGATCAGAGACAGAAACACTTTCCATCGTGCTGTCAATGTTGTTAACATCGACTCTTACACTGTTTAATGTCTTTGAGTTAATTAGATTAATTTTACAAGAATCCAATTAAATTACCTGTCAGTTTTTTAACTTGAGGTAAAATGGCTTCACATGGTTGAGACCTTTTTCTACAAACTTCTCTCACTGCAACAATAACAGTTTCTTGTGCATCTTGTGTGTTTTATCACTTTCATTAGCATATTGTTGAGACTTCAGCAGCAGAATCCCTGTAAAAGCTAAATAGCACAACACACTGACTATTTGTATTAAGACTTGAGAGGATTTGATTGAAATAGGAAGTGGTGCTGGAGCATGCTGAGTCGTCTTGATGATCACATTTGTCAAAGGCCCCGCCATTGATTTTGGAGATAATTATCTTGAGAATGTGACCAAGGTCATTTCACGGGTTTATTGGAAGTGAGAAAATCTTCAGCTGAAAACTGGCCTGGCTCATTACCAATTCATGAGCTTATAATGACTGAATGATATTATCTTCGCCACCAGACCATTTTTCTTCTCCTTCAAGATCTGTTTGATTGATTAATCATTCAGATTTCATTTTCATTGTGTACATTTACAGATGGAAGATGAGCAGTTAATAAATATTTACATATCCTCTTTTTTTATAGAAAAAAATGATTTACATCAAGTGCTTAATTAAAAATTCTAATATGATGTGATTTATAAAACGTAATTTAAATCCTGCTGAACACTCCACGTGGGGCTTTTGACTATAATCACAAATGTGCTTGTACATGTGTGTCTTCAACCTGCTACTGAAAAAGTGTACCAATGTGCTCCGGTGCCATTTTTTGAAAAATTACCCAAAAAGCAATGCTTTGATGAAATCACACCTTTACAAAAGTCATGCTACGTATTATAATTTCCAGGTCTGTCACCAAGCGCAGATATTTTGTAATACAAGAGAAAACTATGATGGAACATCAAGACATTTCACTTCAAAGCCACGTGAGAATCAGACACCTCATTGTTATGTTTTAGCGATTTAAATACACTCTTTTGATGTACCTTTCAAAACCACTCACACCCGTGATGTGTGCCTTCTGTGTGTGCTCTCCGTGGACTCGACAAAAGGTGGAAAATAGATCTAATTTAATGTGCAAGTCAGAGCAAATAGTCTGTCCCGGTAAATCACTTTGGCAGCAAATAGAAACTCAGATTAATTTCAGTGTCAGTGGTAATAGCGGCTCTGGGTGCTGCCTATGCCTCCAATTTGGAAGATCGAACTTGAATCATGCATGTGGAGTTTTGTGGGCGTGCTGCAGGTTCTTCAACAGAGACGATTGCTTAAACATTTTTGCACTCACCACTTACATGGCTGACCATTTTCAGTGAACTGTAACTAAGCATTAATAATAGATCTGGAAGTTTTCAGCACACGCACCCTGTAGAGTTGCATCATAATGCAAAATGTTGTTTTGATGCTGCGCTGCCGTCACTCCTCTCCACGGGTGATTAAGATTGGGTAGCTAATTAAAACAGAGACCTGTGTTACATGAGGGCTGCTCTGTCAGTTGGTTTCAGAGTGTCACCTAAACATCTTGCACACCTTTCACACTCTCGGATTTGTGTGGAGTTTTTCTTTAATTAACAACCTTGCCTGCAGGAAATTATGTTTACATGCTTGCTGATTTGCAACAACAGCAAATATGTTGAATGAGAAGGAAACAAAATGATTCCCAAAACCCTGTTTTTCAACGTAATGTATAAATGTTAATGCATTGTTAAAATATTTACTGACAATGTGTGTTACTGCTTCCAGCATCTGCTCACACAATACAATATCCACACTTTGCTCACATCTTTGGTTAGATCAAGATCTTCATCCTGATTTCATGAAGTTTACAGCGCTGCACTTTAACCGACCTTCCACGCTGATCACCTGTCTGTGACTCCATGACAAGAACGCAGCGTTTCCGTCACACGGAACAAATCTCGCCTGTGAAGACAATCCAGGCAGCCGTTACATTTGTCCCCACATAATTGGGAAAACAAATTAGCACTATATACACATCATTTCTGGGAGACAGGATTCCAAACAAAGACAAAGCAAGAAATTACAATGCTCAGCAGGTAAACAAGCACATAAAAACAGACTGTGACTGCACACAGAAAGCTACTTGTTCGGAACATTATAGTTGTGCAGGAAAGCAACGAATTGGTCCGACATAGTTTTTAATTCCTTTTTCAGAGAGCTTCTGCTCAGAAATGTCACTTTTTCTGCCTGTGCACCATCAGGAACCGACAGACAAAGCAAACAAACTTGCTCTAAGCCAGCATGTCATCAGAAAAACAAGTGTATTCAAGAGTAAGGAGCACACAAGCATCTAACTGCACCGAGGTGACATGCGCAGGTCTGTCAGTGATGTTTAGGGTGCTGCAGCTGAGGCGCTAATTAGCTAACCAGCTTTCGAGCTGTAGTACCAGCACACTTCTCCCCTGTGAATGTTTGTCTGGTTGCTCCTTCAACAAGCTAACGTGCAGAACAAGACGTGTGTTCATGATTGTAAATTGGATTATCTAATGTGGGCTGTTGTGTAGCTGCCTGCTGCTGCCGGGCTCAGTGTGACCGCCTGCTCTGAGATGTGATTGGCTGGATCCATTGGCAAAATATGTATGTGATGCTAGATGATATCGCGACGGAGCGCTGGCTGTCGCTGCTGCACAACTGCACGTTAACTTTATAGATCCACAGCTCTGAACCGTAGCTGGAAGACCTCTAGCTTTAATCTACTTTAGCCTGGCTAAGCTACTAACTAGCTTTTCTGTCTGCTGTGAAGAAAGACACCATAGTAATCCTTCATGAACAGGAACGTTTTGCTTCTCTTCTTTGGGAGCTAACACCAGAGTCTGAGTTACATCCATAAAGTACAGTCTAAGCTTTGTGGGGAATACACATCACCAACAGCCATTATTTTAATCACAAATAATGAATTTCTATATGTTATGAGTATTTCTTTTACATCAGTGAGATAAATAAGTTAAGTTCAGACTTCCTGAACAAATCCAAAGAGTTGTTGCATCATGAGGAGAAATTGGCTACGACCAGTTCTAAATCATCGGTGCCAAAAACTGCTATTGAATTCCAGTTGGACTTGGCTGTGACAAACCCCAGAACCAAAGCTGGTCCGGCTGTGAGTGAGTCTGAACTATAAAACGTATTGTTTCAGTTGTTGTTCTTCCTGCTGATGGGGGATATTTTAAATCCCCAGTTGTGTAAAGTTTGTACAGTTTGGAGAGTCCATTGAAAGCCTACAATTTTCAGCTGCTGGTCAATTTGTCAAGTTGGTGTTATTGATCAATAACTCCATGAGCCCCTTTCTAGCAATACTGCAAGACTGCAGGGCAGCAAGAATATTAGTTATAAACACTTACAATTTAGTCCGATGCGTCTGTCTGTCACTGATGTTGGACAACAGAGCAAGTGAAAGTCATCTAAGAGCCGTGTGATCAAATGAGGGTGTCCAGAGCGCTTGATTGGCCTTTGCAGCCTCGGACAATTCATTCAGATGATTGGCTGTCTCTTTGGAAATGTTTACTCGAACTGAAAAGGCCACTTAGCCTGCCACAGAATAAAGGTGAGAAGTGACTGCCAGCATGCAATTTGAGATTGCCCATCACAGCGATGGCAATTTGTGTCACATGATCTGCAAACGGCGAGGCAGATCTAGGGAACAAATCAAATACTTGGGGGGGTTTGAGCAGTAGGTTTTTTAAAAACAGTGGATGTAAATCTGTGAGTCTTGAGGCAGGAAACCAACAGCAATCAGTTTCAAATGGCAGCGACTTCATTTGCCGCACAAATCTTTAAAATTTAGAATTATCAAAGAGGACATTAAACCCCCCGCAGAGAAGGAGCACAAACACACTCAACTTTAAATTACCTTGAAACCAAAACATGACAAAATGACCAAAGAAATTAGAAGATGGCATTAAACTCTCGGCAACCAGGACTCCTCCAGGGTTTTTCAGCATAATAGTTGCATTTAGCGCAAATTATCTCTCACTGAAAATACTGTAGCGTGATCTCAAGCAATTTGAGTTGCGTGTATCTTCTTCCTTTGATTAAAGGGTGAATTCAGAAGCAAACGGGTACAAAATAAAAAAAAATAAAAAAGAGGAGGAAGGCAGAGCAGGGAGCAGAGATCCTCAGGCGAGTTTTTTATGAGGTCTCACAGGTTTATAATGTGTCTGTGTTGCAGATTTTCAGGCCTGTAAGACGGTTTCACAGTTCAGCTGTTGACTGCGATGAATCCAAAGTGTGTTTCATTTATTCGCCCGTCTGTCTTGAGAGCGAGAGAGAGAGTACAATAGTGAAATATTCAAGTCAGTAACAAAGGTCACTGAATCAGTTTGATGAACATGTGTCATTTTGAAATAACACATTGATTTTGTCTTTAGAGCCTGATTAGATGTTTTGTTTCTTTACTGTTGTATCCGCTGACAACACAGGCTCATCGGTCGCTCACTGATTCTGACGCCACTCGTTTCATCTCCACTGCGACAACACTTCATCATACCATCGTTAATAAATGGTACGTTTATAATTATCTGAACTTCAGTTAATTGTTCGTTTATCGTTAACGATGAAATACTCTTTAAAGCATTCATCAAGCAGTTGTTTTGCTGTAAACATCCAGCTGTGTTTTTTTTTTTTTTTTTTTACCTTAACAATGAAATAAGATAAAAACAAACCACTCATTCATGGAGGTGAAGTTTCACTGAAGCAGTGTGATTGAGATTCAAGGCAACATGAACTAAACTGACTTAACTTGACAAAATAATCTGTTTAAAGAAATCACATGTGGGAATAGGCCCCGTTCAAACTAGAAATTTATCTTCACATTTCTCGATAGTGAAAAAAAAAAGTTAATTAATCTCAGATTGGCATTAAATTAAAGTGATATCATGATTCTCTGGGGACGAACTTATTTTAATTTTGATGTCCTGTAATCACTCCGATCAAACAGTTATGACACAGTTGCCATTTTTGCTCCGTGTGCTTAAAAAGCAGAATCCAGTGATTAAAACACAAATGTAGTCAAAACTCAAAACACGTTCCCATTATTCTGTAATTAAAAATACCTGCTTCGTTCTTTAATGTTGTTTAAACAGTTCATCTGTTTGAACACAGTGCGAGAAAGCATGCTGTGCTTTTGTAAATAGTTGTTTACCCAAATAATTTAACATTCATACTCAAGGAGTTTACTAATAGGTCAACAATTCGAGCAACTACAATCTACTGTTGATCACAGCGTGCTTAATGGATATTCTGCACAACAAGAGTCTGAGTCTTTACTAGAAACTAAAGCAGGCAAACCTTCGGCTGACTTCCAGGAGAGTGTCAAAAAAAAAAGAAAGAATAACTGAACAAAAGCTTTGAGTCGTGATGCTGAAGTACTTGGTGATATAAACCAAGACTGTCACAAGCCTACCTTCATCTTTTGATTTTCTGGAAATGGATTATCAGATGCTACGGCAGGTTTTCACAATGTGGCTGTCCCTTTTCCGCCAGCTGTTGAGCTCGTCCTCCACAGCTGGCCCTTCTCCTCGCTCTCACCTGCTCTCAGGGGGGAACGATGCAGCCTCTGGTGAGGAGAGCCTCCCGTCCCTGTGCAGCTGAGTCACTGCCTTTATGTTACTTGTATTTTCTGCACAACTTGACATGTTTGTTCCAAAACCACAATCTTGAAGTGGGGGGAAAAAAAAGGATGCCGGTGTCCCAGAATTACATTATGTCATGGTTGACCTTCGCTCAAAACCGATCACAGAGGAACAGGATGAGTTTCACGGGAATAACGCCGGCAAGATTCTCAGATTCCCCCAGAAGAGGCCGGAAGGCTTTACAGCAGCAGCCACGTTGATAAGGTGTATTAGAGGAATGACTTTGAGAGTGTATTTTTTGAACCTCTATCTGTTGTGTCACTTGAAGCCCGTGGGACAACCCAAGAGCGCTGCATACTGTACGGGAGCAGGAGGAGATTAAAACATGCACAGATAAGAGATGGGCTGAGATTCTGGAGTACCTGCTAATGGCAGCTCACATATTAAAATACCTGCTCGTCAGCGCTCTCCATCCCAGCATGTGTAGTACCAGGGAGTCTTTCAGCTCATGACACCGTTTTAGATTGAAGAACTGAACTAAATCTGGAGGATCTCGCTGTTAAATGCAGGAAGACTTTAAATTGAAAAGACGTAAGGATGATTTTATTTTCATCGTTGATCCTCTGCCTCGTGTTGTGGTGTTGCGGTGCTGAATGGACACTTCCTGTGGACCTTACAGGACTGTGCAGAGTCAGCACCACGAGTGTTGCTGTCACTGAAGTGATTGTCATATTGCAGGTTAATGATATGATGAAGTTGATGACATGAGGGTCAGAGTTGTGTAATCTCTTGCTGCTCTGCTGTCACAGTGGGTGTTTGTCTCTGTCTCTGTCTCTCTCTGGGGCACTTTCATCTCTCTCTCTCTCCTTGCATTCATTAACATGCTGTTTTCAGATGCTGTGCTCATAAAACGGGAGTTTTGCGGCCATTTAATCCCCGTTCGACCATCTGTATAATCTGAGGAGAAGTCTGGTCTGGGTAAGACATCCTCACAGCTAAACAGCTGAATAAGTTTGATTGCAGTGATTTCAAAAACAACGTTGCAGTGACAAGTTTACAGGACATTTGTCATATGCAGTTTGGCCTTTACACTCCTCCCTCAGAGACTACAGCCACTGGAATCTGCTGCCTAACAATACAACTTACATATGAATCGTAATAAGCTGTTTTCATTTCTGCTGAAGCCAGCCGGAGTCTGGGATCAGGGTCAGATATTCGATGCAGATTACCTGGTAATGTGAAAGGTCTACAGATCCAGTTTTAAACTCAAACTAACCCTGACAAATTTAAAACATGTTTAACATTTAGGATTGAAATCTGAATGATCACATCAGTGATTTCCAAGCAGGACCACAACAGCCAATGAGAGGGACATCCTGGACCAGTGCTTCCAGTCAGCTACACACAGTGTGACCCTCGAGGCTGACGCTAGCTAGCACACCACTGTTGACAGGAAACTGAACCTTTAAGAATCTCATCTCCAGTTCTCACTGAAGGACAGACAACCCTTGTTGACCACATATCCACAACCACTGCTTTAGTTTTGTCTCACATCACAGCACAAGAAACCAGAATGTTAATCAGTTTAATAGCATCTTGTAGTGTGTGATGCTCCAGTGTCTCGCATCTTGCATTTATGCATCATTTTTCTTCATTTTTCAGTATTACCTTATTGGGGCTTTTCAGATTCTTTTGTTGGTTGGATATAGAGAAGGGTTGACAGAAACAGGGGAAAGAGAGAAGGGATGACATGCATGAAGGAGCCGCAGGACGGGTTCAGCTGGTTTCTAACTTTCTCAGCCATTTGATGCTGGAAAGGTTTTTTTGAGCCTTCTTGTTGAGAACAGCCGACTGCTGCTGCTGTGGAAACCTACTGAGTCGACTTGTCGATATCTTATTTAAGAAATGATATTTATTATGTCAGGTTTAAATAAGACATTTTGTATACAATGACTCACACTTTATTTATTTAAACATGCTGTTATAAAACTTGTGCTTCCTTGTTTTAGAAGTCCACTTGAGTTTGTAGTTTGTTTTATCACTTTTCTGCACGCTTGCACCGGCCAAAGTATCAATTATTAAATGTGATTTATTATTTAATCGTTAGGGTTTTGGCCACCAGAGTACTCACAGCTAGCTAGATGGATGGATGGATGGATAGACAGACAGACAGACAGACAGACAGACAGACAGATGACATAATGACGGCTTGATATTAAAAATAACTGTGTCAATCCGATACCAATCACGCCTTCCCGACATGTGCAGCTGAGCCCCTCAGTTACATAATATGAAAATGAGACTTTATTAAAGGCTGCACTGACATTATACTGACTTCATCAATCGCAGTCAGCCCTTAATTATTTAGTGAAAGACCCCCTTTGTATGATTGGAACTATGGGTTGGTTTTTTTTTTTTTACTGAGCATGATTAACATGTGTTGATGTGCCTTCCTTTGTTGCGTTTGGCAGCCAGCCTCTCTCTCTGTAGACATGCAAACATTCAGTTCATGTTGAACAAGACACAAGAAAAAAGAGTGGGAGCTGTGAGACATGCGATTGCCTGGTAGCTAGGCAACCCTGGAGAGCCGCTCTGGAAGACCTTGAGATGTCTCCCATAATATCGCAGGCAAGTATTACTGTTTGGAAGCTCGCTGGAACTCGGGATCTTTTTTTTTATTTTTATTTTAACTCAGGGAAGTGTCAGACAGTTGATGGGATGAGTCAGAATTTTTGGGAGTGAATGAATTTTGGATGGGATTCATAAATAGGCCACATTGGAATTCTCTCTGTGGCAGAAGTAAAACGATGTGTGTCCCTGAGCTGCAGAAAGACATTTCATCACACATTCTGACGGATGTTCACGGCAGTTTTACGATCAAGTTATTTAAAAATACTTAATATATATATATTTTTATAAAATGCCCGCTAACTATTTTAATGATCTATTCCTGTTTGAAAAACCTGTTGGAGAGTGTGTTGAATGTCTCCTCTTGGAGTCTACCTCTTATATATCTCACCTCTGTTTCATTATTCATGGCTGTTTGGCTACACAACACGGACATCTGAGACCCTCTGCTCCCGCTCATGCACAAACGTCTGACTTGGTGGGACTCGGTGGCAGCCAGATAAAAGCGAAGCAAAGTGATTCACCTGTGGCAAGAGGAGCCCTTTGCTTTTAGGGGTCGCTCACCCACATACGATGCGGGTTCAAAGCGTCCTTACCGAGAGAGAAGTCCAAATAGAGACACGGAGAGAGAGAGAGACAGCGGAGAGCGACGTGGGAAGGAGAGGAAATGAAGAAGGGGTGTTGGAGGGGAAAGGGAGGAAGAGAAGATGGGGAAGCAGTGACACAGGAAATGGAAAGAGAACGGGGCAGGGAAAGTGCACTGGATGGATGGGGCGGTGTGGAGGGGGGTATAAGAGCAAGAGCAGCGTGGGCACTCAAGTAGAATATTTTTCCAACATCATGGCAGAAGAGCCTCTGAGTGCCCCTGTTATTAGGTGTGTTTGTGTTGCCGAGCCTTTCTCTTCTCAAAAGGAAACAAGTGGCTCACGGTACAGTACCAGTCGTCTCCACAGATGTCAGAAAAACAGAACGTTAATGAGCATCTGTTCGTTTCTATCAGTCTGTTCTTCATGAAAGATGTTGTGATTGTCATTTTACAGAATAGAAATAGTGTGACGTGACTCGACTCGCGCTGCTCTTCATACCGACTTATCCTTGTTTATATCATTTACAGAATAAGTTGCAGGCTAATAATCATGATGCGAATTGTTCCCAGTATATAAGGAAATATGTTCTGATGTTACAAACACGTTATGAATTGAAACAGCTTCAGAATCATGTTGATGGCACAGAGTCAGTGCCAAATCACACTAAAATATCTGATCCAATATCTGCATAATGTTACTTTAGCTGTCAACACGTCATCTGAGTGAAAACATCACCATCGTAACCAACATGTGAAGCGTTCAGACAAATCTGAGCAAAAGTCAAAGGTCTCAAAATAAACATCAGAAACCACGTTGAGTGTAATCCATAAGTAACCGGGGCAACAGCGTGACGCACTGATGTGTTTTCACCTCGAGTCCACACGAATATCTAACCACTGCTGCTGGACGGCATGATGCAGAAAGTCATTGTCCCCAGAGGATGAATCCACCTGAGCGTTCCTCTTGTGTCATCATCAGGTTAAAATTACAATTTATTTACATTCGGTTTATATGTATATAAAAACACATTATGTGTTCAGTGTGCAGGAGCAAATGAAGACGGCGAACGTGGTGAACAGCATTCTGTCAGCCGACGTCAAAAGAGCCAATGCTCGTTAGTCGGATCAGATCATTATCGGTTTTGATCTTCTCACCGGATCCGTTGACACTAAGAGAATATAAATTATCACCAGATTAATTCTGTGGCAGAGAGCAGGATGGTGGCATTTAAAGTAAATTTAAATAAATAAAACCCTGATGTGAGCTTTTGGTTTCTCACTTGATGAAGTGTATATTTTTCCTCTAATGCGCTGAAAAGATTTCCGCTTCCTTTCACACACAAAGCCTCAGCATTCGTTTCAGCATGCACGATCACACAACAAAGCTTCTGACTGATACACCATGGTATGTCTTAATTATCAGCCATTCAGCAGAGCTTGTTATGGAGTACAATAGACTATTGATCATTTGGTCTCAATAGTTTGCTGCGACACAATCAACTCGGGGGTTACGGATCATGATAGATGGATCAAGGTAAGCAGGGACTTATTAAACAATGCACCACGGCTCCCGGGTGAAAATCATCTCTCATGCATGTGTTATATTATGCACATAATCACAGGCTCGAGGGGTCAAAAGGTTATGAAACACTTCCGATGTGTAAATGACCGTGCAAACTTTTAGTTCAGTCAAGGCAACACTGCAAATATTTCTGCAATATGGAGCAATAACAAGCTAACGAAATGGAGTTTTAATGCACTGTAAAATATTCACAATGTGTGACTGCACTGGTTTGTTCATGAAAATTAACAACCTCAGTTCAGTTGTTTGTATCAAAGCTGTACAAAGCTTCTGGGACCCTCCGACAGACCGTCTGCACAAGATATAACAAACGTTTTCACTAATTACAGAATTTCTCAACAATCCAGATTAGCCACAATGATGCAACAAACTTGCAAGAGAACCCAATTAAAAAGAATCCAACAGCAATCATTTCCATGAATCATCCTGTGACTGATTTCATATCTTGAAATAAGTCAGCCGAGTCTCTAGAGAGTGCCGACTGTGAGTCAGGTGCAGCCGCCGCAAAACATCCAGTGGAGTCATTTAGTATAAATGTTACCACCCGACATCACTGCACCTCAGGTGTCACACCTGTATTAATGACACACACTACATGTATGCATGGACAAATACAGTCATGCATCTCTGAAATTACCTCTCACCTGGAGCTCTGGAACAAATTACTATCCTCTGTGAATTTAAACAAGTTTAATGTAGGAGCTCTAATACCTTTGGACCATATATGATGTGTGGTGTGGACAAAATGTAGTGTTAACTGCTGTATTTAGAAGAACTCTTGAGACAACCATGAGACACTTGCCATTGATCAGCCTCATCCTCTCATAATGTCACTGTGCCACTGGCTGATATGCAGCCTCAGACTGAATGTCTGCTTTGTGGCCCAAAGCTTTAGGAATGCTGTGATGTCTGTGTTTTGGTCTCCTGCTCGCTGCCATCTTGGCAGATGTTTGGCACCAGAAAACTCAAAATCTGGGCAGAGCGGTGGATCGTGTGTGAAACCAGTGAGCTGCAGAGTCGCAGCACACAGGCAGAGTGGAGCGTATAAGTCTCCAACGAGTGCCGAGTGGCAGGAGAGTGCAGGAAAAGGCTTCATTATCCTGCGATAAGGAACTGTTAGAGTGCATGAAACCTTTTATTTTATTTTGGTACCATTTCTTTCTTTAACTTGCACTTCTGGTTGTGTTTGGTTTGATTTCACCTCATTGCTTGAGTATTAAAAGACACTACAGCCAAGATAACAAGCTATCTGGGTTCACACATAAATTATTCTAAGTTTTTAACGTTTGTGTTATTTCGAGTTTATCACACAAATCTTACCGTGGGTACATTTGTATCTGACAGAATACCTTATTGTACATTTCATAAGATAGCAAACAACAGCAGGTGTCAAGGGTTTTTGTTGAAACTCTGCTCTTCTTCACTCTGTGGATTTTTTTCTCCTCCAGAAGTTTGCTCACCCCTCCAACTGTCCTCCAGCTGACACCAACAGAGTCGCTGGTTCATCCGACTCACCGGTGTCCGTCCCTCCGTGCCACTCTGTTCGCACAAGTAACGGCACAGCGAGACATGTCATGTGTCAGATATTTACATTTAAAATTCTCAAGAAACACCAACACTACAAACCCGGCCGAGAGGTCGAGATCAGGGACTGGATTTAGCTGAGCAGACAGCAAGAGACGAGCTGTCAGTCAATGCTGTAAAAATGAAATTATATATATATAAGATTAAGCTTTTAAAATAAATTAGCAAGTTATATATAAAATTCACCGCCTGTACACCTGTCATGAGCAGTGAAATTTGCTATAGAGAACAAGTTGTGTTGAGTTGGTCATTTTAACATAGGAGCTTATGGGAACTGACTCGCGTATGGAGTATTATCCTGAATTCAAATAATCAAAAGCAAAAGTGCTTTTTTTCTGCCATTTCTCCTTTGGCTTCATCATTCAGCAGTGGAGGTTGAAACTCACCACTCACAAGTTTTTAGTGCTCTCAGATTATAATGTCTCTTTTAGCTTCCTTTGTAATTGGTTAATTATCTCAGCCAGCAACTGACGACCCCTCGCTGACACAGGACGATATTCTCTATATGTTACAGACTGTAGTTGGGCGAGCTCATGACTTCCTTTGCCCTTCAAGATAATTTCACTAATCGTTTAAGAGCAGAAACATTGGAAGAAAATTGAAATACCATAATTCTTCTAAATGCACATCAGAGCAGACGCAGCAATAATGATAAACAGATTCCGCGCTAATGCTAAAAATCCATGGTGGACAACAAAGGGAACATGTCCATTTCGCTGAATGTTTTATTCAAAGAATGTTCTTCCTACGCTCTCTTTGAATCTCTGGTCATTTCATGGAGAGCTCGTGATCATGCATGACAAGTACGTCTAGGCGCTCAGCCTGTCACATGGCTTGTGAACGCAAACACACAGGCAGAGCTGACATTTTTTAATAATGCATGCGATTCAGGGTGCCATTCTGCAGGAGCCGTTGTCATTCAGCAGTAAACATCCTTCATAACCATCCAGTCAAGCAGGCAGAGTGGGCTCACCAGGAGAAAAGGGTCGGCGAAATATGTATGGACAGTTTCTTTTTTTTTTCTCCTCCAGAAAAACATCAATGCGCTGCTTTCATCATCTCGCACAATTCTGCAATACTGGCAGCGAGCAGCAAATTTTCCCTTGGGACAATGGAGAGGCGAAGTCGTGACGTCATGTCCGGGCCGGACTCTGCTCCTCTGGGTTCTGTAATTTGGTGCAATCTCTCAGTCAGCATTTCTTTCATCAGTCTCTCAGAAGTGGAATGTTGTTCTTATGTTGTTTAATGCTCGTTGCTTCTTTTAATCAAAGAACTTTGCTTCCAATGCACATCTTTGATTTTGTAAACTGAAACCTTTGCGAAACCGTATGCTCACGATGACTTTGTTCACTGTGCAGAGCAGGTACTTTACATCATTAACAGGAATTATGAATTTTCAGGAGCTTAAAAACTGTTTCAGTCCACATGTCACCAGCTTAACATTCGAAGGATCACGAGCGACGAGAGCCAAACCCAGCAAGAGTTGGGCGACAGACAGAGAACACGCTGGACAGGCTGCCAGTCGGTCACATTCAGTCAACCTCTACTTACACTCAAGATCATTCAGAGGTGATCTTCATTTTCAATAACACTGAGTCAATTACAACCCACAGGAGAGGATGAAGAACGAGATTCTCACAAAGAAAAAGAGATCCTGCATTTAGCTGATTAAACAGCCATTTAAAACTTTCAGAATATAGAAGATAATATAATAAAGATGAGTAAAAGTGCTTTAATTATTTTATAATTATGTAATTATGTTAGAATTGATCACTTGATGAACTCAAAACAAGTAAGGGGCAACTGCTTACTGCTGCTAACTGTACCTGCCGTTAGCCAGCTAGCTCAGTTAGCCATGCAGCTAGCTGTAATGAATGGGCGCTTGGAGCACTTTAAGTATTTCCATAATTTTCGCCACTTTTTGAATGTATTTGACTCAAAGTTTTAATGTTGCACCTGTAAAATTGAATTATTATATAAAAGCCCCTAATCAGGGCAGGTTGTCTGACCGCTGCAACAACAATAACATATAATACAATAACTTACAGGTATGTAAAACAGTAGTGTTGTAGTTCAGAGCTGCCAATTAACCTGCATGTTTTCAGACTGTGGGAGGAAACCGGAGCACAAGGGCAAAGGGAGAACGTGCAAAAACTCCACAAACTCAAATGCCAGCTTGTCATAACTACAACACGGTGATGGTAGAATCTTTACTTTAGTTAAAAAAGGACACAATAAATTCTCTTTCCTAATTCACGAGTTGTTACTCTCTCTTGCCTAACTCTCAACCTGCTCCCTCAGGGTGTAATTTTACTCTGCCGGTAGAAGCACAAACAATTATAAGGTGCATTTATTATCATTTTTTTAAACACACACACACACACACAAAAAAGGGTTATGTTTGAGTCCTTTTGTGCTACATTACATTTAATTAATACAATGAAGCGTTGATGATGAACTGAAAGTCTCACAGCCAGAGGAAAGACAACAGATACTTCTGTATCTGCAGCAGGGTGGCAGCAGGGTGGACAGACTGCAGCTGGGAGGGTGCAGACGTCTCACTTTACTGATGCCACTGATGCTCTGGAGATGGTACCAGTGATGTTCTGGCTGGTTTTAATCACCCGCTGTAGACCCGTCCTGTCCTGGGCCGCACATGAACCGCACCAGTTTGTGATGTTTCGAGTCAGGTGAAGCCAAGGCAAACCTTACCTACAGGAGTAACAGGAAAAACAAAGGTTACATTTCAGACAGCACACATCTCCCCCCAACAGAGAGCTCCAACAGAGATCTCCAACATCTAACAATCACCATACTGCATACAAAGAAGGCCAGTGAAGCCGGGTCAGGAGGTGAGAGAGAACAAACTCTTCCCCAGCATCACAAGTCAGCCCTGCCTCTGTATATGGCCTCATGTTGTCTGGGAAACCAGTCGGCTGCAAGCGCCTCCGGCTAGCGGACCAATTGCCAACTGTCACCCCAGTCAGTCAGGGACCCACACACCTGACAGAAGTCAATCAATAATTACTGGTCTCACAAAAAAACACACAGCCGATCAAAACACAACAAATCTACGAGGACTGTCGTAAGTCACAAGTATACTCGAGGCAAGAGGATGGTTTAAGTTCACATAAAGGTACGTTCTGACGCACTGATGATTTCTTCTCTCAGGCAGTGACATATACCAGATTATTATCCAGACTGGACATTTGGAGACCTTAATCACATGGGTGGCAGATCAGAAAACACGCATATGGGTTGAATAGTTACAGCACATAAAATGCATTAATACATCAATGAATCAGGGGACTCTGGCGTTGATCCCTGGAATCATCAGGTAAATACCTATTAATAGCAGCCATTCAGAGATCTGTACACCGTACAGGGACTTGACAGCAGTGGAGGTGGAGACCGTGGGGGAGTGAAGTGGCACTGACTGCAGAGTAGGGATGAGCGAATTCACCATTATCTGTGTTTGTTCAACCAACCACTTTATCTCATCCATATCGGTACTCGGAATGGGCGACGCTGTATTCGGTGGTCGGAGAAAATTACCTTCGACACGGGAAAGTGTGATGCAATTGTTAACCAAGTTGGAATTCCAAGTCGGAACTTTGCAGAACAAAGTGGTGTTAGGAGACCAGTGGCAGTTCTAGACCAGTTTTAATAGAGGGGCCAGGTTGGGGCCGGCTGTTTTGTTACGGGGTGAATACAACCTGGAAAAAAAGACAAATCCCTCATTCAGACACGGAATAAAACAGTTTTTACAATTTCAACAATTTTTGATTGGGTAGTAAACTGCTGAGCCACTTTATTTCCAAAATCAAGAAATCTGTCATTGTATTATTGATGGGGGCCACAGGGGGGCCCAGACTCAGAGTTAGGGGGGTTCTGGCCCCTGTTGACCCCCCCAGAACCCCTGTAGGGGATATAATGGGCGGGCTAGCTGGTTAGCACGCTAACTTCAGTAGCGATCTCAAAACTGGCGTTTCTTCACATTCTGTTAATAATGTTTGGTCACTTTTATAAATGTTTTAAACATCAGGAGATTCACGATAACTGAATCATCATCTGAATAATCCAGCCATGAGTCTTGTGCATCTTTTACTTACGAGTTCATCTAGTTGTCTTTTCACTTGTAACTGAGTAACTGATGGTAACAAATTTAAAGATGCAGAAGAAGAAGATAATGGTGAAGTACAGAATGTGCCCTGTTTAAAAGTGAAATGTTGTCCATATCTTACAAATTGCTCCTTTAAAGTTGCATTAATTTGACAGTTTATGTGTGAGGACTTATCTTTAGCCCATGTCATGAGAACCAGGTCACTGTTCTGTACTCAGAGATAAAACCTGCCCGCATAAAACCTCCGACATCCATTTACAGTGTGTTTATGAGCAGGACAGTGTGTTTGTTTCACATTTAAACACAGCTGATAAAGCTAATCCTGGCGGTCGGCCAATACTCTCACCTTGGGTGATTAGATGACATTGCGTGACATCAGCTTGTGAGACAGCAGAGCTGGCGGTCCAGGATTTTCACAGAGCCCGGGAACATGCGATGATGCTGGCGAGTGTTGATGATGATGATGGCGATGATGATGATAGTGTCTGTGCCAGTGGCTGTGTGTGTTCTGTTCCAGTGTGATGAATATCCCTCTCCCAGATGGCTGGCTCTCCACGAGACAGAGCGCGTGAACACTCTCAACCAGCGTGAGGCTTCGGCGGCCAGCCTCCGTCTCCCCACCAAGGTCATCGTCAGCAGAAAGGGAGACAGAACCGGGAACGAGTTTAATATCTCCTCTGCTGACAGCTGCAATTTAATTGTTGTACCTGTGAAACAGATACAGCACTTTCAGAGAGAAGGAGACGGAGGCTCTATCTTGATGGCTCTCTTGTGAGTGCCCCAAATCCTTAGGCTTTTTTTAAATTTAACTTGAAAAGCACTTCTTTAAACGCCGCCTTTTAAACTTGAGGAACATTTCTTTTAACAGAGTCTTTTAGAGACACTTAGAGGAACCGCACAGGCTGTTTTGAGACTTGTATTCCCAAAGTCCTTTTATCGATGGCTTTAACTCCCCGAGCATACATACACGCCTACATGTTGATGACCTGATAGATGGATAGCGGTTGTCAGTGTAGTTCACACTATGTCCTCTTACACATGCATCACTAAAATGACCCAGTTGGTTTCTCAGATGTTGTAGCAGCCTGAAGTGTTAAGGAGCACTCCGTCATTAAACCTCAAGCACAGACTGAGCATGTGCAGAGGGGTTACTTCAGTTCACTGCAGCTTATATCATAATGAAGAAGGCAGGAGCTGTTTGCGACAAATGCAGAGCAAAAAACTTTTCACATAATCAAATGCAGCCGCTCCGGCTCTGTAAATCTATGCCGGTCGGTCTCCAGCAGCAACTACAGTTCTGGTCCAAACGGAGTTAGAATCTCTGCTATATCTGGTGGAAATGTGTCTACACTCAGTCTCGCTCTGTAATCGAGAGACAAAAATCAAACCAAAAACAAACCTTCAGTGCAGAGAAGGGAACGTTTGTGCTCTCCGATCAGCTGACCTGATCGTAGACGAGTCACAGGGGAACAGATGATCCGGTGTTGCGGTGCACCGTAGGAAGCTAAATGTGCATTAATACAACTTGAACTTGTGATCAATACAGCTGGTGGTAACAAGAATCGACAGGTTTGTTAATAGTGAGAACTAACAGGGCAGGTGCCAACAAATACTGACATCAAGGGACGGACAGCATGCAGATAAATAAAAAAAAGAAAATCAGCCAAAACTTAATCTTTGAAGTGTGGAGAAAGCTGAAGCTTTGAGTTATATACTGTACATCACCTCCTCTTTTTACATTTTCATTATCTCACGATGGAAAAGCAACAAATCCTGTGGGATTACTCCACGCTGGTATCTGAAGCCTCATCTGAGCATCTTTATTCCTTTACATTTAAATAAGCAGAGAGACGCGGTGACTGTCGCCTTGTCCTCGTCATAATCAAGTTAAGTTGTTTGTGTATTTGTTTCCATTCCTCACAGTTTGTGGAACGTCTGTTCACAACTCCAGCGTGAAGGACGAGCTCGCAGGCCGTGACCTGTTGATACCTGCTGATAAAGACTTGTGTTTATTTTTTGTTTTTTTTCTTGGAAGAAACATAAAAGCAGATAACATAACAACTCGATCAAATTAACTTTAACATCCAAAGAATTCATCAGTCATACTGTCACTGTCCTTCAAAAGAACTTTATAATGGCTCGCTAAGCCTCGCGCTCCTCGTTGTTATTCTGAGCTGTGATTCAAATGTAAAACTTGTAATTTTTAAAAGTGTGTTCAACCACCGGTAGATGGATCAGACGGGAAAATAGACACACTGCGTTATGACTAATTCTCATTTATGTACGCTTATTTTCTCTTCATGTGGGAGGCTGCCAAGATGGTCAATTTCATAAAGCATCATCGTGAGGAGGGAGGTTGATTCAGAGGGAACCTTGGGAAATTCAGTATGCAAGACCAAATCATGCACAAGAGAAGCCGGCGCACATAAAAGGTCATAGAAATTAAGTTACTTGAAGATGAATGCAGCGGCCCTTGCAAGGTTTTTTCCTTATAAAACAACAAAGGTCCTTTTTGTGCTTCCTTCAACAGTCACGGCAGCTTGTGCCAGGAAGAAAAGAATGAAGAAACTCTGTTATACCCTTGAGCAAGGCAGCCGGTTCATAAAACACCCTGGTGACAATGAACACCGCAATGTTCTCAACCCTGAAACTCTGTCTGACCCCACAGTGAAACGGCAAGACGATACAAATCTTTGAGGAGACGTATCGTAATTCTTGCAGCCGTAAAAGGACTGAATGTTCAAGAAGTTTCATAACTCGTCAAATTCATCCGTCTCTTTATTGTTGGACAAACACAACAGACGCTGCACCTTCAATCAGAGTTCAACTTTGACCGGCGTTAAAGCGTCAGCGCTTCAGTCACGTTCTCTGCAGTTTTAAATATTTCCAAAATTAGATTAGCCACGTCTGTCACTGACATAAAAAGAGTCATACAGGCTTTTATATTTCCTGGTGTTACTATGACATTTTATTTACAGACGAGCCGCGGCTCAGCGCCGCAGCAGGGCTTTTAATCAGCTCAAACAGACGGGACGGCATTACTCTTACTCTGGCATCCTAACATTGGTTGCCTGTCAGTTTCATGATTGATTTTAAAATTTGATTGATAACTTTTAGTGCTTGTCAAGGCCTTGCTCCCAGCTATGTTTTGGAGCTTTTGACCATCTATGAGCCATTGTTCAGCCTCAGAGCCTTAGGCAGGGCTCTACTGATGCCGGCTTTGTTACACCAGCTGAAACAGTGTTCTCCTTCAAATCACCTGTCAAGAAACAACTCTGCTGTAAACACGATTTCACACAGTTTCTCAATCCTCTCACAAAACCCCAAAAAACTTCAGATTGACTGGATTTTTCTCCACACTATTGCCGATTTTTGGACGGAAACAATGCTGGTAAACGTAATCCTGAACAACTGACTGCTACATCAAGTTAATGTTCGTAGTCTTTAGGGGCAGATGTGGATCATAATATTAATAAATGTGTTTATATCGGTTTAAACTCACCTGAAGCTAAGAACTGAACCTTAAAATTGGCTTTGTATGTCTACAGAGGAAACAGTCATCATCCACTGAGGCCGCCATGTCGCAACACCAACCCACAGCAGATGAACGGGGCGGCCGTGGCTCAGGTAGAGCCAGAGTCTTCTTATCCTGAAGGTTGGTGGTTCGATTCCCCTTGTTTGCATGTAGAAGTGTCCTTGGGCAACATACTGAACGTCAAACTGCTCCTGATGTGCTTTTTGTTACCTTGCATGGCAGCCACCGCTATCAGTGTATGAATGTATGTATGGATGATTGTCGCTTTGGACAGAAGCGTCTGCTAAATGTAAATTGTAATGAACCAAACGGTGGTTCTTCAGAAGGCTTTTCCTCTATTCAGTGTTTTTAGCTGCCACCATAGCAGAGGGCGGGGCGAGGTGTATTCAGTTGGTTGAAATCCAAAATGTGTTTCATCATTTAAACCTGCAAAAAGATCCACATGTTTTATAATGCTGACAAACAGTACATTTAAAAAGACAGCGGGACTTGGTTCTATTCCTTCGTTCTCCCACGTTCACTTCTCAAAATGTTCAGCTTTTTAAGTCCAATCAGCCGTTTTGCCTTTTCAGCTTTTTAAATATTGATCTTTTTCTGCAGAATCTTGCTTGTTCAGTCTTCTGGGGAAATTTTCATCTTTGCCTCAGCAAAAAAACGTTCAGTCATCAACATGTTCAGCAGCTTTAGCCTTCCTGCCTTTTTAAAGCTACTAGTACTACTAGTAGTACTTCTACTAGTACGACTTTGTTGCTACTACTACATGAATGTTTCAGCAGTGTAGTGCTGCATTACAGTTTTATGAATTTCAGGCAATTATTTTCCAGTATATTCAGCAGTTTTCTGGGAAATCACTTCAGCTGTCAGCATTCACGCTGTATTTCCGGGGGAAATAAAAATGTTCTAGTTAACAAAATGCTTTAATGCAGACCATTAGCAAAACGTGATGAGGCTTTGTTTGAGGACAAGCAGCAACTTATGAAGGAGAAAATTGGAAGTGTGTGATGATCATTAAACATTCTGAGTCATTAAAAACTGTAAAACTTATAAATGGAATGGAGGACAAGACTCATGCACTCCCCAGATGTCCCTATCGTGTTTCCAGCCATAGTGTTTCCTCTCAGGATGAGATTAAATACATTCGTTAGGGCATCATCATTTTTAAGATGCCCTTTAGGATGCAGTTTGATGAAACAGGATCATTACAGCACAATAGTTGTACCATTAATTAAACAGCATAAACACTTAGTATGTAATACAAACAGTGGAAATCATTAAACTGATAAAACTGATTATATACATTAGCAGATAATGAAACAGGTTAAGTGGAGCTAAAGGGGAAATAAAGCAGATATTACATTACCAACGGCTACATGTTCAGCTGCAGATGTTACAGTCTCATTTGCTTAATTGTTGGATTTAACACATGTAGCATGTTAGTTCAAACAGAGCACCATCTCAGCTCGCTCATGTTCAAATATTAGCATTAGCATGAGTCAGCAGCAGACTAGACTGCTCTGACAGTCAGAGCTGTATTTAGCTTGAGCACACCAGGGTTTGATTGTTTCATCTGAGTCTTTCAGACATAGACAAATGTCATCTTCCAATGGAACGCCAGCATTTTGTTGCCTGTTACATATTTATAGATCAGCAGTGAGGGATAAAATGGACAATTGCCTGAAGCTAATCCCCTGAGAAGATTTCTGGTTTTGCAGCATTGAAACATGTTTCCTCTTATGACACTTTGAGAGCTGTGAAGCTGCAGGTTTCACAGACTGGCAGTTAATCTTGTGTTAATGCGACTGAATTGGACTTTTTCATATTTTTCATTTTTCTAAATTGTGTTTTCTTCACAGGTGTTTTGTGTTGTACACGCTGACAGTGACTGAAACATGTGCCACCAAGGTCAAGAAAGACGTCAAGAACCTTTTGAGAGAATCATTACCATTTACCCTTTCTCCATCGGTCCCTGCGCCACGCAGAGAAAATAAGACTTGAACTCTTTCAAACACAACTGACATTCTTCACCAAGGTAGACCTTTGATTTCTAATTGTGATATAGATCATAAACGGTGTGCAGTGCACCCAGGGGTGTGTTTTGTCTGCTGCTGTAGCTCTTAAAGTGTGAGGTGATTTCTTTTTTCTACTATAATGTCCATGTGAGGGCTTTGGGGGATTTGGATGATAGAAATCAGTGACATTTGGAGTCTCCATAACGACTAAAATGTGAGGATGAAATATGCAACAGGAAGAGGTGGTGATAGAGAGAAAGCAGTGACACACATGGCTGCAGCCTCCAAGGCTGACCATCCCTCGTTAGGTGTCATCACATGCTGCAGCTGTGGCGGTGCTGGACTGCAGGGCGGCAGCTTCATTACTTTTAAAGGTGTCTGACATTCAGTAGAAACTGATGTCCGCCCTATTTTCTTATGTTCCATGTTATAAAATAAACTAATATAGTTGTTTGTTGCTGTAAAACTCACATCAAGGGTGTGTGTGAATCACTTCCTTATCCTTGAATTTATTGATTCATAATAATAAATACTTGCAATCAAGCAATCACTGACAGATGCAGCGGTAGATGACTGTAATTCCCGTAAAAAGACACGTTATTATTGGCAGAGAGCAGTAAACAAGCTGTGGACATCAGGTCCAGGACGGACCGCGAGGACACGACCTGGAAACATCTAATATGATGAAACACATGTATGTCATTTAAATAATCATTTAAACAGCATGTGGACTCAGTATGGGTTAAGCCACTGCCACTTTCACTGAATTAAAATAAATGCCACCTTTTATGTTACGTAGCGGGAGGCTGTCGCTTGCTCGCCAGCCACAGTAACATCAAGCAGTGCGATGAGATGTTCCTCAGCTGGCAGGGTGACGAGAGTCGGTTAGCTGAGTGTTTACATCACATTTTTATGCTTTTCTACATTTCTTTTTGTCCCACTTTCCTTATTTTTTTTATAGCTGTAGGTCAAAAAACGTGATACCAATCTTGAAACTCACCTGTTTTGTTTTAGCAGCCGGGGTCAAAGGCCGAAGTTTGAGTCCTTCCAGCGTCGCCACCTGAGACCCAAAACAACCAACTGATGGGATTTCTCCCTGTCAGTGTTTACAATACATTTTTAAAAAAAACAATGAAAAGCTTGATCATCATTAGACGACGGCTGATTGGTTCCCAGATTGTATTTCAGCCAATGCATTCCATTTCTTTTGGTCTCCACGCAGACTGTTTACAGGCAACTACAGCCCACTCAGACGTGACTGGTCGACACTAACCGGACTACAAACAGAAAAAAGAACACTTTCTTTACCAAATTTGTGTCCTTGCCTACAGATTTACATTCATATGCAGATAATTCAGACACTCAAACACACTCGGCTGTCGTGAGTTTTTGATCATCGAGGTCGAGATCAAACATTTTGCGAGGGCTTTCTGATCATCCTCATTCAGGTGAGAATGCACCCAGACTGCACTGATTGCTGTGAATGGCCTGAGACACATGTCATCCAGAAGTTTATTCAGGTGTTCAGGGGGGAAGAAAAATAACATAATTATAGCATCTCTTAAATTATTCAGATGGCATATGTTTTTGTTGGTATAAAAATGAAACAATCACTTTCAAAACCGCTGCTTTCTGTCTCGCTTTCATCCCGTTCGTCTCTGCACTGCTGCTTCTCGTATTGCTAACTTTTTTGATACACTTACTCGGGGGCACCACCAGCAAAACATTTCAAAGCCTAATGGCAGCGGCTTTGAAGCTGCTATAATCAGTGTTTTTTATTTTAACAATGGACCAAAAGACTGTATATGTGACGGCGGTCGTTTAGCAGCAATCCCCTCTTATTACCCAAATTACCCAAATCTGCAGTTCGCCTCAGCTCTGCCTCTGCTGCCGGCCAGCATCTTCCAGCTCGTTGTTTCACTGGCAGCTTTTGTATGCAAACAATTTCTGATAAACCTTTGGTACACTACCTGCCCATCATCACCGATCAACACAGTCAAACTAACAACTGGTCTATGAAGTAAGCGGAGCCTTCACCAGCCA
Organism: Acanthopagrus latus; assembly: GCF_904848185.1. NCBI lineage: Eukaryota > Metazoa > Chordata > Actinopteri > Spariformes > Sparidae > Acanthopagrus > Acanthopagrus latus. Next base: position 29,154,653 of record NC_051056.1, read on the forward strand.
AACAAACCAACCAACCAAATATTTCCCTCAAGAGCTGGTGGCGACTGAAAACAGAGCTAAAATAGAGTGAATGTGTGATTTAAATGTTGACTTTACTGTGATATTGACACAGAACATGGGTTTTGCATGAAAAAAGAAAGTGGGCTGACTTTCCTTGGCCTTTGCAGAATGAGAGATTTAGGTTTGATTTAGGTTGGAACATGCTGATTGCATCCTTTGCTCTCTCCTGTACTGGAGACAGCAGAGCAGGTGAGCAGTGAGTCAGACAGATGAGACACCAAAAGAGCGACTGGAGAGATGAAACACAGGAGGGTGTCAGACAGACGGATGGGACGCAGCGTTAACACACTGCAGCCCCTCACACACTAAAGAAGCAGAGGTTATGAGACCGATGAGAGCGGTGGCACATACAATTTAGCATATTACCTCCTCATCAACGTCAAGGCTCTTATTTTTCCTTCGGGCTTTTCTCCTGCTGGTGGAAACAAACAAGAGAGTGCGATGAGTGCTCATTCAGCTCGAGCATTATTTGTATTTTCATTTCATATTGTAACTGCCAGCTGATGAAGTGTCTCACATCTTATATGAATTATACCCTGAAATAACTTCAGATTGTTGCAATTATCAGGCATAAAATTAAAGATTTCTTAAACGATTAAACTTCTAACAACACCTCGGGCAGTAAGATACAGTTTTAGTCATCGAGGTGTTTGCAGTGTCTGTTCCTGCTCCTGTATATGCATCAGCCCTTTCAAGCCATGGGAATTAAATAAACGCAATCTTTTGTTAGCTCGAGGAACAAAATCAGGTACTGATGTGCTTTCTTTGCCAAACAGCACGACAACAAGCAGAGCAGAGAGGTGTCAGTAGATGCTGGTTTGGACTGTGGAACAGTCGACAACAGCTTCATTTGTTAGTTGACTCCAGTTACAAGCTGTATGCAGGTTGGCGCCTGCTATAAATCCACCTCAGCGGTGCAGGTTCAGATGCCTCACTGTGTGGTTTTAAACATTCATGTCTCAAACTAAAATCTGCGGCACGGCGTGTTCTGTATGATAGTCATGCGCTGGCTTCAGAACTGACAGGTAGTCTCAATTATAGCCTCCATGTGCTGCAGTAAAGTATTCAGTGGCATTGCAATTACAGCTGGGAAAAAAGGAGGATTCGCTTGAACGTAGCCCAGTGTTTCCCACATGGTGCGAGATGTGTTGTTTGCAGCGATAACCTCCACAGACCTCGAACTGCTATGTTCTCGATGTATGCAGTTAGTTGTGTGAATTAATTCAGCTGTGATATAACGGCACCTTTTGTTCGCAGCTAAATTAAACTATTACCACTTCTTATATTTCATGTTGGTGAGCGTGAGTGAATGTGTTTATATATCAAAGAGACAGATAGATGCCAGACTTTGCTTTACCTCTCTTTGACCATTGAAACGTCCACTATTTGATACGCCATGCTGACATTACAGACTAGGAAGAATGTTCAGTTTTATTGTGCCATCCTGAGATCAATGCAGACTGTGTTATCTGTTTATATTCTTGCGTTTAATTTAGTTACTTACGAGCAGAAATGGTAAATCACTGCAAACATCACGTCTGACTCACGGCACAACTAGACCACCGTACATAAGGTCTCTCTTCTCTCGCTCTTTTCCCTTGTTGCTCCCATGTTATTACAGGAACCACAGAAAACAAACTTAACTTAAAATGTATAACTCTGTTGGCATGTTAGTGAAAACAAATGGAAGCTGAATGGCTGTTCTCTGTCCCACAGGTCGAATGTTTCCTCAGTCAGATTTGCCGGCACATTAAACAAAAGAGGCAGAATGAAGTGGTGAGTTCCTTCTATGAAGCTTTAATAAATGGGTCCTTTTCTTTGATAATTAATTTTCCTTCGGTATGTAAGGAGTTGTTAATATTGTCCGGTGAAGTCCATCATTCGCTGTCTGCCCACCTCGTTCATCACAGACATACCTTTTCCCGGCAGGAGATATATTTCTTTGTTTGTCTTCATTATGTTGCTGCCTACGACATGAAAGCTTCCCCACCACTTCTGGCTTTTCTTCTAGTTTTCAACCCAGCACAACCCCTGGAGTATTGCAAGCGCCCACTTTGGAAGACCCTTTCTCTCTTTCATGTAACACTGCTGCCATGTGGTAGATCAAGCTGTCAACAAATCAATCACCATCCATTGTGGGCCAAGCGTTGTTCCTTTCCCACGGTGTCAGGATGGAGAGTTGGGCTGTTCTTACAGAACCTTACCGACCGCTTTAGGACCCGGTGAAAACAGAGTGCAGGTTTTTTGCAACGAGAGGCGTCTTTTTCCAGTTGTCTTCTAAACACAGCTGAACACAAGAATAAGGCTGACGTGTTTTGAAGATAATAAAAGAGTTTTATTGTCAGTAGAGACCGAGCTGATCCAAGGCTGTACCTGAGTTACCAGAAATACAGCGTGGGTTACCAGCAATGACAGCGCGTCACCGTCTGCAGGGGGAGAATAAAGGATTGTTTGAGGAGACGAGGGTGATATTACTGTACGTCTCTGCCATGAAACACTTAACAAGTCACTTTCTGTGCGTGTTATTGTGATTACAGTGATTTTGATTGCAGCGCTCATGCTGGTTGGTAGTTGTCATTCTTCCATCATCCAGAATTTGACTTCTTAATGGCGTCAAATCCAAACATTACGCCAATTTCTAATGACATTTGATATTTGGACATTTGCCTAAATCGTGCCTTGAAGTTTACTTCTAGTACTTTACTGTCCTTATATAACTCAACTATATACAGTATGTGCTCTGCCAGAGTGCCAATTACTGTATTCACAAGTATTCAGCGGGTTAGACAAGTAATTACACGGTGAGAACTGGAAAATAACAGTGCCAGACCGCTATTCCTTTTCAGTGTCACCTTTTATGCGCATTAAAAGGTTGAGTGAGTGATACATATTTGTCTTGGTCATAAATTGTTGTTTGAAAGTAATTATCTGTTTAAATGAACTATATCAGTGTATTTATTATGATATTTATTATTCATGTTACTGTTACATTTACTATAACAAGTCACGTTACCCACAGCAAGTAAATACTTCACCCTTTGTGCCGAGATCAGTGCAGCACCAATCATTTTAACTTTTGTCACCTACTATTATCATATAATTGCCCAGAAAATAATGATACAGTGCAGTTCTGTCTTGTAAAAGCACAATCCATTTACCTTTCGCCATGCTGGAGACTGCAGCAGAGATGAAAATTATGGTCTGTCCATCACCTTTCTTCATTTTGAAGTATCTCCCTGGACTTCTGGAGGGATTGCCACATGATCAAGGGTCACCAGAGGATGAGTTATACTCACAGTGCAACACATCCTCACATGACACACAGACCAAACCTCTGTCATACGGTTGCAGTTTGGTTAGGTTCAGGAAAACATCCCTGATTTGGGTTAAATTCACATTGTTACCTCTGTAACTTCCATCACAAATGTATTTCATGTGAACTTGGTTTGTAGTAAGTCAAAAGAACTCACAATGACTTCTGGCATCACACAGTAGACGTAGACGTCGACCACTGGGCACCTATTTTTCTGCAAGAATCAAAAATCCCTGTCGCTGCAGGAAACAACAACCACCTCCCAGATAGCAACCTACATTCAAAAATAAAAAAGGGCGAGTTACTGTAACACTGATCTGTCCAACGATGTGAAATATAAACAAGCTAGTGGCTCTTCCTTTTTCTTTTGCAGGGATTTGATACCTTGGCTCGCCTCCCTATGTGCATGACACTGGAAACAGGTCTGTGTGTTCAAATGTAGACTTCAAAGTATCCGACACAATTGAATTACACTGTATGATGAATGTAATATATCCATATATAGCTGTAAGAACATCAAGACAGATTTATCCAATGTTTCAATATATATATATATATTCTACTTCCACTTCTAAAGTTATCTTGATGACGCCAGATGCAGGTTGGAAATTAGAATTACACACAGAAATAACAGCGAGTTTCATTTCTTATCACAAAGTAATAAAGTCTGTGCATGAACAGTCACATGCAGACGATGTACCGACACCAGGGAGTTGTGAAATTTCTCAAGTGATGCACTAGTTTAACTTTACTGACCCTCGACAGGTGGTCGTGCATAAAAAATGATAAATAACCAGCCTTCTGTATGAAGGTAGAATCTTGTACACTACACAGGACAAAGCCTGGTCGACAAACTGCTGTTTGAAGTTTACAACAGAAGCTGCTTCTTCTTCTTCTTCTTCTTTTTTTTTTTTTTTTTTTTTAGAAATACTGGTCTTTAGAACATTTTCAGTCTCAGAAAACTGCAAACCCACACAACATGTTTCACTCCAAACCTTTAGAGACCTGGCTGCAAACAGCATAGAAACCAGATATTAATGAATTTTAATCTTCTTAAAGAATTGTTCATTTTCCTGTGACTTCTGGTGTATTTCAGTGAAAGGCTGATGGTTTCTTCAAGTCTGCAGTCACAAGAGACTGATATCATTAACAAGTCCCATCTCGTACCTGCCCTGTTGACAGCATCACTACGGCTGCATTGTCGGAGTCGGGCTGTCAGCACTGTGAACATTTTGATAATGACGAGTCTGTTTTTCACACCCTGCGAGTACGCAGACTCCAGTCACGTTCTAACAACTTAAATGAAACACCCCTAAATATTCAATAACACGAAGCATAGACGACGTGTGAGATGAAAACCGTGTTATGAAAACATACATATGAACAGTTTCAACAACTCTGATTAACTTCAACAATGCATATGCATAAATTAAATCATGTTGAGATTCAGATGAGTTTTTGTAACTTGAACGCTTCAAGTTCTTTCATGCTGATGAAGTTACCTTGAGGAAGACACCAGACTTCTTTCCAGCACGACAATACTGTCTGTAACCAAACCTCCAACCTGGAGGAGACGTCCTGTACCTACAACGATCCATAAAATATTACATAACAGACAACAAAACTTCTATGTAGGCTGTTGGAGTCCATTAGATCAACAGAAAACAGTGTTGCAGCACTTTAACACTGAGCCGGCAAAAGGTTTATAGACTTTACCCTCTTATTTAATTGGCATTGCTCAGGGAGTGCTGGTGTAGCCGACTATGTCAGAACACATCTAGTCTGCTGTGGTGGCGGTGTGATCATGACGTCCACCCCGGTGCACCGCAGCAAATCCACAGCTTTTCTCTGAGACAGGCGGAGTGTGAGGTGCTTGGCAGGTTGCCCTCGCCTGATGAGGTGCCATCAGGAGATTTTGTGTGTGGCTGTGCACCTGGAATTGTGGTTGCAGGCACGTACAACACCTGTTTATAGCACATTTGACTGAGAGTGAGGGATTATGTCGTCTTTTAATAAATAAGAACGATGCATCCGTGTTTTAAAGAGGCAGCGAGGAAATGAAATGATCGGAAATATAAAGGAATGAAAAGAAAAGCCACAATCCATTCTAGACAACACATTAAAGCTGTAGTGCTGTTTTTTTTTTCCAGGCTCTTTGTGCAGATTGATGTATGAGACTGTGAATAACCATTCTGACAATGTCACTTAGATTTCTGCACAGCCCATTCTCACTCAACAACACGCAGTTTGACGCTGTAATTACCCCTCTAGTGTCATTTCTGGAAGCACCCGTCTAATGTGGTGGAATAAAGAGCAAGGAAGTCTGAGTCGGGAGGCAGAGGAGCGCCATTCACAGGACGTTCCCTCTGCAGAACAGGATGTGCCCGTGTGTGAGTGACAGAGAGTCAAGCGTGATTTGTTTTAAATCTATGTCACGTCAAGTAATCGAATGTAACTGATGTTGTCGATACTGTACGTGAGTGAGGCTGGTCCGGTGGGCTGCACAGGTCAGATGAGATATGTAACCCTTCCAGGTTCTGGGTCTGACCCAGGTTGTCTTGCATGGAAAACCCCCGAGGGGAGGTGCACAGGAGACGTCCTAATCACATGTCCGAACCAACGGCATCTGGCTCCCTTTAACACGAAGGAGCAGCCGCTGTATGCATGTCTGAAATCCTCACACTGTCTCTGAGGCTGAGCTGACCAGCCGCCCTACAGAGGAAACTCATTTTGGCTGCTTTTATCCGCGATCTCAGCTCACGACCATAGGTGAGGCTTGGAATGTAGATGGACTGGATGGATCTTTATTCCCTGTGACGGTCCTGCTAACTAACAAAAGTCATGATATGTCACACTATGCTATCTACACATTTTACTTTGAAAGTGTAAAGCCGTCTCGTGCAGAGCCGATGCTGGAGCGGTCGGGTGGTTTGAAGCGTGAGGCCACTGACCAGGCTGCCGGATTTGACGAGTCGGGAGTGAGAGCGCTTCGGTTTGGAAACTATTTGTGGCTGTGCTTCTGGGTACTGTGACCTCACTGTTGGTATTCAACGGATATTTTCATCCAAAAGAATCACAGGTGTATACCCCACAGCCCATGTTACAAATAGAAATACAGGCTCAAACCTGCATGCTGTTGCCTTTTGGTCCGATTCCCATAAGGTGGAAAATTCTGCTCAGATGACCGACCTACTGTAGTGAACTAATTGTTGCCTTTAGGCAAAAGGTCGTTTTCACAGCAGACGTTTTGACATGTCGTCGCAGGAAAAAGCAGTAAGACGGTCTGCTGTCCATCGAGCTGTGCAGGTCCAGGTCCCTGATTATGTGCATTCTGGCCCAGCGGGTCTCACAAATGGAACAAAGCCATTAATTAATGTTAATAGTACCACCTGTGATTTAACTGCTCTCTCCGTACGCGAGTTCAGCAGGTGAAGTTTCAGCATGCAGCACGTGTCACTTCATGAGGTATCTGATTCTAACTGGACCATCCAGAACAACTCTGGTTCTCATCTCTAACAGAACTTGCCGTGACTAAAGAGGACAGCTGCATTGTCGTCTGCCACCTGAATCATTTCTTATTTTAATGCCGTAAGTCAGATGACTGTCAGCTGAACATTTTTAGCACCTTCTAACTTTACGTGAGCATCATATAAATAGTAAAGCTGAGACGCCTCCGTGCAGTCAGTCATTTGTGTTTTACTAGATGTTTTTGTCAGTTACCATGGTGACAGGTGCCATTTTCATCTATCACTATGTTAAAAGACACAACCCACTCACACACGCGTGTCGGTCTGCAGTGATACAGACTGCCTCACCAGCAGGTAACCATCAGGTAACCATCAGGTAACCATCAGGTCGTTGTCTCTCACCGTGGCTGTTTTTGTGGCTGCTTAGCGTTAGCTTCACCACAGCTACGACGCAGCTACAACCTGATAACAAAAACAGTTTATCATACAATACAACTGTACTGTTAATAAGAAACGACTGCATTCAGTAATGTGAAGTCTCTGTCAGCTACCTGAATCCTTATTTAAGCTTTATGGTCCAAAGTCATTTATAGCACCATGAGAATCGGACCGGACCTGCAGCAAAACAGCTGAGACACGATGAAAACATGAAGGTGGCAACGCTGCCATTCATGACAAATGTAGGTTGATGCAACATTATCAAGTGCAGCAGATGTGACAGCGACATTACTGTCAGTCGACTGTCTATCGTTGTTATTCCGCAGATGCATGTTGGATGATGACTAAGACTTTTTTCTGTCTGTTGAAGACACATTTAATGAGTTTAGTCACAGTTCTTATATGAAAACGTATCATCGACTTGTGCTGGCTAACATTTGTCGAATGGTGAAGCTGGAAGTTTTGCGTTTATCCTCATTTTACTAATCTGGCCTGTGTAAAGTTAATTACGACAAGGACGGATTCTATCTTGGCTCTGTATATAATGTTCGGTATAAAGAAAAATATAAAATGTATTACAGAAAGAATAATTCCAGTGAGTACGTTATAGAGTTTTCCTGAAAACAACAGACTTCTGTGGCAATTTTTAGATGCTTTACAAAGGAAACAACAAAACATAAGTTCTCACTGTTCACATGAAAGTCATGAAAGCATGACTTCTGGACTGTTGTGAAGATGTTCAGTTTGTTAACTTTGGGTTAAAATAATCACATTCAGTCTTGTAACTTAAGTCATTTGTGTATTATTTACTTAAGTAACGTGACGGAAAAAACCAATCGCTCCCCACCGACTGGGCGTAAACACTGTTCTCTCCAGAGGGAACGTCAGTGTTTGACCTGCCAAACTAACCCCACCTGACTCTGACACTCCTCTCTCGTTATACGTCTCCACTAGATGAGTAACTACAGCATCAAACGTAGAAGCACAGGGCTGCTGACCAGACTGCTGTAATGACGGGAGTGAGAACAGGCTGTATTGTACATGACAGCTGATAATTCATCAAGAAAACACTAAAAAAAAACCTAAAAAGAGATGGATCACAGACGCGGACCTTCACATGCTGTTTTTGTTTCCTCAGACAACCCTGTCACAGTGTGATGCAGCATTATGTGTTCCAGTAGCGTGAGGAGAATAATCAACACGCGTCAAATTCAGATGAGAGATTTGTGACATGATGGAAAAAAAAACAGAACAGTTCTCAAAGATTTCAACAAAAGAAGCTCAACGGGGCTGAAAATATTGGGCCTGAAACTGTTTTCCACCTTCGTGGAATGCTTTTATTTTCATTCATCAGGAAGAAGAAAAGCATCAATCGATTTACCAACATCCGCTTGTACGAGAAATGAATTGTGGGAAATATATATGTAGATGTGTCTGCGTTTTGGTTTTGTTACCTCTGCTTTAAGGGCAGGAGGAAATACTTGGATTCACATGTATAAATGCAAAGGTTGATGCACTGTGATGGATTTGTGCGGAGGGCTGTGCGTCCTCAAGGTCATCTATCACGCTCCTTATCCTGCTTGTCAAATCTGCTGAACTGGCTGTTTGCTCTTTTCAAATGGAGCTGAAGGTGTTTTCATGTTACAGAATGCAAAGACCGACTGAATCAGGCGTTTTGGTTTTGATTCTTTATGCAAATGCTCGTGTCAGTCGGTAGTTGAGGGGCAGCACTGCTTCAGAAATATAATGAAATGTTCTCCAAAGTTTGTATTTCCAGCGTAAACCAAGTGAAACAAATAATGTCAGATATTTTTTAACAAATCCAGGAGCAGCGGGAGGTTTATTGTAATGAGTGTCAGTACACTGCATGCTCATCCACACTTTGTACTTTGCCCAAGGCTGGAAGCATGAAAGGATTCTCGGTACAAAAGAGACACAACGATGGGCAAAATCGAGTAGGTCCGAAAACCCACATCAGCAGGGCATCTTATCTTTGGCTAATTAATCACAATGATTTTACTTTAAAACACGCTGGACGCCCTCGTGTGCAGACAGAGTGGCTTTTTAGTTGTTGTTTTTTCCCAAAATTAAATGGATCCACTTTAGTTTCTGGGAGCATGAATTTCTAATGTTTAGTTTCTTCTTCTTGTCATCCAGTGATTGTTTTTCATGCAACAACTATGATTAAAGTTATATTTAAATCATCTCACTGTACAAATGACAGTGGAACTGATCCCTGTGCAGCCCGTAAGAAACAAACAACGGTTATGTTGTGTATTGCTCTGTATGTTTGAATGTGTGTATTCTTTCTTTCTTTCTTTCTTTCTTTCTTTCTTTCTTTCTTTCTGAGGACCCACTGCTGCTGTGACAAAATAATTTCCCAGTCTGGGATCAATAAAGTTATTCTATTCTATTCTATTCTATGTATTGGTGGTCATGTGTTTAAAGGATCAAAGATCACATCACACTCCTTTATCACGTGTCCGGTCCTGTAAGGCGTATTCTAATTGCCAGGCCCAAAGATAGAGTTCAGTGCTCTGGGCAGTCGTTACTGTCAAGCCCTGCTCCACTGGTGTTACCTCCAGGGGCGATAAACAGAGTAGGAATCGAGTCAGACTGCAGAATCTGGATCAGTACGTGGATCCGATCGGTCCCAGTTCCTATTCTAATATGAGTTTCTGTCAGAAATAATCTTGTCTTGTTCCATTAAGAAGTCACATCCGATCAAAAGCACCAAAGGTCACCAGTTTGAGATGGAGGCACTTCCACTGATACACTCAGAAAGTTAAATATTGCAAAACCAAACAAACCATTTATATTTATTTTTTTTAAACTCTGTGTCGATATTCATGCGTTGTTTTCTTTAAGCCTGCTTCAGACAACTGGATGCTCGCATGCTGGAACCGATCATACACAATCAATGCCCATCCTTGCGGGGAGTGAGAGGGTGCAAGGTCAGTCAACAAACATCCTCTGTTCTCTCTGCAACGGGTGTTAGAGCCCATTATGTGTGGAAAGTCCCTTTGGATGTGTCCTGCTGTCCAAGACTCTGTGCCCTCTGGCCCTCATTTGAAAGAGGGACGTGACCTTCAGACTGAGCACTGAACACCACAGTACTGAGGCTCACACGTTTGAATTATTCAACACCGTGCTGAGACAGAGGAAATGATTCTTTGTAAGAGTAAAACACACAGTGTAAACAAATGAATCATGAACTCTGTGTCTTTGCATCAATGATGCAGTTGTGTATACTTTTAATTATCACACAGGGACAAAACTCTGCTCACACACACTCACATTTTAGGGACTCGACCATGAAAGTCAGTCACGTCTGCTGTAACTACATGTTTATTACCCATCCAGTATGGACGGAAGATGTGTTTGAGCTCGACGATTCTGTCATTCACAAACTCTTGAATTCAATTTGACGGCGTTATTGATAACATTCAGGTGCTAAATGTGCCGATCCATCTTCCTCTTTCTGCTGCATTTACGTCACAACACCGCTGACGTTTCCCCTCAAACGGCTGCTAGTTTGTTACACTAGCTAACGCTGACATCGCTAACACAAGCTAACCTTGATGTCGCTAGTTGTAAACAGTCAGTATAAGTGAAATATACTTCTTGTACCATATTTATTTCTTCCTCAGGGATATTCATTCTAAAACTGTAATAAAAAAAAACAAAAAAACAAAACAAAACGTATACAACTGAACAAATATTTCTAGTGTCGATTATCCAGATAGACCTTGTAGTTGCAGAGATACACTCTGTTAATTATGGAGCAGAGACACGCAGGTTAGTCGACACAAATGTACACAAATCCATTTTTGGATCCGTCCTTTCAATATAGTATTAATCATGTTGTGAGGAGGAGAGCGAGGAGGACGGAGGTGTCACTTCTTTTTTTTTTTAAATGATGTAAACCTCTTCACTGAGTCATTTGCACATTTACAAGCAGTGAGTCTGTCAGACGGTTGGTGAGTGAGTTGCTGTTTATCTTGCGTTCCGTTTTATATGCCATGCACCGCTCTGTGTGGCTTGTGTTCGCAGTTGTGTGTACGTTATCTATCAGCACAACTGAGGCAAGTTATATTATGTATTCTGAGCTCGGCAAGTCAAATCATTCTGATTCTGAAATGGAGGAAAAGGGGGGAGACGTCCCGGACAGCGAGATCTAATCTAGAGGGCTGACAGGCAAAGCAATCAACCTTCCAAATCATTCAGGATGATGGGCGGCTAATTTTCTTTTTACATCTTAATGATTAATCCCCCCAGCAGTGTATATTTATATTTTTTTAACAGCCTTGCAGCATTCATGGTGATGTTGATGGTCTGACTAACAGTGGCACTTATTCAAATTAGCCTCGATGTCCCACTTCGGCACCGGGATCAAAAATAGATGCTCAGGCAATCCAACAAGCTCATGTGCTACAAAACCTACTGAGAGGAGTTACGTTTTCTGCCACTCCAAAGTCACTTCTGGGTATTTTTATTGGCAGAGGCATGAGCATGAAGGCAATTATACAGAGCCTGTGGGGTGAACACTTGGTGTGACCCTGGCTCGATATGAACAAGGTGTTTGTTTAGATTAAACTCCCCTTCTCCTTTCACTGAAGAGTATTCTTGGCTGGCACTCACAAAGGATTGTTGTAAACTAACTGTTGACTGGGATGTCGGAGTCAAGGAAAATATTCTGAAGACTTTCTATAAAGGGCTTAAAAAATGCGCTGCTGAATCGTGTTGCGATATGTCAGGAAGTGCACAGAGATTAAACTTTCTCTCTCTACAGTCACTGATTCTGGGGGCCACTTCAGGGGGAAACTAGTTACGAACACAACACTGAAATCTCCTTATAAGTTGTTAAAGCAGACCACTTGTCACCCGGTTGCTTATTTAAACATTTAGCCGTTATGTTTGTGGCCAGCTGGTGAATGTCAGCTGTTTTCTCAAAGCTAAATTCTCAATTACTTTCACCAGTTAGTGTGTAAATGTGCCTGTCTGCTGTTTGGTTCGGATCAGGTCGTGTCAGTGGGCTTTCAGATCTGTGTCAGTGATGCTGTCGAGTGTCGGGAACTCAACGTGAAGCTCTGCAGCTTCTGGTGGAACTTTCTGTAGGTTCATCAGTACGAGCGCCGTCACATCGTTTCCACATTGTCAGCTGGCTCATTGTACAGTAATTCTAAAAAAGTAACGTGTTTTTCTTGACGCAGTTCCTGCGCAGTGAGACAACTTGAGAATTATATTTCAGTGTCTCGCTGACAGAAGGTTTTCTTTATTAAAGGTGACACCAATCCAACTTGGTCTGACAGCCAGTGAAGAACATCACTTTGTACTCTGCAGTTTGTGCGCAATCAACACTTTCATCACTGCCATGAAAGATTGGAAACATGTCCGCCAACATGTGGAGGAGCATGAGTGTCACCCACGGGACTGGAGCTGAAGTATACTTTCTAAAGGTCTCCAAGGCAGACTGAGTTTGTTAGCTGGCAGTCATGTATCCCAGTCACACAGAGCAGATCTGCAAGAGGCGCAAGTTCGCACTTCCAACTCATCAAGCGCGGCAGCTTGGTCAGCGGCATTCAAGCTTCAAACTGCGACGCTCTGACTGCCCCTCTAGTGCACGTGAAGGACTCCGCGGTCACGTGAGCATTCAAATGTAACAGGCTGCAGCGTGGCGGCTGTGTTACTGAGCTGCTGTGGATTAAACTCTGTGTGTCATAATTATCGATAAATATGATGACGTGACTTTGCTTTACCTCGCTTACTGAGTGAGAAAACCGCAGGGGGAAGTGAGAGTTAAAGAGAGAGTGCACAGAAGAGAAACCTGCCCCTCACCTGTTGTGTTTGGTCTCTTCCTGTCTGACATATTCTACACATACAGACACTGAAGCTGTGGAGAAACGCTGGTATGATGTTGATGTGATCGTCTACACGTCGTCTTCAGGTGGAGTTTTGCGGAGAACCGTGCAGGTGTCGAGGTAGAAATAAGTGTTGCTGTTTACATGGACGCTGACATGAAAAGCGAGAGGTAACGCAGCTCTGCACACGCGTCCTGTGTGCCTGTAAGATCGGCTTCTGGTTACATTTAAAAAAAAAAAAAAAAACAGTTCACATATTATGACTTTTGGTTGTCTCGGCCTCTTTAGGGTTAGTCGCACTCTGGAGGGAGGATACATTAATCCACATTTAATGATTGATGTTTTTTAATGTTTGATTGCAGACAGCAGTAACGTAGCACCAGTACAATGGTTAACAATGGCTGCTTCTTATTTAAATGTTATTTATTGATTATAGACCAATAACACCCAGGCACAGTCGTCTGTGCCTCGGCAGCAGGCTGAAGATGAATCGTGTTTAATATTGTTTTGACATTTTCTCAATATAAAGCCTAATTTATGGACCAACAAGACACTAACAGAAGTAAACATATAAACCAGCTGTTGTTTGTTTATTAAGAAGGTTATTTTATTGTTTATAGACCAGGAATAATGTTCTGTCCTGCATCAGGCCTCAAATATACAGAAATTATTCTCGTGTTACACTGGAGATATTACTTGAAGTTTGTTTTGTCTTGTATTATTAATTGTTTACTCACTTTGTCAGAAGTACCAAAGTAAACCCTGGATGTCTGATGTGTCTAATTATTTCTTGTTTATGCACCTGAGCACACGAGCGTCACCCTGAGCAGGAAGTCCTTCATGTTCCAAGGTTGAAATGATCAAATTAGCGATGACATCATCCGTTACTGACTGTGTGGAAATCGTCACACAGCGTCTCCGGATGCAGAAACTCATCACGACTACACAGTAAAGCCTGCTGATGAGTGGAGCCAGGAGCGACTGGTGTGTTGTGAATGTGACATTATGAGCTTCAATTTCGGCTCTGATTTCTTTGACTGTTTTTTTAAAAAACATTTTTTTTGTGCACTTTTCACTCAAGCGCTCGAAGGCAAACAATAATCAAGTTGTCATGTCAAGATAATTGTGACATGCAACAAAATACACAATCTGACAAAAACACCTCTGCACTTCCTTTCACTTATTAATGTGCAAACGTAATGTGAATATGGTGAAAAACAATAACCTGATACATTCATTTAACAGCCTTCGAAGTTTAAAATCGGACACGATGTCTTCAGATGAGACGATGTTTAGAATCAGATTCACCGTTTAATAATTAAGCTGCTATTGTTTTCAGTCTTTCAGGTGATAAATGAGTGTTTTCTAAAGATCGTGTCACCTACTTCACAGTAAACAGAATTAACCTCGTTCTCTCTTTGTGTCTCCACAGTAATACTTTGAAATTACGGATGCAAGTCTGCAGGGTTGAACAGCTCAGTGAGTTCAGTGTCTGTTAGAAGTATCTGCTGCCGGACCACCGGACCACAGTTTCCTCAGGCGATGAGTCGCCATCATTAGTTTTTTTTAAATTCCATGATCTGTTGTTTATTCACCCATTTATATAAATAGTTTTTGCCCACTGAGACAATGTCATTTTGAGTTTTGGCAACATAAATAAAATGAATATGAACAGTTTTTTTAAGTAGCAAAAAGGGACAAGTATAGTTTTTTGTCCCATCCTGGCTGTATAATGACTAGTTCACTATACAAATGCGGCTTGAGCTCCACAGTATGTGACCAACATAATGCTAGCTAGCTAACATTAGCAACAAAGTGGTGTAGGGATGAAGTATTCTTTTAGGCAAACCTCAAATTTAGCATCGCCCTGGTTCTCTAAACAAAAAGCCTGCAAAATGTTTAAATTGGATTTTGGAAAACTGTTTTTTTATACGTACACGTTTTGTTCAGAAGATGTAATCTTCACAGTTAAACTCCACTTTTGTGATTTCTGAGTCTTATATTAAATCGCTAAAAGTAGAAAGCTCATGTTAGACTATAAATACTTGACATTATGGTCACATGACTAGAACGTCACCACCAGTAAGTGTGGTAATCGTGGCGATGTGTGGTGTTGACACCGGAGTGGGAGCAGTGGGATTTACCTGGCAGAGCAGACAGGAGTTAGTGTGAGCTGGTCTCAGGTGAGGCGCAGGAGACACACTGGTTGAATGCAGGTGGAGAAGCGAGGCGCAGAGGTCCAGCGGTGAGTTGGACGGTGAGGAGGTGCTGCAGCTGGGAGGCAGGTGGAGCTGAGTGCTGGTCAGAGTGGTGCTCACTGGTGGAGAAGCAGAGAAGCAAACATGAGCTCAGGCAAAAACGAGAAACAAGAAAAAAAACTCTTCTAGAAACTACTTGCGCAAGTGGAGCGGCTACATAACACGTCGACTGGCGGTTAATTGATCTGGCAGCGAGCAGACTGGTGATCAGGGTACTCGAACAAGTGCTGATTAACCCAAACTGGCTGCAGGTGTGTGAGTGGAAACAGCAGCAGCTCCAGCACAGAGAAAAACTCTGTCCGGCCTCCTGCAGCACCTCTGAAACACAACGTACGAAACAAAAACACAACCAGTACACGGTGCATGGTATTAATACAGAAATACTATACAAGGATACATGCAAGTTGTAAAGTTTAGTAGTTTAGTCGTAGCTTTGGTAACCATGTGGCATATTACCAAAAAAACAATTCAAAAGCTACATAGACTTTGAGACGAGGGACGTGGATGTGCAGAGATGCTGACGGGGCGCCGTTGGTGGAGCAGATGTTCCATGTACAGAAGCTTTGTCCTCACAGCAGCAGGTGCGGGTTTGATTCCCAGCCTGACGCCCTTTACTGCTTGTTGCTCCCTCTTTCTCTCTCATCCTGTTTCCTGTCCAGGTCTTCAGCTGTCCTATCAATAAAAAGCCAAAAGGGCTGAAAAAAAAAAAAACTTAAAACAACTTGCAAACTCCACCTCTCTGTTAGCTAGTTAGTGCAACAAACTGGCAACTGCTTGAGGGAGCAGATGAGTCAGTCAACATGTTGTAGACAAGATATTTACTCTTGGCTCTCAACCAGCTGTCCTCCCGGTGCCGTGACCTGTAGCCTCGTTAACTGTCTGTCACTGACGAGCTTCACATCCTGTCATTTGATACGGTATGTGCTGACAACTCTGTGACACTGTGAGATGTTTTAAATAACATCTAAACTCCGCTCACATTCCTCTTCCATTGCCCAGTATATCACCTTGCAATTATAATTAGTTGTAAAGTATTTAATTACAAAGACGAATGCCTTCTCCTAATTACTGTACGCATTAAAATAACAAAGTTAATTAGCTGAGGTCAGGTTGGGAGAATTGCTAGTGAGATGAGTAAATTACATACATTTATAATAAATTGCTGATGTTTTGGAGGTGATGAACAAAATGAAGTTTTTGTTGTAACCGTCAGCTCTGAGGGAGGGAGGAGGCCCCGTATGTTTTTTGGGTGACAGTTCCCAATAGCCAGTTAATGAACCCTCAGAAAACCAATCTTGATGTGAATAAAATTTAGATAGAGCCAACTGATGTGATATGGAGATCATCATCGGTGTCACTAAGATGCCACACAATCCTGTGCGCCCCGTTGATGAAAATCTCGGAGAAGAAAAACAATATCTAGCAGCTCATTGCAGGGATGATAATTGTTGTTCCTAACAGAATGGACGGCGTGTGGGAGTGTGATTAACCAGCTTGGCTCGAGAGCCGGCAGAAGGGCCAATTTCATCTCAAAAACAAGAGCAATGCAGTGCACCATGGGTAGAAAATGATATCTGTGGCGAGGGCACCTCAGATGAGGTACCTACAGTTTCTTTTAAATCAGCATACAGTGAATAACAGGAAGCATTTGTCTCTAGCGGTACAATGTGGCAGCAGCTGGCTGACGCTTGTTGAATGAAATGATATTCAGGTGAATTCAGGGGGAAGCTGATCACCTCCTGATGCTTCATAAGTTCAGCGTGAATAGTTAGAGGAGGAAACAGGAACGATTGGCTGCAGCTGCTCTGAGAAACAGCAGTTTGAAACAACGTTTGACATTCTGTTACCCGCTGCCATCGACATTGTTGAAGGTAATTATGGGTGAATTGTATTTTCCGAACAGGAAACATGAAGTGATGTATCCTGGTCATCTGTGTTCATCACTGTCGGAACTCAGAACTGTATTTTCCTGCTTCCCTTTTTTAAAAAACGCAATTTAATGTAATTTCACGAGTTGTGGTTTAATCTGGCAGGAACCTTTTAGACCCCTGTGATTTGTGCCATTTTACCTTTGAAGGCTGAAACATTCATGAACTGGCTGCATGAGGCGAACCTTCATGGTCGTCAATTAGAGACTCTTTTCGTACCTGCTTGTGACGCAGGTTTCACACGACGTGTCTGAGTTTCCTCCACCAGCCTCGGTAACCTCGGAAACTTTATCTCAAAGACGGGAATAATTACCTCAGACTAACTGGAAATATCTGAAGCAACACTCAACCCTTTATGAGGTCTTTCAGTGTTGTTCATAAGGATCAAAGCTGTCCTTGGACAAATACTGTATATTGATACGGGCCTATTGCATTTTTAAGTATGCTCTTTATTGGTTGTGGTCATAGTGACTCATCCCTCCTTCTCACAGCTCTGTTTACCATAAGTGGTGTCTTTGTAGACAGGATGGTCTTAGACTTGCTCTCCCGAGCTGAATATTTTCTCTTCCTGGAAAGATGTGGGTCTCTGGCCTGCTTCCCACCTCCTGTAGGAGTGCTGAGAGATGCACAAGGGGAGCCAGGTGAGTCTGGAGAGCCATCTGGAGGAGCCGCTTGGTTTCATAGTGTGAAAACTCTGCTGGACATTAATGACGGCATTGTCTGCAGCCATAATGAGCTCCGGGTCCGGCTACTTTCAGATGTCTTTGGCACAGTCGCCCTTGTGGGTGCAAACAGATGGAAATAGGGGCATGAACATGCTCGGGGAGAAAAACTTCACATACAGAAAAATTCATGCTTTATGTGAACGCTTCTAATGTTACTACTAATATCATGGACTGCAGCAGTGAGCTGCTCGTTATGAAGACACAGATGTGTTATTCTGGAGACAAACACAGTGCAGGGAGTCATTCTGTCACTGCTGGTGTCAGAGTGGATTTCATGACCGCTGGACTCTACAGCAAACAGCCGACAACGTAAAAACTCTGTTGCTGAGTTTCTCTGATGTGTGACTCAGATCAAAGTTGCAGTAATTCTCACTCCATCATTTTAGGAGAGGTTTTTTTTTTCTATTATTATTATTTTTTTTATTCAGAAGGTTTTTGTGTTGAATGTTAAAGGCGTCTTACCGCTTTCTTCAAAAAAGAAAAGAGAAAAGAGTCTTTTTTGTGCATTATAAAGGGTTTCTACAATGCTCCCACAAAACCTCTCCTCCGAATGGGAGTTCTTAGGGAAGAGTGTCTGTCTCAGCCCCCACTGTTGCTACGCAACCACAGAAAACCCAGTTGAAGAACGGCACCTTTACTCAAGTTTGAGTGTTCTGGGTGTTTTTTTTTTTGTTTTTTTTTAACTTCAGCACCCACTGTGTCGAGTTTTTAAACACGCTCAGCATTGTTAGAAAGTTGCAAGAGAAAATTCATTCCATCGAAAAATAAAAAGACAGAGAGAGAGAGAAAGAGAGAGAGAGAGAGAGAGGGAGGACGAATCTCAACCTGCCTTTGTGCCGTCTTTGTTCTGAGAACCTGAAGCAGCCACAGTGGACGCACGCTGACACCAGTTTAAACTTTCATTCCACTTTCCATCTGTTAGTCAGAGTCGTGAGAAATGGCGGCGACCCTTTCGGACGTCCCGTTGGACAGCAGGTGTCTTTTGTTTGGTCCATCGAAAGTTAGATTAAAGTCCCACAAAAGAACCTCGAGGCCCCGATGTTTTTATTCCTCCGAACAATATTAAAGTCATGCACCCAACAAACAAACACACTGTGGGTTTTATTATTCGCAGAGCTTTATGAGTGTCGGGGCTGAAAATGTTCATCCTGAGAAAATGATGCGTGTAAAGCCTTGATTGTCCATAACGAGCCTCTGAGCCTGCGGGTTTATTGTTGAATGTCATTTAAAGAAGTTTTTTTGGTTAAGTGGTCATTTTTGGGTCTAATCCCAGTCGTGTTGGAAAGCAGGAAAACCTTTTAGTTCCACTATTGTGCCGACTGTGAGCAGAACTGTCTTCTGTGGATTAGACTTGGGGATCGCAGGGGACAAAACAATCACTTTTACTTGATCCTCATTTGCATGACAATGACAAGCTACTTTTGATTTGGTTGCACTTCAGACACATTTGGCTTTATTCTACAACACAGTCACCACTAGTTACTCCAGGGGGAAGTGAACATGTTGGTGCAGAACTGACGCAGAAACAGAAACTCTCACATTCACAGCAGGTCCAAAACAAACTAACTCACACAGTTTACAACTTGATCAGACCTCTTCTCAGGACTGAGTGGGCATCTGCAGACAATGACTGATTGACATTTACATAATTCCCCTTTATAGTGTTGTTGTGCTTGAACAGAGTTTTACAAGCACCTGTGTGGGACTGAACTGTTGAAATCTCCTCAACCTTGTAGTTTAACATTTATGTTGTGCTTACATACGTCTACTGTTGCTCCAAAAAATGTTTGTTCCAGTGTTTCTCTAAATAACGAAGGAGCAGCTTTCGTCTCTGACCAGTAGCTCCAGCTGTGGTGCGTCAGGACAGAGGAGCTCCACCTGCTGAGGATACGGTGAAGGTGGAGGCTTTTACCTGAGTGTAAACCCACTGTGATCTCAGCCATTAGTTTGTGGACTACCGTTTGAAAGCCTTCAGTCTGGCACGTTTGCCGTCACCGTCTTGGTTCTTTGTAACCAGAAGAGACCAGAGTCGAAGTCACGCCTCCTTCCTGACGTAGTTCACTGAGCACTTTAACAGAAAAACTACATGAGATTTTTCTTTAATTATGACAAACTGTGACTTTCTTGACTTGGAAAATGATCTTTTAGATTGACGAACGTGTGTGTGAGTCTTGACACAAGGGATCAAAATATTGATTTGTCTCTCTCTGTTAACTCCCACACACCAATAATAATACCAAAATCAGGTGCCATGAGGTCCGATGAAAAGGGAATGACTTTCGGTACTCTGACCCTGATTGAATCTGTCAGAAAACACAATGGAGCGACTTGTCAATCACAAGGATCGAAATGTTTACTGAGCTAATAAATCAAACGAGAAAATCTTTTTCTCATAAGCTAACATGGAATTGGACTTATTTTTGCAACCAGTGGGCCAACAGAAAGAATGCATGTTTAAAGTTCTGGATTGGCTTCACTTTCCAGACCCAGAAGTTGTGTTCAGTATCGGACCACTGCTACGCTAACAATGCTGGCGGCGTAACAGCAGCTCGCAGCCTTTGATTGGCTCGCTGCTTTGGCCTTGTGACCAATCAGGAGTTCAAGTGAGAAGAAATTGTACAAAGTGAAGTTACACAGTGGAGTGTTTTTCCTTTGACCTTGCAGAGGAGCTGGTGCTGGAACCTTTGAGTTGTGGTTAACTTGCACTCTCTTTCTCACGGCAGACACGAGGTTAAGCCATTTGATTCAAAGGAACTTGAAATGAATGAGACCATTCATTCCTGAGTCCCAACTGACGACAAAGCACGCCACATCTCCTCTGTGGAGCATTTTATATTCTGTCAGCGGCGTCTAAGACACTTGAAGGTATGACACGACGGATATGATGGGATCATTTTGGGGTCTTCGTGTGTCTCTGTTCCGACAGAGCTCAGCACTGTCGGAACATCTTGTAATTGGTCAAGGTCGGCGCATGTCAAAGTTCACTAAAGTTAAGCACCACGTGAAAGCACAGAGCAAATTTGTTCAGCCTCCGTTGATTGCAATGATTTCATTATAATGAATTGGTTTTTGGTCCTTGCCGTGATAAATGCAGGTGTGTCTGCACTGAGGATCTCTCAAGCCTTCGCAGTAATTGCAGAGGAACAACGTGTCCTGTATAAATCAGCAGAGACACTCCAGCTGGAATTTGGTGGCATCTGGAATGGGAAACTCTTTTCCCCCGTGGAGGGTTCCTGCTTCCTTTTCAATCAAAAGCGAGGGCCAAACCTGCAATGGAAACTGTGTGAGATTATTCCTCTGTGACAGTGACTTCCTAATCTCTCTCCACTGGCTTCAGAGGGTGACAGGTAAATGGAGCGTCTCTTTCCGTTTGCGCTTTCCTCTTGCAGTGACCCTTTTCCCTAAGACCTCCATGTACCTCCCTCCTCAGTGTGACAGTGTGAGATGACAGGTGGGCCTGCAGAGTTTAAAACTCCTAACCCCACTGCACAGCCACTTTCAGAGCATCACTTTTTGTGGCTGGAGGTCGGTGAACCTCTCTTCCTTTGGTCAGACAGGACACTGAGGAGAGGATGTGCACTCAAATTTGGCTGTCAACCTTTTCCCTTATGGGTTTTCTTTCACGCTGCTGTCTTCAGCTGGGTTGAGATGGAGGCATATGAGGAAATAGCTTCTCTCCTGAGGAGGAAAGAATCACTGAGATTCCTCCCCTGGAGGTGCTCATGGGAATTTATTCCCTGTACCTGCTCCCCAAGAAATCAGCAATTATTGCACTTGCACATGTGGAACTATTATAGTGCTTTTTTAAACAGATGATGGTAAAAGCTGTTTGACTGTAAGACCAGTGAAAAAGTAACCCTTTCCATGACCCGGCTACTTGTGTGACTGCTGGCCATGATTTGTGATGGCATGACATAAAGCAGTTTTGCATGGCGTGATGCAAACGTGACAGACTGCACATCACCTTTTCCAAAACAGTTTCCAGCAGTGGAACAGCGACACAGTCTGTGGAGTAACATTATTAAGTTGAAGAACTGGTGACTTCTGGTTTCACATGGACGTTAAAATCCGTCTCCTGATTCAAACTCCTGTGCTTGTTTATGTCGACGGTGCTCAGACTTCTTCTTCTCACTTCCTCCTTTGCAGCTGTAATATCTTCTCCAACCACTGGAGGTCACCGGCTAGCATTAACACTAAATATCTGCTGTAATAAGCTACTTTCTCTGATGACCGATGGTTGTCTGTCTAATGAGGACGGCACTGTGGATGCTGCAGTATCACATGACGGGACGTGGGGCATGTCTTTGTGTCACATTTAGTTTCTTTTTCTTCTTCTGCTCCAGGCTGGCTCGTCGCTGAGTCCTGTGGAGGCATGCCTTTCAGAAGGTAAGAGCAGTATGGATCATTTGGCTATTTGTTCTCAGTGCAGCAGTTAGGGGCGACTTGTTCTTGAGCAGGAACAACAGCAAAAAAACAATATTTGTGTATTTTTTTTCCCTTGCTGAGTGGCAGCTCAGCAGAGGAGAAACTCTAGTTAGTTCTTGTGCACATCCTTCAAAAGAGATGCGCTTGACTTTGCAAGACATGTTGAAAATGTTACAAGAATTTCAACATGATAAAAAGCAGGTGAAGTCTGGAGTGACAGATATGGAGAGTGAATGCCCCGCACTGCAAATCTCTCCGTCTGAAGAGCTCCGGCCTCTTATCAAGTTCCAGGACCTTCATTCTTTGTTCTTCAGCTGTTTGAATGAAAGTCCTTGAAGCCTAATCACACACAGTTTACATGATGAATGAGATGGAAAACATGCTTATTAATTCAAAGGAAATATCTGGCTGAAACACCTTTTGCTTCCTCTTGGCTGGTCGGCAGAGCTCGGTGGTTGGACAGCAGATGCCTGTGGCAGGTGATGCTCTGATGTTTAATAATCTTTTTTTTTCTCTCTCTCAGAGCGTTGCTGCATGGCCCTCGCACGTCATTGCGTATTCGGGTCCAGCTAGGAGTGCCTTGCATCCCTTATGGCCTTCGCCTCTGGTTACAACTAACTGCAAAATCCATCAGAGGGCAGAGGATGCAGGTATGAAAATTTAAAGTGCATGCGTTCACCTGATTGGGCAGTCAGCGCATGCATCTTTCTCTGGTTGCCGAGCAGGAACTTATTATTGATGTCTCTTACCGGGCAATGCACATACTGATAAACTGGGCTTACATCAAGGGAATATCCACTTCATTATTAATTCTATAAAAAAAAATCCCATTTCCAATGTGGGTGAAAAAAACATGTTTTCTTAAGCCAAAAAGGAACACAGAAGGAATACACAGACCATAATATCTGGTGTGTTTTTCAGAAATGTGTTTTATTCTGAAAGCTCCCTCGTAATGACGCACGCAGGCAGTTACACACACTGAAGTGATCTTTGAATTAACCAGTCAATCAAACGTAGTTTTTGCCACGTTCAGGATTCATTTCAGCCATCAGTCCGAGGTGAAAGGTCTCATTATGCCATTAAGTTCCGAAAAGCCCTCATATGTGCAGAAATTTAAACGTAACAGGCTTAATAAGGGAAACTGGAGACCAAACGCTCTGGAAACTGACACACCAACGTAGGATTCCAAAGTATTTGGTGCTGAAACCGTAATTAATTGAAAATAATTATTGCTTTCACAGACTGAATTACATTAAAGAATGGTTTCAGAAAGGTCTAAATGACTTGGCCGGAGCTTGGTTTCACTCAGCTTGGAATATATTTCCTCTGACTGTTTGCAGACGGGATAAAACTTCTGAAAAGACTCAACATAACAGCATAACAACATAGTTTTTATGAATAATCATGAATGCATGAAAGGGAAATTTAAAGTGACACTTCGTCTCTACCTCTTATTTTCTAAGGTGATTTTTTTTTTTTACATTAAGAAAAGCAAATTCACTCATCTGCTGTCTGTGCATTTTGGTTTTTACTTGGTCTGTCTTCTCACAGATTGTCAGGAAATGGAGCTCATAGGTGAAACAGCAGCAAACAAAATGCACCACCAGTATTCTGTGATGAATATAAGAATAGCTGCTGAGAGTGAACAGCTAGAGAAAATACAACAGAGGCTGAGGATGATGAAGTAAAACGACAAAACGAAACGTCAGCTACAACAAATACATGCCTGAAAGTGTACGCATGTCAAATCCCCCGAGGCCGTGCACGTGGTTACTAATGTGCTGATCCTTCATCCTTAAGTGAGCACATGCACGCACCTAATTGCACATGGTGTTGACACGCAGCACAGCCCTCGCTAAGAAGCTTATTAGTGACAGACTGACTTTGGCCCTTGCGTGTTTAAGTAAACACGACTTCAAATAAAATAATTAATAAAAAGAAAGAACATGTCAGTGCTTCTTAAAGATGAGGAGAAATGATTTCCCTTCAGATGTCCTCACTGGCCTGCACCTCCAACACATCCTGCTGCACCCACCGTCAAGGTTACTTCATCAAGAGCCGATCAACAGGCGCAAAGATTCACAGTGTAAACGTCGTATCGCCCAGACGTTCCCACTCCTCTACTCACTTACACGGATTAATAGAAGAAGTCTCAGCCCACACTGCGGGTCAGTGTGAAAATCCTGTTATGCAAACAATCTTTTAACTCAGATTTGTGCGATCTTATGATGTTTTATTGAACCTGAGCCTTGACACGATGCTTGAGGTGGATTATGTTTCATCAAAGCTCATGAAACACATTAAAACATTCAAAATCAAGGTGAGTTTCTTTTTTTTTCAAGATATTCAAAGACCTTGTTTTTATTCGTTTCAGCGGAAGTTAAGTGGTTGAAATGAGATTAACCAAGAGTTTGCTTGCGTAACATTTGGCATCCATTACCACTCAGGCTGTCCCAGAGTAGATTTTCCATTTAGCCTCAAAAAGCTGCAGGAACAAAAGCCTGCTGCGCACTGAAGGAAATTTGAGACTGTGGCGTGACCTCAATTAAGATGAAGATCTTCAAGAAGTAGAAAACTCTCACAGAAAAGTGTGAGCTCTAAACTACATGCAAATATAACTTACGGAGGATATCTGTGATCTTACTTATATTTTGAAAAGGATGATGCAAAAAATGGCCTATAGACAATATTAAAGCAGAACAAAACATCAAATGTAGATTTTAAAAAGAGCTTAAAATTCATCCCAAACCCTGTTTCACTGCAGGCTCTGCAGTAAATCTTCCAATTCAGAGTCAGAATAATCGTATTGTCTGCTGAACAAACTGACAGAAATGAGTCTTTCATGTTGCACAAAAGAAAAACATTTTGGATTAAAGGTATTAAAGTAAAGAGCAAAGATGTGCCAGTGTCGGTGCAGCCAGGCATCGATCTTATGCATGAATTTCTTTTGTTAAGAATGAGAAAAAAGGTTTTTTTCTGCAGATATGAGAATAAAACTTTGAATCTCTTTTTGCAAAACTCCGCAAGAGCTCGACACGAAATTTAACCACGACTGACATTTCTCCTTAAAACAAACAACAGATAAGTTTTCTGCTTCGGTGTATCATCAGTCATCAGTCATTGTTGATTGCAAAATGTGATGGATTTAGAGTAATTAAACTATAAACTTTGCAATCACCGTCCAATTTACTCTGCCAAGAAAAGGAAGGTTGCAGTATCTGATAAAACTACAATAATCCAGCCAGGTTGTCAAAGAGAAGATGAAGTATAATGAATTCAAGAGTGAGAAAAAATCCTTTGCTCTTAGATCAACAAAAGAGGAAACATACATTTTTGCTAATTGATATTAGCGAGGCTTATATTTACTGTATTAATATATTCACCACACTATCATCACTGATTTAACTTAAGAAGGTTCTGTTTAGTTCTCGCTGATGAATTAAAGCTTCGGGTGCAAATCTGTGTGCAGGGTCATGTTGGCATTTCAGAATAAACACCGACCCTGTGAAAAGATGATGCTGCCACAACAACACAAACCACTCATGCTAACAGCATAGAAACCTTATAATGAAAAGGAGAATATCACAAGAACGTGCTGTTATAGATATCGGTTGTAGTTTTCAGAACACAGCGCTGACATTAAAAGATGTCTTGCTAAAAGCTTCCTGGCAGACAATATGTAGAAGTGAAAGACTGTATGAGAAAGTGATGCACTACACTCTGTCACACTGTAACAGTAATTATAATGACTGCCAGCTTTCAACAGCTGTCCTTGGAGAGGGTGAGCGTACGTAGACATGGAGGGAGAGAAGGTGTCCTTGTTGTAAGAGGATTGACTGAAACATCTTTTGTACATGAAGGGAGAACGCCTTAGGAGGTGTTTTGTTAATTTTTGACAGGTAGATTGGCCCTCACCCGAGAACAAAACCTCTACCGGCAGTCATTTGCTGGGTCGGGGTTTAAAGGGGGTTTAATTGTCCACCATGATGCACAAACACTGGCTGTTTCTCTCTCCCTGTATGTGTCTTCTCTGACTTTCTTTTTTGTGGTTGCATCCCAGTAAGTGTCTGCAGGAGGGATTCAAGAGCACAGAACATCTCTGTCTGTCTCTGTTTCTCTGTGTGACTGTCAGCAGACGGCAGCGGTGGAGCGACAGCAGACCGTCCACTAGTTCACTGATTGCGGTCGGATACACAATTGCTACATTGCTACTTGTCACTTTAATCATAAAGGTCACGCTTCTCTGTGGAGATTATAGGCTGCAACATAGTATAGAGTTGAGTGTTTATAGTTTAGAGAATATTATAGGTACAAAAGACCAAGCTGACGGACGGGCGCATTCACAAGCCTGAACTCTTCTTCAGCTTCATGGATTCATTCATACACAGGACAGTCAGGGGATGAAGCTCTTTGTGCACTGAGAGAAAGAAAGAAAAATACTTCTTTCTGGTTTTGATATGAGAGATTAGCTAACACCCAGTGGGTGAAACTCTGTCTGTTAGTCCCACGTCCACACAGCGCTGACTGGGATGAAGAACAACATCCTGACAGTCGGCTGCTGTACGATCTGCCCCGTTGCGGCGTGCTGTCTGTTTGTTTGTTTCATGGTGACATCAGAGCAAAGACGATGTGGGTCCGTGACGTGATCCGCTGGAGACACAAATACGTTTAAAATTATCCCCTAGACCAGGAAAAAGAAAAAGAGGGACCAGCAACAACGAGAGGTTTTCAACTGGAGGCAGCCAGCAGCGAGCTTCTCCTGCATACTCTTGGTTACCAGGGTGACAGGTGATTAAACCCCCTCCACGCAAATATACGATCGAATACAAAGTGACGCCAGCAAGTGGACACAGGCCTCCAGGTTACTGATATTCAGAGCAGTGGTTGAGGAAATAGACTCTGACCAGCATAAACCTTACATAAAGTCAGGATTTAGTCATTTTGCATTCCCCCCTTCAATTGTCTACAGCACAGTTACAATGACAGTGAAGAACCATTACGATAATGAGCTCTGCCTCTGAAAAAAAGAGCATGATTTGAATCCTTCGCCACTTCAGCAGGTCAATGAGGACAGGTAAACATGTCATCACATACCATCTGCAGGCGTGTGTGTGTCTAAGTATGTTGTTACCGTCTCTATGACACTTCAGTGACATGAAAACAAATCTGTGGCGTGTAAAGAGAGGAGTGAGGAGCCGTTGTGTCGAACACTGTGCATGTACTTCAGCTCCCACTCAGATGTAAGACAGGTGAAAGCCTTGACACTTATCTCTACAGTACACAAACTGCACGTTCTGCAGGATGAATAATGATGATGTTTTCTGGTGGAAACAATGTTTGTCACGCACCACTTTTGGCGCTCTGCGTGTGAGAAACTTAAATTAAGTTCACAGCTGGACCTCTAAATGTGCCCACTTTCAATCAAGGCCTGACACACACACACACACACAACACAAGCATCACAAGTGTTACTGTACTGCAAATGAGAATGCAGCGCACTGTAATGTTATGTTTGCGCTTTTAGTGTTGTAGAAATTACCAATTAATGCCAGAAAACAAACAGTCTGCGAGGAGAATCAAGATTTATGTTCAAGTAAATTACTGTCGGTGGTTTCAATACCGGCGTCACTTCATAATGTGATGCAGCGTTAGAATGTGGAAAATTCACAAAACCAACACAAGTTAGCAAATGAATATTAATTAAAAGCCACATTCAATCTACATTTTAGCTTCGACGCTCGTACAGTTTGTGTGTCTCTCTCTTTGTCAGAGCAGCACCGGTCAGAACAACAGTTTGGGTTTGGGCTACAGATTCTTTGGTTGGGTTGAACGTTCATGTTCGGATGTTATCCTCGTTGGTCCTGTTTTACCTGCTTGATACGAGGAACCGTAGCCAGACTCGAACTATCCACCTGTGCTCCATTAGTTAAGTGTTCCTGTGTATTTAAGCCATTCTGTGGTGGTTTGTCTGCATCTGATGTGTTTCCTCGGTCCTGTTTACCTGCGTGATTTACCTGCATTTTGCTGCATTTGCCATGTCCTTGTGTTATTCTTTGTTTGTCCTTGTGTTATTCTTTGTTTGTACTTGTTCTTGTTTGTTCTTCATTCCTGTTTGGTTGCCAGCCTTTTTACCCGCCTTTTGTTTGGGACTTTTGGACATCAGCCATTATTAAAACTCGCTTTTAGTTTTTAACCTGCCTGACTAAGAGTTCTCCATTTGGGTCCTCTCTTGATAACCTTCACAGGCTTTAACAACGTGAGTGCTAGGACTTTATTGTGTGTGTGTGTGTAGTGACTTTGTCGTGCATAATAAACAGAGAAAGCGAGTCTGTTCTGGTGAAGTCTGACAGCAGTGATGTCATTATTTTACCTGACAATACAGTAAGTAAGCAGAGAGGGAATGTTTGTTTCACTGAAACTGAGGGTACTGAGTGAAGTGGACTCTGGTGACCTTAAGTATACATTAACAACGAAATGCATAGTTTAGAAATGTGTTGTGTTTACATGATTTAAAGTTGTTCAGTTAAAACCACCTGAGAGAGAATCTGATTGTCTTCATTGCTCCGGTCGGCTCACAAAGGTGGTGCGATGGTGTCGTTGGCGGCGCTGATCAGGGATCAGAAAACACTACAACAACTTGTTATGCCCTCTGTATGATCACATGAGTGGAAACTGCTGGAGCCAATTCCTTCTTTAATGAGATGGCCAATTATAGTGTCAATTCAGAATTACTTCAAATGCCGTTACCACAGGGGACCGACCCTTTAATAGCTACTTCCACAAACCAATTACTGACATACGTTCACTTGGAGGAATACTGTTGATGTGGCATTGAGAGTTAAATGCGTTCACACTTCACAACATTTCACAACATTCACAACATCTGGCTGGAGTGCGTCTCAGATGTAAAGTCTGTTTCTGTTGCTCTGACTGAGCCAGCTTCTTTTTTCCTCCTGTTTGTCAGTACCTGTATCACCTTCTCTGTGGCGCCGCGGTCAGACTGCCGTGTAGCGCATCATAACGGACACCAACCGATGCCACATCTGGGATCCTTACAGAGAAAAAACAAGCAGTTCAGAAGATTTCTTGTCTTCTCTTTTTCTGGTAAAACAAATCCCATGATGTGTTCTGTCATGTTGACCAATCGCAGCCCAGAGCGCTCGTCTGTGCACAACTGTAAACATGGCAAAGCAAAAGAGGGATGATGTCGGCGCTGCGAGGTAGGAACAGGTGAAACAGAGCAAACGTTGTTTTCTTTTCATTTTTTGCCTTTTTTTAAGGCATTTTGTCTGTTTATAATCTTGTCAGTCGATAACACATCCTCCACGATTACATCCCACAGGTCGTTAAGGTCGGCGAGCTACAATTGGTCACGGATCGACGTGTAGCCTGTCATGTCTTTCGGCCAATTCACTGCAAGAATTTATGACATTACAATCACCCATTCTGACACCGCAAACATTTTAACAGACTCAAATATCATGTAGTCTGACCCAGGCGCGAGAACTTGTTGCTGCTTCTCACCTTGAGTCTGTTCCTGAACTTAGAACTGTTCCTGTCTATTTCAGCTTGTTCCTGTTTCCCTGCCAGAGCTGTCTCTGTTTCTCAGCCTGGGCCCACTCCTGAACCTTTCTCTCGTTTTGAAGCTACCCTCCTCCTCTCCATCCTCTCCATCCTCAGTCAGTCAGTCTCCTCTCTCGCCGTGTCTGACAGCCATACTAGATACTAATTCCAGGCAGTATGTACCACTGAGAAAACATGCTCTTGTCATATTAATAGGAAGGACATGAGCAACATTAGCTATCAATCATGGTGCAACATTAGAACGTTACTGTCACGGTTCTGCAAAAACAAACTCAAGACAAACACAGAGGCAGGCGGATAAAAGAACAAAAAGAAAGTTTTAATGCTGGTAACCAAAGTCCAAAATCCAAAAAGCAAGCAACAAAAAGATAACAAGAAGAATCAAAGGAATCAAAAGAGTTACACAAAAACAGACAATAAAACAAATTCATGTTGAACAAATCAGTAACAAAGACCATGTGTTCCAATAGTACCATGCTATTTTATATATGCCAGAAAAAGATTTAGTATGTTCCATCAGGAAGTCTGTGAAATGCAAAAAAAATACCAGGATTTCCTACTACGTCGTATTTTGCAATATGCTTTTCTGGCTCCTCTGACCCACAATCCTCTGCTCGGCAGAAGATACGCCACATACGTTACGGTGTGTCACGCAGAAATACACCAAGCCGAGAGAGCAGACAAACATTTGACAGGTAACTGATGGATCACAGCTCACTTCACAGAATAACAGACCTCACGATGACAGATGAAAGCACGTCTACACATACAAGTGTAAGTGTTACGTTCCTTTGCGCTCCAAACGGGTCAAAGTTTAAGGCGCTCTGTCATGACGATGTATACATCCACTTTTTTGCACTTACGTGAGACGGTATGTACTTTGTGAGGGCAGCTGCAGGAGGAACTGAAACTGAATATGTTTTGTGAAAACAGACAAAGAGAAGATGTGGAAAGTAAACATGACACATGAAGATAAACTATCAAAAATAAAAAAGAAATCACAAAACTAAACACCCAAACCATGACAGACATCGACAAATAAACGTCAAAAAAACATAGAAAGAAGTGCGTTAAAGAAAGCGTTCAGTCTGGTTTGTGATAACGCCCCTTTAAATTTTTTCAGAGTGAACACACAACATAATGTGCTTTAATGTATTATGTATTTGGGACACGGCTCTTGTTAAGCCTTATCTGCCCTCTAATCAACCTATTGTAAGTGAATTTCTCACCTCGCCTGCCGGCTCAGCTCTCCCTCCTCTCTCATCCCCCTCACGGAACAAAGGAAACACTTTTCACTACCACAAGACTACACAAAGCCAAGTCGTTCTAACGTGTTATTGTTCTTCCTTCTGATGTGTCTGTTATGAGCTAATTGCTTTGGACTAAAGTTCTTTAAGTGACTGAATTTCACTCTTTGTTTCTCTCTCACACACACAGACGCACGCGACCTTCCACCACCCACTACATGAAGAAGAGGGTGGTGCTCATGTGCATTGTTCAGTTTGACCTTCGGGCTCTGCAGAAGCCTTGACCCCATGTGTTGATAATTGAGTTGATCTCATTGAAGTAGGCCACCTCTCACCTTGTGGAGCGTTCCCTCAACAGCACTTTTTCCTGAGGCAATTAAAGTGGAGGACAAGCTAGCAGGGAAAAAAACAAAGAGAAAACTTGATGGCTTTAGATTTTGAGTATGTGTCAGGATGCAAATCAGTTGCCTGAAAGAACTGAAGGACTCAATGGTTTTGTGTGTGTGTGTGTGTGTGTGTGTGTGTGTGTGTGCATGTGTATTTATTGTTGTACAAAATGAACACAAATCTGAATGTTGGCATTAATAGAGATGTTGATCAGTGAAACGTTTTGACGCCATGGAGATGCAAACATGCTAGCTGTAAGCAGAAAAGGAGCTTCAGTATTCCTGTTGTTAAACCAGCAGTAATCTGTGTGAAAAAGTCTCCAGCACCACAAGAAAATATTCATTCATTAAAAAGAGTCTAATAATTTCATAGTGGGACTTGATCACCTGCAATGTGGGCGCAGATGTTGCGGCCACTCTTCAGCTCTGTTTGTCGTCCTGTCATGAACAGCAAACACATTAAACTCAGGAGTCGCCTGTTTTTTTTCAGGTCCTACTTTCCCCCGAGGGCTACGTCGAGCAGCGACTGCATCCTCGTGTG
Source organism: Acanthopagrus latus (assembly GCF_904848185.1). Taxonomy (NCBI): domain Eukaryota; kingdom Metazoa; phylum Chordata; class Actinopteri; order Spariformes; family Sparidae; genus Acanthopagrus; species Acanthopagrus latus. Next base: position 29,186,886 of record NC_051056.1, read on the forward strand.
CTCATTATTGGGCCGTCATCGCACCATCATCAGCATGAACTCCCAACCCCCCACAAACCAAGACAGCTGAACCTTTTGAATCACCTGTTGCATGTGTGCAACAGGTGATTTTTAGTGTTGGTGCAGCCGACAAACAGCTTTGATTGAAAATAGGAAATAATCAAAAACTTTTCTCATTTTAGACAAGTAGTGTTAAGTGATAATTAAAAGATCTTCTGCAGCTGAGAAATGCCAAATAATTGGTAGAATGACCACTTTTTATAGTGCTGTTTTCAAAACCTGACGAAATCATGAAAGATTCTTTTTTTTTTTTTTAAATGTAACACTTGTCCATCTTAATTTAGCAACAACAACTCCTGTGGAAAAGACTTTTCTCGACTGAACTAAGCTTTGTACAAATGTTTTCACCACCTGAGGCTGGGCGCACTGAAAGCACTCAATTACTGTAGAACCAGGCAGTTTGTTGGCACTGATAAGCTTGTAAGTAACTATAGAGATGCCCACTTTAACTCAGGAGGGACGATTTTATTGACACTTTCATTGACCACAAGAGAAGGAAGCAAGCTGCAGATTAGTGCTGAATTACACCGGCTGAAAAGGAGAGCAGATTCCCCACAGTGTGCCACCACATGTGGTGAGGGTCAGGACCACTGTACTGTAATTCAACTACAGTGTGAGTCCAGTGAGGAATGACTGAGAAGAAACTCGATGAAAGAAAAAAAAAAAAAAGACAGACACTTGCAAGTCTTGGCAAAAAAAGCTTAAAAGACTCGACTCAGATTAAATACCATCCATATGCTCATACAGAATCAGCGAGAACACCAAATACCAGAAGGGCAATAAAACAAGGCCGCACAGCAAATGTCCTGAAATTACGAGCAGCTGATACCAAATGATCCCAGTGAGACTGTGGAACATTCACTTACGCATGTTTACAGATTATCATTAAAGAACTCAACAGTTTTAATCTCCACGAGGCGATAAATTAAATTTTCAGTGGTAAACACAAGGAAACAGCTCCTGTTCCAAACTTCTACAACGAAGTCTGTAACGAGACATCTGCTTTACCCATAAAATCAGTCGGCTAAGTTTAAAATATAACCGACAACTTAAATATCTCCTGAGTTTGCAGTATAAGGCCCAGAAAAGAAATTAGCTGATAACAGCTGTTATAATCGTGCATCTTCTTTCCAAACTGCTCTTCCTCTGGTTTCAGGGGACTGGAGTCCATCCCAGCATGAATCTGGTGAGTACACCGTTCACTAGTCGCCAGTCTATCACAAGGCTAACACATAAAGACAAACAAATTCACACTCACATTCACACCTACGGGCAATTTAGTTTCCAACTCACCTAACCTGCAAGTTTGTGGTCTGTGGGAGGAAACTGAAGCACCCAGAGGAAACCTACGCAGACAGGGTGAGAACATGCAGCTCCACACTGTTTTTGTTCCAATGCTGTGTTGAAGTATTAAAGATAAAACTCATAACTTCATTATTTGAATCAGCCACTGCAACATTTGGATATTTTTTCCGGATGCTGGCTCCAGAGCCAGGAAGAGCCATGATAAGCAAACACAGTATAAACGACAGTTTGCTGTATGAGTCTCAAGCAAATGGTTGTATATAAAGGAAAAAAGAGACGTGAGCTTTAAACTAGACAGTTAATTAACAAAAAGTCAAAGAGATTCTATTTTTACTGTAAAGAAATTATTGTCTGCCAGAGCCTGGTGGAGCTCATTCCTCTGTGCAGCAGAGCTCTATTGTTCGCAGGTTTCACTGCACTTACTGTCCCTCCACACCAGTAACATGTTGAAATGATTATAGGCCAATTGCTCTGACACCAGTAATGACGGAATGCTTTGAGAAGCTGGCCAAAGGTTTGAGTATTATGTGATATTATACCTGCTTCTTCCTGAGATTCATTACAGTTTGGTTATCAGCCAAGTAGGTCAGCTGACAGTGGATGTCCTGCACGCTGCCCTTGAACAGCCTGAGGGGAGGAACACCTATGTCGGACTACTTTTTATCGATCGTAGCCATGTGTACAATACCTTCCTGCGAACTAAACTAGGCCAGATCGTTTCCATCTGTACTTGGGTGTATGATCTTCTATCTGGACGACCATGAATAGTGCAACACAGCTGCTGCACAGTAATGTTACCTGAGTTCACTGCTCTATTCCTTTTTCCACTGTGTATCCAAACTTATTAACAATTAAATAGTTAAATCTGCAGATGATGAACAAGGACACGTGTGATTTAGGATAACTAGTGCAGTGCCTGTGCAAAAAGCAGCTGCTTGACACACATCATCTGGTAATATGACGGATTTACAGATCAAGTCTTATTTGTCAGAAAAGTGTGTGTCTCGTTCTGAACTCGTCCAATACTGATGCTTTGACATGATGGCCAACCCAACCTACAAGTCAGTCTTTGACAAGATTGGAAACTCAGTATGTAAATCTTTGTTGAGCTGGGAATGAGACTCAAAAATCAACTCTTCATACAAAAAGGACCTTTAAGCCTCCTGAATGGCTCATGTACTCATTACAGCTAAACTTCCATTTGTGTAGGTTGAATTCTCTTTTTCTTTCTTGGCACAGTTCTGTATTTATGCTCTGGTTGGACAAAAAACACTTGGTTATGGTTCAGAAAAAAATCATGGTTTGCCTTAAAGTACCTATTTCGGTCACCACTATGGTAGATTCAAATGTTCTGACTTCCTGTGAAAAAATAGCCAGCAAGTCCTTTGTTCCTTAAAAATATGCAGCTCTTTGTTGCCACAGAAACGGCTCAGGTGTCCTTAAAAATATCCAAAGGTGTGACTCAAACTGCAGCTAGGTGTTTTGGCACCTTGTTGGCTTGTGAGACTCATTTGACCTTCTGCTTTTGTGTCTTGTTTTTTCTCACTCCAGGGCATTAGTGCAAGTTACTGTGACACACTAATCTCTACTTCGTTTACATCTGCTTCCCCATAAGACCGTGTAAGAGGGATCATGAGCTTCAGTCTGCAGAGCACTGAAGCCACGCCCCCACTGGACCGGTGGTCAGTGTTTATTCAAAATGTTCTATAATTGAATGTGAGGTATGCAAATAACATCCAGACTGACAGGGAGTCCTTCCTTTATATAGGATGGAGGTGAGGAACCTGTTGATGTGGTGTAACTTCCTGTAAAACCAAATACATTATGGTTAATCTCAGGAGGATCTCCTGCTGTCTGACCTGCATGATAACTGCATGCTTCATTTCCTCTTTCGCCTTGAGAGTTTTAGCATGTCCTCAGATACCTTTATGAATTTTTACTGCTGCATTAAAAAAGTATTCTTGCAGCCAGCATACGAGCACGATTTGGTAACACGTCTCAAAAAATTGGGAAGCGGCTTAACAGCGTTGTTAAACAGGATTTCTTCCAGGATTATAGGCAGACGGCTGCCATACCTGGAAGACAACTTCACCAGCCGCTGAAGGAAGAGTCTGCGTGGTGTACTCAAGGACACAACCCAACCGGATCATCACTTATTCACACTTTTACTAACAGAGCGGCAAAACAGGCACTACTTAACTCAGGGACAGGGCTGGGCTACAGGAACTAGCTGGTGCCCATGAATGAACTACTGCACTTTAGAAAATGGCTTTAACTATTCATCACCTTGGTCCTAAATGTGTGAACATGGGTGAGTTTGGGTCGATGTGCATGTAAGACAGTTGAAGGAATGAATGAAAGTATTAAGAGACCACAGAATCTTTGGTCTTTTTACAGGATTTGTAGACAAGAAGAAAAATAAAGAACACCATCCGTATCCTTTTAAAGGAAACTATCATTTTTCTCACTTTCCTTCAGTGTTATATTTCTTATTGTGCATGTAAAAGATCTTGAAAGTCAAAAAAAGTGAGCTCCAACAGAAGCTCCTCTCTCCCACGGAAAACACTGCTCCTGAAATGCCTCGTCAGTAGTCCCACTTTTCCCACCTAGTCCCACTTGCATCATTTATGTCTAGTGGCTTGTTTGGCATGTAAGAATTGATTTGTCCAAGACGCTCAGTTGTAGTTAATGGTGCAGGGTCAGGCGCGTGTTAGCTGACCAATCAGAAAAGACTGGGCATTCAGGAGGGGAGGGCCTTAAAGAGACAGACAGAGATACAGTGCTGGACAGTACGAGAAAACTGAGGTGCTTTTGAGCATTAAAGCATGCAAACCTTTTCTAGCAGTAACACAATATCAACCCTCTGAGGTCAATTGACGCGCCAGTGCGTCAAAATCACGTGACCAATTTATTTTTTTTATGACATAGCAGCTGGACGGAGCCTCAGTGAGTCTCAGTTCCGACGTATGTGTAGGCCAAGAAAACTGGATTTATGATAATTATGTATGCCATGAAACAGGCTTTTCTCACGAAAGTGTCTGCAAGCAGGAAGTGTTTGAAAGCAAAAAAAACCTGTGACAACCCGTTTCCTATTGGTGGAAAAAGGCACCACACCAACCAATCACAAAATTATATGGCAAACCACATGATTTAGTTGCTGAGGAAGAGGGGGAAGTTGTGGGAGGGACGGCGGCAAAAGAGTGACAGCAACAGTGACGGTGATAGAGACAGTGACAGAGATAGCGAGTTTTGAGAGTTGAGAGATTTGTGACATTTAGTGTGTTTGGAGTGTGTAGTTAGTGTGTTGTGTAGTGTTTGGTGTAGTGTGTTTAGTGTGTAGTGGAGTCGTTTTTTTTTGTTTGTTTTATGAGTCAAAACAATGAGGAGATTGCTGAATGCTAACTTTGAAAATTTCAAAAACGTATGCACAAATTTAGGAAACAACAATTTATATTTGCATTATATGTAATAAAAATGGTTTGTGGTTTTCACAATAAACAAACTTTTTCCTACTCGAATCTTATGTTTTTTTTTGTGATTTTAGGTCCATTGTGTTAATACCGTATGTCAAAATGAAAAAAAAAAATAACTGTACAGTCACACGTGAGGTTGTGCTGAAAATAATGGCACCAAACAATGCAATATAAACAGTTTTTAACGTGAAATATAATGGCAAAATCAAAAATAGTCAAAAGTCCCTGATGGTTAAATTCGGAATCTGAAAATGAGCTTGTCTCATTTAAAACATGCCACCTCAGAACGTTGTCATCTTGCTGGAAAAGGACAGTGCAAAATCACAAAGGCACATCCATATGCATTCATTTTTTGCTAATTGATTGCTAATTGTTATCATAATGTATGCTAATGTATGGCTTGTGCTAAACACTACTGAATGTTGTGATCATGGTTAATTGATTAAAATGTGACAGCTGACTGTGAGATGGAACCTGAAACACTTGTGCTGAAGGCAAACAGTCATAAACAGGAAGACAACTGCATTCTGACAGACAGGAACACATTAGGCACTGTTATATATCTGAGTCACAACATAAATTAACACCTAACACCAAGCATTGTTATTTTGTTCAAGGTTTAAATGTCAGTGCTGACAATCATGAGATGAAATTCCGAGATGTGTAATTAAATCCAGCCTTCCACACTTCCTTCCACACCCCACTTCTCATGGCTTGAACTTTGCCATCATATCTAAAAATCTGCTACAGAGTTGTTGTAAATAAATGTCATTTTTCGAAGATATGTTTGGTTATTTGTGCATTTTTTATATAACAAGGAAGCTGTTTGTCTGCAGATGTGACAAAGGGATAGTAATAGGGACTTACGTGTAAAGAGGAACTATGGTGGCTAAATACAAACACCGCAGAACTACCATGACAAACAGATGAATTGCAGCTATTAAACAAGTGTTTAAAAAAAAAAGTGTGAGGATACTTCCTGTCCTAGTACCTAGTTTTTTGGCTAAGAATTCATTCTGGATAAAGAAAATCATTCTGTCAGGGTTTTTCTTCGTGATAAAGTTTCTTCCTCGCTTCCCAGCACTGGCAGCAAACTAGAAACAGCTCATTGGCCGGGCTGTTTCTTTACAAAACCTGAAATTACTTGTAAAATCAGCAAAGTGGAAGAATTTGAGTTTCATCAGCCGCTGTGACAAGTTTAAAAAAAAAAAAAAAGCGTCTTTTGCTCTAACTAGATTGCCAGTGAACTTCACTCAGCCACTTTTCTTGGGCCTGCTTTGAAGTGCTCTCTCTCCGCCATATTATTTCTGCATGTTTCAACTATTTTGGCTCCTTACCGTTTGGGGACAAATTCATAGAGAACACTGTCAGGCTCTTCAACTTCAACTGTGAAGGGGAGAATTAATCTTTGGCTGAGGAGAGCAGATCGGCGGGAGACAAAGCAGCACAGCCATTAGGGCTGTGGAGGAGGCCAAATGCGCTTGTGGTCGTAGATCGACGCAAATGACTGCGCCAGGGGGACAACAATTCCCCTCTGCTGGAGCTTCTGCTAGATGATCATTAGTGTGCTGGGTTTGATTGATATGGCACATTTCCGATGGCAGGTGGACGACTCATCTCGACATGGCAGTCCCCGGTGATTAATCTCATTTTAAGATGCATCTGGAGGAGTGGAGTCATTCTAGATGGGCTGGTGTAAATTAAAGTGTATAATAATGCGCCACAGTTTGAGCTATGTGAGTCAGATCAACTGCCAGGGCGGATTGCGTGTCCTGATGAATGTATACGAAGTGGCACAAAGCGAGTGTCAGATTAATAATTCAGCCCACCATTGTGTCACCGGAGTGTACAGTGTTGAGACAAGCAGGTACAAACAACTCTGGGAATGATTAATCACAGTTCTCACACTTGTGGCCGACTGCAGCGACCCTCGCAGCACCGGCAGCGGATTGATCAAACGCTCTTGATCACCCATTTTGAAATCAAAGCCTTTGAGTATTTGTGGTGGAGGACCGAAGCTCAGTATACTTAGTACTGTACTGTATCCAAGTAGTTTAGGCACTTGTACTTCCTTTATATGCTTCTACTGCTGTACATCTCAGAGGCAAGTATTTCTAAAAGTCATAAGTTTGTGTTTTTGAAACTGCTCTCAGTTCCACACGGCTGCTGTAAGTACTGCCTTGATTGCGGGACTATTTTTAGCGCGATAAAGCTACTTTAACTTGAGTGTGGCTGAAGGGGTTATATGCAGAAGGAAATATGTTCTAACAGTTTGTTCTGTGCATAGATGTGAAGCAGGGTAGTGCTGATAAAGAGCATGTGTTATCAGCCAAACAATTAACCTTGATAAATAAAGGTATTAATACAACAGCACAGGCGTAAGCACCCAAGGTTAATGGTTTGGGAGAAAACGTATTTCTGCCCTCAGGAGATTATTGTAATTATGGGTTCTGGAGGATGTAATTCTACAAGTGAAATTAGATGTTCTTTTCGCAGTGGTCTCCATAATGCATGGGACCGTATAGAGGATAGGACAGAGAATCTCTTGGTATGAAAATCAGCATTCTCATTTCACACAGTCTTAAACGATTGGACTTGTTCTGAAGTCTTATTCAGTTGGGTTCAGTCAAGGGGCTCCAAGGCTGTAGAGTTCAGTGGTAACCATGGATTCTTTCATTCAGTTAATGCCTTTTGCTTGAAAGCGAAACACAGCCCGAGAACTCATTGTCTGCTGCAGATATTTAATTGAAACAGAGTAAGGGGGTTTGTCATTTGCACTCTCAATTCTCAACTCTTTTCGAATATTGTAAAAACTTTCTGTGGAGGGCTGATGTGAAATGATTTCTTATTCTTTATAACGGAGTGTGCTGCTGGGAGGACTTTATATTGGGCTAACAATCCTGTGTTTTCACTCACATTTCTATCCTTTACTGCAAATAGTGTGATAATGTAGAACTTTTACTGAATTACAGTATACATAAGAATGGAACAATCAGTTCTATATTAACATCGATCAATTTATTCCAGATTGATTGATGAAAATGATTAAAACATGTCCATATTCCACACCTTAAAGGCAGGGGATCATATTGGCTTTTGTTATAGCGCCTATAAAAAATAATTCACCCTGTCCTATAGAAAGGATTGACTACTTATAAAAAAAGAAATTTGTGTTTTATATTTGTAATCAATTTGAATCACTGTGCATGTATCCCAGAACAGTTAAACCAGTCACAAATAATATACTGTATATTCTGTAGTAATATACAGGAATTTGTACAGTTTCACTTGAAATAAATACACAAGTCTTTAATATGACATTTACATTTACAGAGTGCTGAATTTCCATAAGGTCTGAGCTCCCTTGAAAGCAGCATATTCACAGTGCTGCAGGGGTTACTGGTACACTACCAACAACCATTATTGTAATCAAAAATAATTAATTTTGCAACATAATGAGCATTCTTTACATTAATTATATAAATAGGTTAAAAGAAACACGGTTTCCAGTGGAACTACACACCATATCTCCTCTAAATGACAGTGATAATTAATGTAAGTCTCTCTCTCCGGGGTGTGAGCTGTCATCCCTTTTCTTATTTAATCTGTGAAACCATGAAAGTCATGGACATGAACCAAGTAATGAAATGAAGTGAGCAGTTCCGGATATATCCCAGACTCCTTTACAAATCAAGTGATTTTAAGACTTGTCACATCACAAGGAGAAACTTGGTGAACTTTGTGAAACAGCTATGACAAAGTTTAAATAAGTGGCACCTTCTTGTAAAATCGGCATTAAGTTCAACACATTAAGATGTTTCTGTCCATGCTGTGGCACCTCTGCAGGAACCTGTCTGCTGCTATGTCTGAAGTACGTCATACCCGACCTCCCCTCCCCAGATTTATTAAAGATAATAATCTGTTGACAGTCAATATGTGCAATTTTACAAATCCAGTAAACAGTCACTAATACTGGTTACTTCTCTGGAGAACAAAGTGGACTCCCTTAAAAAAAACACAACATTTTGAGACTTGCTGCATTCAGAGAAACTGTTTGAACTTTGAGAAACGCTGTCAACAAAACATTCTTCTCTATTTGTTCTGACTTGTTCTTTCAGCAGATGTTACATGAATTTATTTCTTTATTTGTGTGAAAAAAAAACAACAAAAAAAGTTGTATCTGCTTATTCCCGAGAAGGTTTATATCTTCTCTCTTTCTCTTGCAAAATGCACCCGTGTCATCGCCCTGTAACTTGTTAGGGTTACTTATAGGAACCTGACAAAGTTGATATTGTAACTGGAATCCTGGTTCAACAGATAAAAACGAAGAAGAACGTTTCTGTCAAGCTTGACAATTAGCCAATCATTTCCAGTTCATCTTCACTGCGTCCAATGAGAGGCTTCATCCCGCCTCCCGGCTGTCCTGACTGGTCACGTTGGTGAAGGTCAAAGGTCAGTCTGAGCTGAACGTAGAAGAAGACGTTGGACGTTGAAGAAGACGTAGGAGACGTAGAAGACGTAGAACTGGTAAGAAACTAAACGACTAAGAAACTCTGAAGTCGACTGTTCACGTTGTGTTTTTTTGTGTTAATTCATACTCCGTGTTGACAATTTAAAACCACAGTGTGGATAAAATCCCATGATAACGTGCAATACGCTGCCCTAGTGAGTCAGCTAACGGCTAGCATGTAGCTAACTAGCGGCTAGTTCCGCTAGCGGCGATGCTAACTTTGACTGTGGTGAACTCCATTGACGGAGGCTAGAAAGATCTAGAAGTTCGCTAATCGTGATGCTAGTTTTTGCTGTGATAAACCCCACTGACTGATGCTAAAAACATTAGCGATCTCAAAGTGTGGCGGGACAGTGCTGACGTAAATTACAGTTTGTTTATGCTAACAGCGGCTTGAAAGCTAGTCTTGTAATGGGTTAGAAATGCTGATGATACCCAGACATGTTCTGCCCTTGTAGTGTATTAAACTGGTTTCTGTTTCGTGTGTTTTGGTGTACATCTTACATTGTGGTAGTTCTTACATCTCTGCAGTAAGATTAACATTTTAAAAGTGCATCAGTGACTAAATCCATTATGTTAGTAATTGGTTTTGTTGGTTATAAATGAAATTGTGATTTTGAAACTAAAGGTGAGTACAACAGATGTTTGTGAATTGGAGCACTAAGTTTAATTCTTAAGCTTTGTCCTAGATTGGAAATGCTCAAAAAATAGCATAGATATAATTTTATCTTGTCCTTATGTATAGGTCAGCAGAGACTTCAGTGGAGATCTTGTAGCCAACAGAGGAGATTTCAGAGACTTGAGGAGATTTCAGAGATTCCAGACAAAGAGACTTTTCTGGTGCTGGATGGCAAGCCCAGCCCAGTCCATAAAGATACCGAGCCAGCTGCAGTTAGCTGGCTGTGAAGCAAGCTAACACGCTCTTGTATTCTACACCTGCATCAAGTGCGGTAGGATTGAACCATACACACACATACAGCTCCGGAGACATCATACACAACTTGCTTCATGTTGTTCCTGCAGTGGAACTGGAGTTTGAACTGTGGCTCTTACAAAACCCTTCAAACTATACCTGGGTCTTTATTCCCTATTTAAAGTTGACACTGTTTGTTATTTTAGTTTATTATTTTCTAACAGCGTGTATTGTGTACATATTGTACACAAATGTGCTTATTAACGCAATCTAACTGTTTAATACATTCAGTTAAAATTACAGCAGTGTCCTGTGCTCTGTTTCACTTCACTCATTGATCTTCTTTGCTCTTAAGTTCTTCTGAATCTGTTCCAATCTTTAGAAGTTACCTTTAAGCATTTGTTGTCTCTATAATGTACTTCGTAGTGACACGTACTGGTTACATTCGTCTTTCCTTTGCTCAGTGTCAGAAAGCCACAACCTTGAATCAATTGTTTAAGCTAATTAAACATGAAGACATATATAGTGGGTACTTTTATAGGCACTATGTATTGATAAAATGTTGCCTTAGGAATCAAGACTGGACTTAAGATAATGAAGGTAATGTGAAATCTAGTAGGAGCTGATGTGAATGAGACAGCACACACTAATTGAGGAGTCTGGGCTTAAACATTTAATTTGCACAAGGTGTAAAGGTGCAGTTTGTAAGATATGACTAACCATGTAAGAAACAGCACTGCTGACATTATCTCAAAGCCATCTATGTTATAAAGTTAAACAGATGTGTACTGAAGTTACAATGCTAACCAGCTAGCCCCTAGCTGTTCTTACTCCCAGAGGAGACTATCCGTTCGCCTCTGTAGTTTAAGCTGGGAGGTGTAAATGTGGCAAGTTTGCCAGAAAAAACTCACAAAATCTCAACAAAGGAAGTATCCCATAATATGCCAATATTACATGATAAAATATGTTTCCTACACTTTCTGATTCAAAAACTTTAGAATGAGTATGCATTAAAAGAAGCATTCTGTGACAGAAGGTTCAGCCTTTTCTTTGTATTTTGCTGTTGGATTGAAGGGTGTGCTTTTATGTCAAGTGTATGCCAGGTGAAGGTCTTTTCAAATCAGCAGAAACTGCTTGTGTTCGGTCTCCACTTGACCTACATGTCATGTTTTTACAAAGACAAACATCAAACACAGAAAAAGTCTACTATAGCTATAGCTTTTTTAAACACTTTTATTCGTCTCACCTCTGAATTGTCCCCATCCAAACATCAGAGAGAAAATAAATTACCATACCGTTGACATTTCCCAAAACTGTCTGCGAAAATTGAACATTTTTAACTTTTTAAGGTTACCGCTTGTTGCAGGGTTACTGTATAGGATTGCATTAGATTGTATAGTTTGCATTAGACTGTATCTTCACATCCTGCATATAATGATTATATACAGGACACTTAAAGGACTAAATCTGTCATAAAGTTGTTGAGGGATTTTGTAACAAATTTCTAATTGATGGCCATACGTTTCTAGATCAAATGGGCCTTGTGGGCCCAGAGGGCATGAATTCTCTGCAGTGCATTAATGACAACACGAAATTTAAATTTAAACTTACAATATGCAGCTTCCCGCCTCCAGGCAATAAAGTAAAACGGTACCCTTAAACCTCCAACCCTCAGTGGGCCGACCTCATACCCCAAAACATGTCATTCATCCTGATGAGCTGTCGACTTTAAAACTGCATCAAGCCTGAAGCCAAGGTAACTGACACCCTACAGCCACCTCAGGCACCAGGTTGAAAATAGACAATATGCAGAACAAATGCTGCATCTGTGTTTTTGTAATGGGGGGGTAGTTGCCGTTATTGTTTTCCTGCATCATTTGTTGTTGACGTGACTGCAGAGACTAAAATCCAGCTGACCACTGATAACGCCCTCAGATATTGCTGAGATCCCAAAAAACCCAGACTCAGACATCATTACTTAAAAATATAATGTAATATATAAAATAAATGGGTCAGCAATTACAGTCAGAGTAGCACTAACGGGATCTTTATTATTGAACTTTCATTTTTACCCATAAGCTAAAAAGTAAGCAAAGATTTCTAATTGATTTTTGGGAGCCAACTAAAAACAGCTAGACTTCTCTGCAAGGAAGAGTCAATACAGGCTAAGATGCAAACCAGTGGAGAAAGTGCAGTGTTCATTTCATCACAGAATCCCTTACATCATGGGTCTGGACACAATGCTAATCAATACACGGGGAGTAGGGAAGGTGCCTCTGATTGATTCGGGTCAGAGTGAAGGTAATCGATACAAAAGCAGACTGGATCATGAACTTTGGAGAGAATCACAAAAAACTAGGTCATGTATTTGTTTCGCTTGAACACACCAAGGATCAGATATATTATATTTGAATCGACTGCTTTAATTGACCTATACTGTGATTGTTCAGTGATTTACTCTGCTGACATTGGTGTCACATTGACAATTGATATTTCACACTTTGCAAGGACTTCACATGGCTTTAGCAGACGGTGCAATAAAAGGGCAGAATGACAATTTAATAAGTGATACTGTCAATGTTAATATTCAGTATTTGCTGATACCGAGTCCCGTTCCGATACTTAGACTTAACTAATATTTTCCTGGATAGTACAGCTGCATTAAGAAAAAAAGTGACTGCATCCAAGCTGTTCCTTGGCTGAAATGTGTGCGAGAAGCAGCCCATGTTTGGTATCTCCAAATCATCCATTGTTTTTTTTCATATTCCTTAGGTTGTCACGTAAAATGACGTGGACGCGTTGCTTGTCTATTTCACACGTGTTCATGCATCTCCTCGATTGCCTGTTTTGCATGCTTTGCTGTATGAGACCCACGAAACTAATGCGCATACCAGCACACTGTAACTCAAAGTGGAATAAATGTAATGTAATGCCAAGATAACACAGAGATGAGCTGGTTATCCGGAGTGATTCATTTAATTACCTACTCTGTAATATTTTATCATATCAAATGAGTAGTATTAAATGCAGCTCTTTTGTCACCCGGTCGTATTGCAGATGTTACATGTGTTGGACTGCTTTCGCGTTCTAATTTAAGTTATTTCCACACTGCAGACATTTTACCCACAGGTTTGCCAGAGTAACGTTACATGCATGTCTGGGTTCTGCCACAAATTGTGCTCTGACGTGAAAATAAAAATCGGCCTTGGGTCCATTTTCAAAATTGCTGATTCATGATCAGTGGAAAAATGCCCTTATCAGCCCAGATCCCGATTCTGCAGATCGGATCGGGACATCTCTAGTTCTAAGGATGGCTTATACTTAACCTTAATATTGTAACAGCCTTGGATGCATCAAAATTATTGTAAAACTAGTTTTGATGACGTTCCAGTTTCGTCTATATTTATTTTCACGCTCACAGGTTGGATAACTGACCTGAGGTGTTTTGACCCAGTGCATACTGTATTTGTTCAGTTGGACTGGATGCCTATCAAATTGTGAAATAGGATTTTTGGATCAATAAACAAAATGTTCTCAGTACGACTGCACATGACTGTAGCTCCGAGCAACTTTGATTTTCCTCGGAGTTGAGGAGGGGAAGTGTCATCTCTAAGCCGTTTGACTTTCTCCGCCTCTCTCCTCTCTACATATGTCTGTGTGGCTCTCTCACACATACACAAAAACACACACTTTATACACAGCTAATATGTAGCTACTTTGCAAAGGAGGTTTTTTTTTATTTCCTCTCCATTTCTCTCTGGGTCTCCTCTTTCAAATTTCTCTTGTGTGTTTCCCCTTTTTCATGGTAGGTTGAGCTTTTCAGGCATTGTCAGACTTTTTAACAAATTTTTAACAAGCGGTGGGGAGAAACAAAGAGACTGAGGTCCCTCATCTGAAATCTAAGGTATATTTCCCATGAAATGTTGTGCAGTGACGTGGAAGAGTCTTCGCCTTTTGTGCCTTTCGATGCCGTTGGCCCCTTTTACCCAAATGGTGAACGCAATGCACGCTTCAGCTTTCACAGTCGCGGTTGGTCTACCAAGCATATCTATGCCCAGGTGGTTTAAACTGAGCATCCTTCTTTAAATATCTTTGGATCCACTCCGAGTTGATTTAATCGGTAGCAGTTTGAGAAGTGTTTTGCCTCGGCTCTGGCTATGCAGCAAGTTTCGTAAGCTTAGTTTGCTTGTGCTCGAGGGTGATGAAACACAATAAAAAGAATTATGCTAATCAGTAACAATTTTCTGTTATGCCCCACACATGCTTTCCTTGATTGAAATGTAATTGGGTAAAATCATCAGCGGAAGATGTTGATCATGGCTGGCCCAGCAGAAACAGCATCGTGCCTCATGTTGTCTTCAACAAGGAGTCATCTAATTTTGTGACAGGTGTGAAGGTAATTGAACACTGCCAGACATCAAAAGGAAGAAAGGAACATGAACAACAACAGAAAACAAACCCAGACAGCCATGCAAACCTGCAAATTGAGTTTAGTGCCAGACACTCTTACAAAGCATAGATTAATTTGTTTAACTCTAAGGAAATCATATAGACATTTTCCAGGAGACACTACAGTAGCCACCACTGTGGTCATGGTTTTGCTATAATTTGAGGATGTTATCCAGGAATTTGTCACTTAAAAACTGATGTCAGTGTCTCCAGACTGAATGCTTCAGAATTATTCCTGGAAATGTAAACTTTTACTTAGAACTCAATGTTGGGAAATAAAATTTACAGCAATAAGAATTGACCAGTTAACTGAATATAAACATGAATTAGAGGCTACAGCCATGCCAGCAGCAAAGTAAAGCTTTATTTAGGCGCAAGGGTTCTTTAAGGAAAGAGCTAATGTCAGCATGCTAACACAACTAGAACTGAGGCTGAAAGGAATATCGTTAGTTTAGTAGGGAGGTCGTTATAAACCGAAGTATAGTTCAAAGTGATATTTTGACCTGATGATGGTACTGGATGAGAAGTCACAGGATCGGTTGATTATAATTCATACTGCAGGGGACATGAATGTTTACAAATGTGATCTTCATGGCCAGAATTTGAAGGTCCAAATCTATGGCGGGGGCTGTTGTACGTAGTGCTCCTCACTACAGTGGACTTGCTACTCTTTACTGAAGTTGGTCATTAGCAACAGGCAAAAGCAGCATGTAGAGCTGGAATATTCTCATGTCTTACTCTGTGAATTGAGGATTTGTTTCGACTAGGCCAGAGGTGATTGAGTATAGACAACCAAGACTGTTGTGGTGAGTTTTGTTTTGTATATGTTGAGTTCGAAGGCTTTGCAACAGTGGCACCAAGAGTTACACCACTTAGAGATGCAAGGGGGCAAAAGTTGTCTGTTTCCACTTCAAGTACTTAAGTACGTTTATTTACCGGAAACTTGTTGTGTTGTCAGATTAAACGGCAGTTCACTGTTTGACACTTAATGCTAATCTGATGCTCTCCTTTGTCTTTAGCTCTATGAGCTCATTAGCTGTTAGCCAAACACAATGCAAGACTCGGCTAACCACCCACTGCTCAATTCTAACAAGCTCCTGCTGATTTTAACATATTTGTTGCTCACATTGTAGAATTATCAGGGAAAAAATAGGATGTGCCCCCTGTTGATAGTGTAAAACCAGTGACAATATGATGCCTTAAAGGGCTCTGTAAAATAACTGGGTAGCCAGCAAATGATAGATACTGAAGTAACAGCATGAGAAAACAATGCTCTGTTGCAGTCAGCACTTGGCTCAGTTTGTCATTTGTCAATCAGTTGTTGTATGTACTTGCAAAAAATGAAAATACCTTTCATTTGCAAAGCATAGTTGTAAATACAAAAAAACCTTTAATCCCAGAGACGTCCTGCAATGAGCCTGCAATCCCCACGACAGACTGACAGACAGGCATTGCCATGCTTAAAATCAGAATGATAAGAGACATTTTCTTTTTAATGCACATTCACATTTTCTAAAGCTGGTGAGGGGCTTGGACCTCTTCACTGGTTCTGCAAATGGTTACAGCCCCTAAAGCACAAAGAAATTCACGACTCAGACTGTAAGAATACATAGTCACATGTAAGGTTCAGGGACATTAGGACCTCAGTTGAAATCAGAGATGGCGGTTACAAAACAAATATCTTCACTGTGCAGTGATTTTCAATTATGACTGCTTTCCTGCTGAGGCTTAATTGCAGCTAAAGGATCTGAGAATAGAAATAGAGTAGAAGTCGACGATCCCTATGAGATGCTTTTGAGAGCATGCCAATGTCAAACAGGAAACCAGGGAGAGTTGGCAAACTGGCTCCATCTCCTGGAGGAGACATGCGATGGGGCTCTTGAATACAACCCCACCTTCACATGTTCACATTAGTCTTTCAGCAGAGTGCTTACAGAAGGCTGTGTATCATTATTATTATTATTATTATTAATAATGAATTTATTATTATTATTATAATAAACAAATAATATTTCAATGACATCAATCAAAAATTCTGCTTCAAAACATGCCCTGCAAATGAATAATAATAAAGCAGAGAACCAGTATGTTTGTTCCATTTGTTCAGGGACGTCTGCAGGTGCAGCAAGTCGTGAATTGGCCATCCATGACCAGTAATCATGTCCTGTCTATTAGACTGTACTGCTGGGAAATAACACAAGGAATAGAAAAGAGCTATGAAATTCCTGGAATTACCACAGCTCACATGTCACAATCCAATTACTTTGTCTATGTATGCAGCACATCTCCACCCCCTCCTCCTTCAGACTCAGTTCATTTCCTGAGGTTAACACCTTATTATTTTTGACCGCATATTCTGTAACGGGCACCTGCATATGTCTTTACCCAAAAATTGGAGAGGGGGAAAAAATAAATGTTGAATTCCGACACGTTAAAATGTCAGCACTTTGATGTCTGAAATGATATATGCTCCACAGTTCGTGAATGCAGCGTTGCCCTGTGTGGCTTCCAACATATTGGATTTTCCAGTGGGGAAGTAGCAATTATATTCAGCTGTTTGGTGGGGTTTAGAAAACAAGGACTGATCCTTATTGTGCATCTTAAGCTGGTCCCTCTCCCTTAAATGAATTCGTTTAACAAGTACTTCTTGAGGGTTTGTGTGCCAAGAAACACTGAGTTACAGCTGTTCCACAATGCCTCTCTGCCACAGTCCAAATTTAGCTGGATGGCTGGAAGGGAAATTGCTCTCCAAACTGGTTCAGGATCTTACTTGGAGGTGCACCCCACTACATAGTACAGCAACATTTACTCTCCTTTACGCACCAGAAAAATACAATATTTGCTAACCCTTGGCACAGAATGACTGCAGTGTGTCTGCAGGGGGTTGAAAGCTGTGTTGATCAAGCCATATTGATTCATTTCTTTTCTTTTGTAGTTGAGGTTTGAGATTTTACTGCCTATGTTCTGTAAGAAAACTCCCAGAGTCCTTTCATTCTGATGTCCAATTCACTTGTGTCATGATATGTGAGCATAAAACATAAATTTCCTTTTGTTGTGAAGTGTTTTTAAAAGACCCTTGGGTCTTTGTCTCTCTTGCAAAATTAGCATTTCTTTCATTCTTTCAGTTTCATGTACATGCAAATAAACTGAACTAAATATATGAAAATGGTAGAAATAAAACCCAAATTTCCCATCAGCACAGAGCACCCGCTGAGTGTTTATTCCCATATGTGGTCTTAACTAGTTTGCTAGTTTGTTGTGTCACATTTTCTGAATAAAGTAACAGCTTTTGAACAGTAATGAATATGAATTGCCTAAGCCACATGTGCAAAGAAAACACGATGTGGTGTTGTTTCTGAGAAAGAGAAGCCACATGCTGTATGTCCATATGGTTGCACTCTAATGATACTTGCAGAGGTTTGGCTTCAGATTGAAATTGTAAATGACTGTAAGAGAAACTAGCTTCCTGGCATGCTCACTATGGGGAAATACTTCATTTGTCTCCAGATTTCACTTGAACCCACTCAGCGTTCATGGCTGTCAATGTCAGACAGCCAGTACCATGGCTGTTCACCTTGAGGGGTCCCTGGGAGATTGGCTTCTCTGGAGCTAACAGATATGGACTGGAGCCCAATTTCCTTTTGGCTAATTAGCTTGGCTACAATACCAGTGGCAGTCCTTATCAGCCCCCAAGCCTTCTGCGCTCTGTCTGTTTGTTATTTCTGGAGAGCAGTAAGATAACTTGTCCACAAAGTTAACAGTGACAGGTTTCTCTTTGTATTTGCATGATAGCAAAGGTTATGTGTGTTTGAAAGCATACAAACATGCCGGCATCATGTCAAATTTCAGACACAGTCAGTGAAACTATTTTAGAGAGATAAACTGGTTAAAGTCTGAATCGCACTTAACCCTCCAGAGGTTAATTATTTAAATGGAAAATATCAATGAGATGTTCATTCAAAACACTGGAGAATACATATCTAAGAAAAATGTCCCTTTCACACTGGCAACAAGCTGTGGTTTTACTGACACAACGAAGTAACTGACCTTTTGTACCGAAGCCTAATTTGATAAAATGGGCAGGTGATGTTTAAAGAGTGACTTGAGTTGGCATTCATAAAAATACCATGCATTAGATATATCCAGCACCTGTAACTATAGAGAAAAAATAATTCTGCATTTTAGGAAAAATTATTCAAATTGTCACATACAAATTATGGAGACAATGGCAGTGTAATGTGTTCCTGCTGTGCGCCCTCCTGTTGTGCAAAGAGTTCCATACAAAATAGTTCCAACAGGAGGATGATTAGAGAAAAAAGACTGGAATACAAAACAAAACCAGCAAAATTTAAGGTTTAAAACTATTAATGGAAAAATAAAAACACATTATAAATGTTATCAGTGTAGAATGCTAACATTCATACCGTATGCTACATATGCATTGTATTGTGTATATAATGTCAATAACATAATTGAAATATTAAACATGACATATCCTTGCCAACAGTTTGGATAAGATCAATACAACTCTTTGCCATTAAGCTGCCGACAACATCAGGTTAGCTTTAGCTTAGCATAAAGACTAGAAACAAGACGGAGGCAGGAACTGGCTCTGTATGAATCTAACAAAATCAAACTTCACCATGAATTTGCCAGGCAACCAGTTGGATTTTGTCACGTCTAATGTATATTTATCTAACAGACAAATATACAACAGAAAATGTATATATCTGCAACTCATGGATAAGTTTAAACATAGCACTTCTTTATGTTGCAGCTTCCTATTTCTTCAGGTTCATATTTCTATTTTATTTTGTGTGTGTTATGTTGTTCTTATGATCTGGTTAGGTTTAGACCCAAAACACACTTGGTCAGGCCGAGGAAAAGATTGTGTATCAGCTGAAAATATCTGTACTCTGCTGCCATGAGTTGAGCTGAGAATGGTGCAGCGTCCTATCAGACATATTCAGTGGTTTCACATTTGAATCGCAGTCACTGACTTGGCAGCCTTCTCACTGTAACACAACCAACTTTGCCCTCCAACTCCCAACATGAAACATCACATCACATCATATACTGATATCATGAACAACATATAACACATATTATAGAAATGTACACATGACATCCACAAATACATCATTTCTCAAAATATATTCAGTATTACGTAAAGATACTTCACTGTCAGATGACACGAAAACCACCATCTTTTTTACGTTGGAAACACGCTGCTACACAGTTTGACCTCTGATTAGCTTCTTTAAGCAGAGTCGCTTTAGATGTTCTACATTGTTTAACATCTCATTTGTCTTTCTCCTGACTGCTTGGCATCTATATCGGAAATGCACCCACTCAGCAAAAAACACTTATTGTTAGAATTTTCTCGTGAGCTGGATATCTTCAGCAAAACCTTATTCTAATTCATGTAATCCTCAGAGATGGCACAGGCCCAGGATGCACCCCATTCAGAATGCACCAGTGCCCTCAAATGCCTGCTCAGTCCCAGAACACAGACAGTAAAGGGCCTCAGGGTAATTTCACACTCTGTTATGATTTTGTTCAGAAATGATATGGGTTTGGAGAGAAGTTCGGGTGACTTCAGAGCAAAAAACAACATTCTGGTGTTGCTAAATTTGTGAGGCCCCCCGTTATTGCTTAGGAAGCCCTGTACCTGTCAAATTAGTGTTTGCATATTAAGTAGAACAATTACAGTGATTATGGTCGTGTAGTAACAGTAAAGCTTTTTTCTTAGTATTAGCACCTGGAATGAGATAGAAAGAAACATCGGTGCAGAATCTAATGAAACTAAAGAAAGAGTATTCTTATATAAAGAGCCTGTTTCTGTGTTGCATGTTTCATGACGACATGCAAGAAAAATGGCGTTTGAAGGAAAGCACCTGGTAAACACAGACTCTCTAATGTCTCCTTAATGTGTTTCTTCGGAACATTTGGCTGCAGGCCATCACAGGGTGACACATGTACGCAATAATAGCGGACTAAAAGAAGCATAGGACCATATAATAGCTGCCATGACCATTAAACTTTAATAGGTGCACATAACTAATGCAGTTAAACCTGCTGCAGGTTTTTCCTTGTCCCAGACCACCAGACTCACAGATTACATTTCTAACCTAGATTGATTTGCACAGACATGACCAATAGTTTTAATGTGATAATGCATCGTAGGTCAGCGTACTGTTATGGTGGTGGGGAGAATGATTGTGGTCACAATTACGTGACTAGCTTGCAGCTCTCCTGGCAAACAACACAGAATTACCGCCAAGCAGAGGATGTCAAGGCAACCTAATACTCTGTCATTGAAACCCATCTCAATTAAGCTGCGGCTGGACAGGTGCCTGGGAGTTGACTGATTGGTTATTCCCTTCCCCTCTCAGTGTGGTGATGTTCCTATCTTCCCGGTGGGAAAACTGAGGATGTTAAGGAGCTCTAAATGGAGTTTCTCTGTGTTGTTCAATAAAGGAAAGGCACTTACTAACTCCTGAATGTACGAGTCACGATCTCCCTGTTGTGATAATAGCTTCACTCTGGTCTTTACAGTGCTTAACTGTTATATTAGACTGTTGACCCATCTCAGAAGCACATCGTTTCTGTTATTAGAATGTAATTATACCCAAATTATGTACTGTAAATCGTTCTTTAAGTAGGCTGCCGATTTTCTCTGTTACTGCAAATAATGTGGACATTTTAGATTTAATTAAAAGAAAAAAAATTCCACTTTCAATTTCCAGTTTCCACTTTATTTTTGAGGTAGAACAAAAAGAGAGGACAGTCTCCTAACATACAGTTGTGGACAGTAACTAAGAACATTTACCCACCTTGCTATTGTGAACATTGTGCTTTTTACTCCACTTCATTGGTTTGATGACTTCACTTCTGCTTCCTTTGCAGATTCCCATCATTAGTACAAAATCTAATCAACCAAACATATTATGCTGTATTGAAGGTCAAGGAATGATAGGATAAAAACTTCATTGATTCCTGTAGGGGAATTTACAAGCTACATAGCAGTATGTAGAGTAATTTGACCTTTAACAGCTGCACCGTTAAAGTGACTTACACATTAATGCCCCAGTAATCATTATCACATACTGTAAATATGCATTGTTCTTCCAACAGTGCTAAAATAAAACAGTGAGAGCAATCAACTACAACAGCAGGTTAAAGTTGAACTCGGAAGTCTGTAAACTGATCGATGTTCTGGATCTTTCCAAAGATATTTGACCCGTGTGATAGCTTGCATTCTTTGGACCTTTCATCTGGCAATTGGTGCTGTAACATTTAAACAGTTTCAGAACTATTTGAGCAGCGCATGACAAAAACAACAATCTGCAATTTCCCAGTCATAATTTAAATTAAACTTTTCAACTTTGTAATTTACTCTACCATTCCATAAGGTATAAAAAATTAAAAAGCTTAAACCATTTCATATTCAAGGTGCGTGTTTGTATTTTTGATGATGATCAGAACATTGTAAAAGTCGGGCAGTTATATTAAAATTGTGTTTTCAGATTTAAAGAAGTGACTTGACTAAATTGTTTAGATTTTGTCAAACAACAAAGTCAACTTAGATAGTATCGATAAATCGGTCTGGATCGATACATCAATTCAAATCAACGAACCAATAGCATTGATGCAAAGTGAAAATATTGATTCATATCACGGCCATTGTTAAGGTACGCCTTTATTTTGAAAATTCCCACGGCACGTCTGTGTCGCTGTTTCTGCCCCCCCATTTCTGTGGCCATTGATGAAATAATATTGCTATTGAAGAGTTCAGTAATAGAATTATCAAAACTTATTTTAGTTGCTTTGTGTGAGTTGGTTTAGATGTAACTGATTACGTTAAAATGGTATTTGTTATAATCTGATATTGATCACAGGCTTCTGTATCGTACCGTATCGCAGCAGTCAATCGTTGTCCAAAGAATCGATATGATTTTGTATCATGATGAAAATTGTGATTTACATCCTCTATTGAATACTTAGTGATTCGGCTTCAGCCTGAGGTGCTGAGGCAGGGAGGCCAAAAACTGAGGGTGATATGATGATTCAGAGTAGACTTGTAAAAACTGTTCTCTCTGTCATGACTCAAAATAGAGGTAAATGGTGTTGGGAGATAGCAGGAACCTCCACATGTGTGACACTCTCCAAGTGAAACTCCCCACTGTCAGGTGAAAAGCTGGTCCGCATGCATTAGAGGAGGCAAATGACAGTCTGCACCCTGCCAAGACTCGCAGAGGGGCTGGCAGTGACAGAGACTGAGCTCCACTCTAGGAACTGGTGATATGAATCTTTATCATATTTTTGGGGACACATGCACTGTAAATGAGACAAATAGTTGTTTGGTTGCAGCCAAGACAGAGGCACAGAGGTCTTTACTGGTGCTGAATATCAACACAATAACTAGCCAGACTGTAAAGGAGTAACAGTCAGAAGCCTGTAAATGATGCCACAGACAGATGCCACGGATGTTAGTTGGCTTCCAGGAGGTACATTTTCCATTTCATGAGTTTTGTCGCTGCAACTGGCTGATGGGTAGACCTTATCAGAGCACAGATAAAAGAGGACAGTTTCACACTGTTGGGTCGAGAATCTCAATCAAACCTGGGTGCTGCTGCATTTTCTTCCTCAAGCTGTTGAAGACTCCCTTTGGATAGATTTAATAACTGACAGCTGTTATCCACACTTGTCTTTGACAGTGCTAAGAAACCTGAGCGCTCAGAAAAAGTGGCCACGTACAGTAATATAGATCATTGAGGATGCCATCCACTGAGATGCATCAAGAATAATTTTGCATTCGAGTCGCTGACAGCTGAATCGTAATCGATCGCAATCATGAGGCCACTGAAGATTCACATCTCTAATAATATCCAGACAGCCGTTTTCTTTCTCCTCCTTACCTTCCCGGTGAAAATCTCTGTTCCACATTTCTGATAAAAATCCTTCATTCACATTGTTATATATCAAATATTTGTGTCTTACTTGTCATTGTTATAGGTAGGCGGTCAGTACAAATGCATGCCAGTGCAGAAATAGACACCGTGCATAGTGTGGTGGCAGCTTGTTTAGACCACGGACGATGCTTTTCTTCACAGCTTCCAGTGTGTCTGTGGTTCTATTCACATCCTTGATCTCCAGTTTGACCTTTTATTGCTGTTGGGACTTTTACAAAATTCTTTACCAGTCTGATAATAGTTTTTCAATGGAGGCACTGTTGGGGTAAGGGCAGACATTATGCTTCATCCTTAATGGTTCTGTCGGAGAATAAGTGAGAAAGGGTCAGGGGGAGTTTTACTGCTGCTGCTAGTGTACATGCAATATCATCAGGAAGCAAAACAGGCTAATGGGCTTTATGTCTCAGCCAAAAGGCATTGAAAAAACTGGCCTTTTCTCTGTTTCAGCAACTGCAGTGAAGCATCTTTATTTTTACGCTCAAGCTCCTTTTATGTTTACGCTCTTTTCTTGCTCAAAAAGCAACTTGTGCATCCAGAGAGTGAGTCATTTACTGTAGATTAAATGTTATTCAGCTAATAACAATATATATTGGATTTGAGGGAATGTTAAACTCCACATTGGAGAATAACTTTGGCCCTCAGGATCTCGCCCACTTGTTTTTACAGCTCAGGTTTAATTTATATAGACACGACATTGGATTGTTTTACGTTCTTTATTGCATGTAGGGGTTTTGACTCATCAGGATGTAGCGCCGCATGTAATTAAATGTTGTTTTCTCAGTCTGTCGGTTAATCTGTTGTCTCATGTAAATTGAGGAACATTTTATGCTACATTTGCCAGTGTTGCATTTAAATGGTGAGAGGAACCTGATCAGAGAGGAGAGTTATGTGGCCATTCAACAAAGATAAAAGTTCTGTTATCTTCAGAGCAAATCTGTTCTAATGTGTGCAGCTACAGTGTGTAACGCTTCAGGCTTGTCCTTGTCAAAATGTCATACGTGTAGATTTTTTAGTGACTAAATATCTGTTCATTTAGTTGAGCGAGAATAATTTCATATTGAAGAAAAAGTAATTTATATTTCCACGAATTGGGGTTATTTATTGTCTTCACTAAAAATCTGTTGCGTGACTCAGAGGAAAGGTTCCCAAACTTTACCCTGTACCAACACGCACAAAGAGCTTTGTACGCAAACATGCACATTAAAGAATAAGGCTTGTGGTGTTTTTTGCTGTGCATTAAAGGAAAGTGAGCAACCTCAAGTGGCATGGACCTGTGCACCTGTCATTTCAATCCTGTTCATCCCCTCATGATGGTTTCAGTCCCGGTCTCTTACAATTGTGCCCTCCAGTCAGTCATGAGGTCTTTATCCCCACGGGGCGGCACAGTGACCTGGTGGTTAGAGGCCAACCCATAACTGAAAGTTCAAGCGACTGAGTCGCTGCATCCATCCGTGCCCATGTGTCAAAGTGGACTAGAGTTAGACATTGAAGTATTACTTACTCCTGTGGCCTGGCATCCTGCTGACCCAGCACTGTTCTCCCTGCAATTCTAAACTGCTTTCTGTGTTAACTTTTATTGTGAGGATTAAAGGAAGTGTTTTAAATTGAGTTTTGTCTCAAGTGCATCTGCAGTTCTTTATTGAAAGTTCTAGAATCCATTGTCTTCTTGTATCTTCTGAATAAAGAATATAAGCAGCCTGTTCACCTGAATATAACATTTTTTTTACAATTCTGCAAACGAGAAACACGTTCAGATTTCTGTCATACGTCCCATATTGACATTTTTGTGTCATATCAGTGCACATTACATGCATATTTTGCCTCAGGATGGGAATGGATGGCGGCGGCGTTACAGCTGAGTCAGACAGTTGCCAAGACAGACATTCAACACTTGCAGGCATGAAGTAGAAAACCAGTCGCAGGCTGGTCCGACCAACCATCCCAACAAAGTTTGTGAGTTACAAATAAGACTCATTCATCAACCGTCTTAAAAATTTTAGTTTTAAGTCAAAACATAATCATTTCCAAACCCTTAACTTAAACCTAACCAGACCATAGGCACAGTGTTGTCGTAACATGAAATTGAAAATCAAATGTAAGACTTGTCCATGTCCACGGTTTACGGAAACATACAAGGCCGATGACTCTTCTGGTGATTGGGGTTGAAATACAAACACGTTGATACTTGAGTCAAATATCTGGTTTTCTACTTCCTCCTCCTCTGCATTCCTTTGTTCTTGCCAATGAAGGTAAATTGGACTCTTGATTACAGCAGACTTTCATTAATTCTTCCACCCCGCTAGATTTGTCATAGCTCAACTCTTGCTCCTTTTCAGATTATTTTTTAATTTAAAAATGAATTTAAGTAACCTGAATTTGTGCTCTTTCCAAGCCGGCACAGTAGAAAACAAAGACGACCCTGGAGGCAGAGCTTGTGTTGCTTCATGCAAATTCAATTACGCTGGCCTAACCAAACAATACAAAGTAAATAAAACCTTGTTTAACATAAACTAAATTCATACGATTTCAGCTGCCCCTTCACCCACAATCATTCTGCTAAACTACCGATGATGATGTTCCTTTTTTTTTCCCCCTTCATTATCTCTCATTGCTGATGTTGTCAAGAACGGTTTTTGTGTTTGAACCACAAACTCGGTGGGTTGGAAGGCTCAGCAAGTGTTGTCCACCCAACAAAGGTGTCTCTTAATCACAGTAGGAAGTGAAGAAACAGCTTCTGATCCTGTGAGTAGATATAACGTGAGACTTTTTCCTTTAGCAGACCTATTTTAATGAGTGCTTTGGCATTTTTTTCTGCTAACTGAGAAGAGCAGTCTTCACAATGTACAGTAAGTGTTTTGTGTTAAAGTGGAAAACAAATCTTTGGATTGAGAATAAATAACCTGCTTAAAGTGATTTGTATCAGCAGTGACTACAGTGTATTACCCTTAAACTCCACAGCAGATTCAGCACTTTGTGAGTTCTGTATGGCCTTAGGTTCAGTGTCAGTAATAAGGAATAGCACTGTACCTTCCAAGGCCAATGCAAGCCGGTATTTTATGCGTGCAGAACAGCCATGATCTGCAGGCATAACCATAACCTTCACCTGTCTGAACGCCTGAGGAGGAAGGATAGTGTTTCATGTTGAGAGTGAAGAGTTCAACTGTATGCCAACTAAAAATCAAAAGACTCAGAATCAGAGCACGTGCAGTCCCCTCTGATATTGACTCGAACGCTCGGGTTCAAAAATGCAAGTAAAACATGAAAATCTTGTAAAAGTTGGAAAATAGCGGAAGGAACAAGCTGATGATTATATTTTATTGCAGGTTTTAACCTATCACAGTGACAGCTTATAGGAAATCGCTCAAAATAAACGAACAAACACAATGTTTTACTATTAGATAGTTCAGTTTGAAATTGTGTTTTCTAAAGAAGCTAATGATGTACAAATATCAATAGAGCGTCCTGAAACAGTCCCATTGTACATAAAATAAATAGAAAACCTTCTCCTTTAGACACAAATTGCATTCTTGGTGCCTAAATGGATATTTTTCTGATTGATGACAATGTGCCCTATAACATAATAAAGCTCATTTGGGTGTGAAATACTACACATCATTTCTATGAGTCCACAAATCCTATGTACTGCTTCAGTGGGCTCCACTGCCAGTGGAGCAGCTCTGGGTTTTCTCTCTTCATCACATCACGAATTAGAGCCTCAGCTCAACTGAAGCTTCAGGAATGAACTGTTTAAGCTCAGAAATAACATAGAAATTCTGCTCGAGGGTTGATGCCTGGCGTCAGATTGCAGCTCTTCAAATATACTGGAAGCGCAGAGTGTCAGAGCCACCTGCTCTTGCCATGAAATAGACTGATAAGGTGAAGGTTATGATCTTTAATTGATTTCACTCCCATTTCACTCATGAAGGAAGATGTAGATGGAATCATTTTTAAGCCTGGTGACAAGGTGGAAAGGGAGGGCAATGTTAGTGAGATGTGTTAATATTTTGTGTAGTCGGGGTATGTGAAATGAAATGATTAGACCTGCATGGGAGGAAACTGCTCATGGGAATGATTCCCTATGTTTATGTTGGATGATTCTTTGGGATATTGCAGCTGTCTGTCTCTGATTCATTTGTGCCATAACAGACGTGTGCACATCCACAAGACCTTGATAAAACATCAACTTAAATAAGGTATCCACCCGCTAAAATTAGATATCCTTTAAGCATTTATTAGCATGATGTTTCAACCCAACACAGGGCTTCCTCAGGAGACACAGGTCACCTTCATCAGAGGAAAACCTGGACTGGTTGGAGACAATTCTAATAAAAGCTTCAGGGAGCTCCGATTCCAGAGTGGGAGTAACTCTCTGTGGTATTCTTGCCATACAGTAGTTTTTTCTACATTCATTAGGCATGTAAATAGGACATTTCACCGTAACACATTTATATATTCCATCATCCTTGTTTTCACTATTGCCTTATGTTGCTCAAAAATATGACAATTATTAGATATTTCAAGATCCAAACTGAACCTTTGAGCCAAGTCTGACGAGAACTTTCTAGTGCTCAATTAAAGGAAACGACTCCAGTGAGGAAAACTGATTTGCCTGCAGAGACTTGACTTGGATGGTTGACCTTCACTGCGCTGAGTGATGTATGTGCAGAGTTTGACACTAGAAGGTTGTTGTCACATTCATCTGCTGAAGGGAGAAAGTTTCTCTGTGCTCATCATAAATCTGAGTTTAAGACGTGCATCACCATTTTTTTTTTCGGTGAGTTTGGAAGCTAATCATGGACCCAATCCCAGTGTTCACACTCACAGACTTTGAGACTCATTCCTGGTAAGTCAGCGACGGCTTAGGGCTGTCCCGCTGTCAAATCATGGAGTTCATGAGGGCTTTCGCACAGACATTTTGAGCCCGTTATAGCCACTTTGTGTAAGTATGCATTTCTGCAGACCTTGCCTCAGACTCGGGGAAGCCCAGAAACTATTTTAAAAAAAGATAATCCAGATCAATATTGAATATCTTATTAATATCGTTTTTCCATTATGCAATGTGTTTTATTCACCAAAATGTCACTACCCACAATCTGACATTTTCTCCTCGACCTGATTCTCTACTTAAATCACCAAGTTTAGTTTTTAGTAAAAAAGTACTAACCTTTTGAAACAATATGGAATGTTTTTCCTTGATACTTGTGACTGAATGTGTTTCTGTCCCATTCATATTTATACCATTTCAGCCCTTTACAACCACTTTCACTGGAACACAGACCAGATGACACCAGCTAAGTCCATGAGACTTCAGGGTTTATGGCCTTACTGCTCGAGCTCTCTGTGAGCTCACATGCGAATGTGGTTCTGTTCTGTCGTTGACACGGCTTCATACCCCACCAAGAGCGTTTTGGAAGACGAGCTTCATGCCTGCCTGATATTGTCGACTTAATCAGATCATGTTTATTCCATCATTTTTCTTAGATTCTTTGTCTGTCTGCTTTAAATGTGTAGAGATTATATCAGATTACTTTTATTGTCCACCTCAGTGGAAGGTTTATTGTTGTCTGCCAGGCTCAATCTGCTCTGCGCAGCTTCACGTGGCTGCTGTCGGCTTCTTTCATAAATAAACTTGCGCATATTCTCCGTAGAGTTGAACAGAGAACCGCTTCTGAACAGCTGGTGGAAACTCAAACATCGGCTAGAATGGCTGTGATAAACTCTGTCGGCTGTGTTGTGGCCTTAGCGTGACGCAGCTGTGCCCTGTCGGGTCTGGGCTAGAATTGGGTCAGTCAGTCATCAGTGAGGTGGCGTTTGCACTAGTCATCCCTTGTCGGCGGCTTTTTGGCAGATTGAGCAAGTTAATTCTGCAGCAGAGCCCGCCAGTGACGGAAATCCCACTGACAGGATGTTCTGCTAACAAATCTGTGAGCAAGAAGTGAAACAGCAAAAGAAACGGAAAGCCCCTTCACCAGTGCCATTTGTAACTTTTATCAGACATATCCTCAATTAGAAGTGGTTATACTGGTGAGACTTTGTGAAAATGATAAGCAGACTCTACTTTATCACAACAATAGTTTGCATATCCACAGTTCTGAGTGTTTTGGTTTTGGTTTCTGAACAACAAAGATTGTTCTGTGTGGAAATGAGGACTGTGGGAGCATCTTCGGCTCCTGTGTGCAATCCAAAATACACACAAAAATGAGAAGCCAGTTAACTACTTAGTCAGAACATCACAGAAAATGAATAGATAAACTCACAACTTGCAGTTCACCCACAAAGTAAACGCAAATTATGTTTCAGTGTCACACAACAATAGATTTATGTAACTGAAAAATAACCAGGAAGATAACCAAGAGATAACGCACTGTGCAACAAAGCTGTGCAACTTAGTATGCTGTATGACATCTTTGTGGACTGCCTCATTATGCCTAATTCATCGCACAAACACAGTGCTTCACATTAAACCTTCCAAAAAGGAAAAAAAAAAAAAAAATGTAGTGGTTGCCACACGCAGAGAGGCAGCATGAACAGACTCTTTATACACCAGATGCACCCTCAAGTGAGCAGGGACATAATCAGCGAGATGTCCCACCCCACACACAGTCTCTTTCAACTCCACCATCTGGCTGATGCTACAGGTGGTTCACAGGGAAGTCAAAATATTTCAACCATCACTTCTTTCCCCCAAGCTGCGCCACTCCTCATCTGTCACAGTTAATTTTCATTATCTGTCATATCAACAATAATGACATTATTACAATAATGTGAAATGGTTTATTGTGTTTTTTTTTGTAAGTTAAACTAAAAGGATCACAAGTGCTTACAGGTGCCATATGGAAATATGCACACATTCTACTGAAACAGACTCGTTCTGGCAGGACGATGTGATGCATCACAATTGAGTGTTTCATTGTTCATTTAGCAGGTGGATTACATTACTTTGGCTCAAGATGTCACAACCCCTGCCAGCTCTTAGATGTGTTATTCATTTTCCTGTTTTTCTATCACATCATTAACTCTCCCTCAAACATCCTAAGTCTGCTACAGGTGCCAACCCTCTCCTCAACCCCCGCAGATCTCAGTGTGTACCATTTCAGTTGAATTCTCTCTCCTCTGTGTTCTGTTTTCTCCCTGACCCGTTTTGTCTGTTTGGACCCTCACCTGATTACCCAGACTTTGGATTTTTCTGCACTTTCTCTTTTGAGTTCTTTTTCTTGTTGGTCTATTTTCCTGCTTTTGACTCTTGCCTGTCTGAACTGAACTGAAGTTTCTTGCATGTGGTTGTTTCTGTACTGCTTTCGAGTTCAACTCTGCCTCAAGGCGTAACAAAAGCCATACTGGAGACTCAACACAGACCAAGATGTCTCTGGAGAAAGAACTGGCTGAGGCTAAAACATAAAGGTCCTGTGTGTAGGTTTTAGGGTCAGAAATGGAATTTAATATAGACAGAGATGGAGGATTATTTCAATTATTTTGTTTTCCTTTTGTATTATCAGCTCAAAATAAGAACCATTGTGTTTTGGTTACTGTAGAATGACCTTCTTCATCTTCAGAGGTAGCTTGCTCTCTTCCACAGAGTCCCTCATGTTGCTCCACCATGTTTTTACAGTTGCCAAGAACAGATCAACCAAACATCCATTCTAGAGGGGCCTTTTTACTGTTAAAACGACCACTGTAGGGGACAGGGAGGCAGAGATGGATGGTTCTAGCACAGCTTTATACCTAAAGGACCAAATAGGTAGATTACGAGTGACTCTAAACATGACAAACATTTCCAAAACCACATGACTGTTGCAGCCTGCCAACAGCAAGTGTACAGGATCTTCATCATATGATGTTATGTTTGGTTAGTTTAAGGCAACAAAACTACGGGTCAGTTTAGGAAAACATTCTGGTTTAGTTGAAATGGCCAAATAACGTATGCAACTAAAGTTACTGACTTTCCTATGTACATCTGTGACTTTACTTTATGTATGAGACATAACTAAACTGCTCTAATAAGTTAAAATAAAAGAACTCGTCACTGACAGGTAAAGAACAGTGATCTTCTGAGTGTCTGATGTTTGCTTGTTTAATACCATGCACATGTGGAAGACTGTTCTTTTCCTATTACGGTCTGTAAGTGAACTTGATAAAAGTAACACAAATAGATAAGCAATAATAGAAATAATAGGAGCATGTGGATGTAGCTTAATTAGATTTGACTGACTGAGATTGCAGATCAGATGTTGTTTATACTGAAGTTCATCGCCTAATTCACACCAGTGGAGCAAAGGCAAGAAAACAAAACAAAACAAAAAAACTACAAGATCTCTCTCATGAAATAACCAAAACTCTTCTAACCTGGGTGGAAAATCACTATCAGTAACAGCACGTTTGACTGTACAGCCATACTGTAGTTGTCACACATGAATAATGTAGGATCCAAGAAGTTTAAAATGTTGGCATTTGACAGTACAAGTAAAACAATCTTTTTTGCAGTCTTGGCTTTTGCAGGATTATCAGATATCAGCATTTTTCTGCTGAAGCCACTGATGTTGTGGATGCACATTTAAACTCTGGAAAACAGCTGATGTAAACTGGACTGAATCAGCTTATGTTCAGGGAAACAATCAAATATGAAGAGATGTGGAAAAATGCTCAACAGCCCTCTGTGTGATCCTTTTAAACTGTACAGAATATCCATTATAATGTGTTTACAAAAGGTCGAGACATCATTACACAACAGCACAGCCCCACACAGAAGATTAGATTGACTGAATAATGTGTCTGAGATTTCTTTAACTGAAGCAAAGTCTGACGAGGGAGGGGTGCAAAGAAAAGAAAGGGAGCTGGACAAAGAGATGGTGAGGGTGAGAAAAGAAGAGGCAATGAGTCTGAGAGAGAGCGAGAGATTTGGAATTGCTGCCTACTACATTGTGAAAGATATCTCTCTATTAGCATAAAATTACAATGGTGAAGGGTTGCCTCTGCTTGAGGGATTGTCTGAGATCATCTTAATCTCCAAGTGCCAGCAAATCTGATGACTCCCCCAAAGTTTAATCATGCCACCAGGGCAAGAGAGGACCTGATGAGTACCAAATGACACACTGGGGTATCCACTCCAGTGAACCGGTTTCTTTATGAGCACCACATGATCCCACAATGTCCCGCACAACAGGACATCAGAGTTTTAATGTGCCGGCTGGCCACAGACTGCCCCCATAAACGTTCTAGATCATGACATCGAGCGACACCTATGAAAATTTATTTTATTTATTTCATCATTATCATGCCTTGCAGTGCTCCTGCCGATGGACAAACGATGGAAAAACGAACCTGGATAGAATATATTGTATGTTTCTGTAATAAGTTACAGTGATGGAGGATTTCTTTTGCAGACTGCAGATCAAATAGCCGGTGAGGTCATTTTTCAAGAGTCATCAAAGGTTTTACACATGGTAGCTTTGATTTCTAGGTTGTCCCGGTAAACACATGCATTGACTTGAAGAAACCACAGAATGTTATGGTCTGCCACAAACAGGGTCAGACATCTGCCCAGAGTGAACCGATAATGCAGAACAAGTTAAAGAAATGTTTTCATTCTATTGTGGTTGGCTGAATCTGGATTATTCCATTCCTTTATTGCTGACAGCTTGTGGTTCAGATCTGGCAAACAGGGGTGGACCTCCCAAGTGCCACCATTCCAGCTGCATTTGGGCCGGATGAGGTTGTCTGGTACTATTTTACTATCTGGGGGAAATGTAAAGGAGTATTTTCCTGCTAGAAAAATGGTCTTTTCATCCAAATGGGCTGTCTAATCAGTAGATCAGCAAAAAAAGGCTACAACAACCAGAATGCACTGGACTGCATTGGAACAGGAGAAAATGGCGGCCTGATCACAAACCTAAATGCTGAACGGTAAACTAAAATATGTTTCTGAAAACGCATTTTGAAAAGAAGTACTCTTCCATTGAATTGCTCTGTCCCCATCAGAGAGTCTGAAAAGGGTCCCAATAAGTCGCAAAAATGTAAAAATGTTCTATTTCCTACATTTTGAAATACACCCAACATTCAATAAATGTGCAACATTTTTCACGCATTTGTTAAATACTGAAAGAACTCCAGCGTACAGTAAATGTGTGAGAAGAACCTTTAGTTCATGTTGGATTTATTTGAGTATTTAAAGGTCCTATTAGTAAGACAGTAGATCTTTGAGTCATATTCCCAAATTGCCAATTATTAGCTCTGTAATCCCTGTGAGCTGGAAGAGGGTAAAACTCATATAAGTCCCAGAAAAGAAAGAGTCTATGTTGAAAATTTGCAGGATCACATACAATGGCACTACTTATCTAAGACATCATGTGAACTGGTAGCATCAGTGAAACACATGAAGACTGACATCATCATGGTAAAACACACTGTAGATTAGAGTTTTCCCACATTGTGCTGATAAGTATAAATCCTAATGGAGGAGGCTGTCAGTATCAACAGACACTAAACTCAGTCATTCTCTCTGCATCCTTCCTGCAGGGTCCTTCACATCTGTTACATTTAAAAATGAAACACTTCTACAAAAGACATTTTCTGAGTGAATTAGCTGTGGTGAACTCGCTGACGTCTGCATATCACTTCATTATTTTTTCCATATCGTGAGCTTTAGTGCCTTATTTGTCGCCCCATAATTGCCTGTGCTTCAACACGCCATTCATGGAAAGGCATAACAGTGCACTGAAGAGAAACTGACATTTACGTTTTAGGCATCCGGCTTCTGTATTATTTATTTTTCTTACAAAGAGCAGCTTATGAACTGAACACACTGTGAATTAATCATATGGCTAATTTTCTTTTTCTCAGTGTCGTGCAGTTCCATTGAACAAGAAGTGGAGTTACATCAGAATTATCTCCAGACAAGTCCTCATGAATTCCTTTTTTCCTCCTTTCTGGCCTGGGGGTTCTTAGTTTGCATTCAAGGTCCAGTAAGACATGTTTGATCTTTACAATACAAGTGCCAGTAAAAGTTAAGCCTAAAGATTTAAATTCACTCTAAAATTCATCCTCTCTCCCCAAGAACAATACCTCCGTAAGCCCCAACACTTTGTGAACTTCAAAGGCCTTAAAACTGGAGCTTCTTTGTGCTTAAAACAAAGAAGGCCGTGCTTTCTTTTGGGTTTTGGAGGGCAATATCAACAGAAAACCTCTAAAGCATTACAGAAACTCGCTAGAAAAAAAATTCACCTGGAAAAAGTTTTTTACCTTTTATTCCTTGAATTCTATACAGCAAAGTTGTTGAAACAAACGACTGTATGGCGCGCGCCTCGACAAAGCTCAGAGAGTAAGCGAATGTGCCCCGTCTTATCATCTGCTGCCACTGCACAGATTAGTGCTGAACGGAATAGAAAAAGGTTGCAAAGGAGGAAAAAAAAGAATAAAAGCTGCTCTCCAGTATTAGAACAGACAGTTGCATTAGCTTTCTAATAAGAAGAGACAGAGCAATACTGAGCCCTGAAAGGGGGAGAGAGAAGCGTTTCCTCGGTCCTCACAGCGTCCTCCAACCCCCCTCGTTCCCACCCACCCACAGTGCTTTGCTCTCCACCCACATTTTCTCCTCCGTCCTTTCTACTTAAATCAGATAGCGGTGGGTAGCAGGAGAAGCATGTCATAGGTTTAACTCATACAGTATTAATTATACTCCCATCCCCTGACCTCGCTTGTACCGATAATCTACTTCCCACAACCCTGCACTCTGAATGGAGGCTCTTATCGTTACCAAAGTTGAACCCTTTAGCATCTGCTGCGCCCCGGTGCCATGTGATCCCCTTTTGTCCTGTAGGCCCCCGATGATTTATGAGGCTTCCAGCTGGTAATATTCCGGATGCGTCAGACAAGGCGAGGAAAAACTCCTCCTCACTTTTCACTTAGCAGACTGACTGTATCATGGTGATGAGTCTGCAGTCCTGCACGAGTGCGTTCATTTGACATGCAGTTGCACCACAGAGTGGCTCATTCACGGCGGATTTAGATGAACTGCTGTTGATGTAGTTTTACGGTACACCTCCTATTTACTCAGGATGTGACATCCATCAGAGATATGAACTTCCAGCTGCTGTATTTTATTTTTGCTTTAAGGGAGTTAATGTAATATTCATCTTCCGCTTCCTCCTCCTGTCACTTAGTCAGCACAACAGTTGCCACTCGTCACGGTGAATTATCAACAGTGAGGTAACATCCATAAAGCCACAACTTCCTATGACGCATGTCATTCAGTGCTCACCGCTGAAACATGCTCGGATAAAGTGCCACATGTTGTCCCCACGTTTGTCTTATAGACCACAGCAAAAGCATGATATGAATGAATGAAACATGAATGAAGACACACTCATCCCAAGTTACTATTTTAAAATATCCCTCCTGCCCAGTAGGAGAAAATGCAGCTGAACTAGCTGTGTTGATCTTCAGCCTACAATCTGTAGCACAGTAAAAGGTTAAAGGTGTTGAGGTTGGAGTTGCCCATGTGTGTCTAGCACATCCGGCTTCTATGTCAGTCCACCAGTTCATGTTGTGTTTTGCAAATCCGCTAAGCGAGACTGGTTTTTACTGTTTTTACTGCTGTCATGTGTGCAGTTGCAACAGAAGGGTAGATTTCTGACCTGCACTGTCTCAGTAAATTACCTAGTTGATTACTTACCCACTTTAAATATTAGTTACTCTTGCTCTGCACCCCTGAACTAAGGTGATAAATCATAGCGAGTAGTTACTAAGTAGTCTCTCATTACCTTATAATTATCTGACCATCATTAACCATTTTAGTGCCCTCTAAAATAAAGTGTCCATCATACTGAGTAATAACTAAGTAGTTTCTCTTTACCTAATGAGGGTGCTTGACTTTGTGTGGTATCATCATACAAACCTGAA
Organism: Acanthopagrus latus; assembly: GCF_904848185.1. Taxonomy (NCBI): domain Eukaryota; kingdom Metazoa; phylum Chordata; class Actinopteri; order Spariformes; family Sparidae; genus Acanthopagrus; species Acanthopagrus latus. The sequence continues at coordinate 29,223,465 of NC_051056.1, forward strand.
AGCTGGGAGGTGGATATTGAGTTTTTACTGAGGAATCCACAATGATTTCATTCATAATAGAGATGACAGACTTCTCCGATTTGTTTAATCATTATATTCACATTGAGGATACAAAAAAAGGGCAAGTACCAGTCAGATAATCATGTAGTAATGAGGGTGTCTTTAGCATCTACTCAGGGGTGCACAAAACAAGTAACTAATGCTTAATTAATAAATGAGTGGCTGGATCATTGAGTTCAACACATCCTCAGGCCTAAACGACTGAACAGGTAAATTGCCAGTGACTAAAACAACATGCATCCTATTCCAAAACGATATCATACCAGCCACAGGTGTACTTTGTCTTTGTGCTGCCACGTAAATGCTGGAATGCTAAAAGGCAAACGTGGTCAACATTAGTTCAAAGCATTTCTCTGTGTGAGTAAAGCCTCACAGAGCTGCTAGCTGGGCTGAAGTCTCTCAGGCTTCGTAAAATAACCTGGTTGACATGGTCACAAAACAGTTTTTCTAGTTTAGAGTGCCAGTGAGCAACAAAGAAAGGGCCTCTGCACTAACTCCAACGTATGTGCCTGTTTCAAGGATGTACTGGAAACCTGATTTTGCTGAAATGTCTGCCATGTAGCACAAAGGACTTCAGTTGAAATGCGTCCTTGTTGTCATCCGTCCTTCCCGGAATAAAACAGCCCCACGGCTACATTTGCAGAATGACAAAAAGCACAACATGAAAAACTTTTCAACAAATACCCTTCAAGTCTCGAACCCAGCGATGCAGGCCTTAAGTTCACAGTGCACTTATGTAAAATGTAAACGAGCACATGCATTTTTCCTCGATAGGATGACCAGTAACTGCAGGACGACGTGGCTGAGTGATCGCAAAAGATCTGAGAGCCTTCAATTACTGTCACCACAGGTGTCCACTGGGCTCAGGATGAGAGAAAATGGAGCAAACCACTGTCAGGTCTTAGAGTTAGGCAGCACACACACCCTGCCAAGGAAGGAAAGGGAGGAAAAGTGAGCTGAATCCCAACACCTGGCTCTAATGAGATTGGCATGCACACCCCGCAGCCATTAGCTTCAACCCAGCCGTGTGAAATGTAGATTCCTGGAGATGGCAAAACCAATAGGATTAGCCTCCAAGGTCTTTTGTCCACCTACTGTATTTCTCATCCCTGCAGTGTCATGTCTACCACACACACTCATCAAAACACAAGGCACAAAACAGATGGAACAGTGTGCATGTGTGTTTTTAAAAGCAGAGGACCCACCCATGTCATTCTGTTAAGAAATGCGGAGGAGTTGACTATTCATGGCCAATTATGCAAAGGAGGCGCCGTGTATTATTTTTGTTTGTGTTCTCTCTGCTCCTTCTGATTCTCAGTGCGCCTAATGGTGAGTCCGCTTTTTTTTTTTTTTTCACAAGAATGCCGTGTTAGTCGACATCCAGCAATTAAAACTTTAATTAGGCTGAAATGAGAAACTGTCTCTGATGCTTAATTTCTCATTTACTCATGTAAGAGTGTGGCTATGAAGTTTCATTAAGCTCTATCCACCAGGACAACCAATATAGATCTGCTACAAGAGCTGGAGCGGCTATCTTGCAAAGTCTCTCGTTTATTCAAGCTTTGCAGCGACAAAAAGCATCACGAGTGCGAGCGTTCCGCTGTATCAGTGCCACAAGAATGTCACACCAGACATAGCTATTCTCCACTGCTGTGTGATTATAAAAAAAACAGAACATTCATTAAATTATGTAACTATTTAACAATGTTTTATATCGTTCTGACCATACGTGATGTGAATAAAGGGAAACAGACCCTGACAGAAATAGCAAAGCAGCATATTTTGCTGAAAGGACCTAAATTCAAATCCTTTGTGTACATTTTGGTGTGGCAAAATATGCTGTGCCCTAATGCCATCGCTCCCCTTAAATTTCTAAAACCATTAGGGACTTCATGGGGATTTTTACCCATTGATTTTGATCCTTGAAATGCTCTCGAAAAGCCAGACCATGCTCTTAATTGCCTGGCCACCTTCAGATAAGGGGAGTGAAAAATTCAGCTCTGGAGTGAAAACAGCCTCTCTGTTCTTTGGCTCTATTTTTTTGCTTTTAAATATAGTAACTGCAATGCAAACCAATTATCTACATAAATGTGCCTGCTTTTAACAATGCATCGACCTGAATATTGATGCAGTCTTGTGCATTTTGAATTTACATTTCCTCGGCGAGGTACTTCGACTGAATACAGAGCAGACAGGATTCTCTCATTTTTTTAAGAGTGGTTCTTGCGACTCAGGTTCAAGGACTGTGCCTACTGTTGCATAGCTTCAAAGATTTTTTTTGGGGGGAGGGATGAAAGTGATAATCTGCTTTCGAGTCACTCCCCAACAGTGCCTGCTTCTTAGGCCACACAGACACCCTTGGAATCAGAAATGAGGGTAGCCTTCTCGTCCGTGTCTGCCAGTCAACATGCCAAAGCGTTTGGCTAATGATGGCTCTCCTTTTCTTTAAACCGAGCAACTGCGCAGAGGTGAAACAACCCAACTGCACTGTAAAGAGTCAGTGTAAATCAATGTAAATCAGTATTCCTGTCTCATATTAAAAATACAGGAACGCAGCAACATGCTTTGCTATTCCCTCAGCCTCTCTCGCACTCCCACAGCGCCTCACTGATTGTTTGTGTGCGTGTGTGCTGCAATCTGGTTAGCCATGCATGTCACAGCTGTCGTGTCATCCTATCATGTCTCTGTGCTCTTGCTCTCGCTAAGACAACTAAATGAAAATGATAATGCTTACATCTCCTGCTGTCCTTTTTGTTTTCTTTTTGTGATTAGATTGAGATTTAATATGTTGCCGAAAGACACACGAGTGGTTCTGCAGATCAAACCTATGACATTTGCTTTATTGAAGAATCTATGGAATCAGGACCGTGCAGCCTCGGCTTAAGCTGAAATCCATATATTTTTCACACTTTGTTTCCATCTACATCTGTGAAAGCAGACAGCAGTTGCTGTTTTATTTAATCAGCCACTGCACAACATGCACAATTACCCGGCTCATAAAGTGCATCAGTGCTTCATTTTTGTGTGAAAATGCAAATATTTTGTGAAATGTGTCATTTCCACTTCTATGATATTGGTATGCGTGGACCGGTGCATTCTCACAGGTTTACTTTTTTTTAAATTAATGACGAACATCGATTACTGTCACAAACAGACAGTTTATATTTGACAGGATTCTACTATCCTATCAGCTCAGTCCGGGAAAAACATATTGGTAGTTAATTGTTCTGCAGATCACTGACACATTCGCATTCCTGATCTCATACTCTGTAACCAGCCACTCTGCGCAGATTAGAGTAAAGCTTTAATTTCTTTGAGTGGAAGTACACATGTGCTGCCAACACCAGCTGTGTTAGCATTTTCACTGTGATCATCTTTGCAAAGTCTTTGTTTTTTATGCCAGAGATTACCAAACCAATAAATCATAGCAAATGTTATAACCAACCAAAAACTTTCCACTGAGACTTGTCAGATTAAAATTTAAGAGCCTCGTTATTAAAAACAATCTTTCTTGGTTTGTAATCTTATGAATAAAATTAGTGATGTATACTTGTGGCATCAGTAGGAGATGTAGATCTTCTGCAGAAGGCAATTAATGTACTTTTGGATTTAGACTGTCTGTTCACACAAACTGTCCTATCACTGGGCCATGAGTCTGTTCCTCATTAAGCCTGAGGCTCGATTATAAAGTCCTCCAGATATGTATAAACATACCTGTCTTTATAATAAGTCCAACAGTGTTTTGTATAGAAGACAAATAGAAGCAGGGGACGGGTGCAGCCCTGAGGACACCCTGCATGTGGAAGATGAGACAATACTAGACAGTGAAGTGTTTATCTGAACTCTCTGTTCTCTGTTTGTCCAAAAATCAATTAACAGACAAACAAAAAATTAATTCCAGAATCCAATTTGAAATTTGACAGCAGCTTACGTTCAAGGATGTGGTGTTGAATACAATTAAAGACTGGAGAGAATGCTGAGAGTTTCAACGTTTATTCATTTTGCCCTTACAAACCCTGTCAGTGCAATATCCACTGTGAGTCTAACATACATCTGCAGTCACTGCAGGTGCAGGAAGTCGAGGAGATTTTCAATGCAAATACGGTTTCGTGCCAAAGGTATAGGATGTTTTAACACAGCACATATAAAAGCAAATATTTCAGTGACTCTGGCTTTTATTAGTGCACTTACAGAGTCCTTGTTTTAGGTCTCTTAAATGTGAGTAATGACATAAATACATACATACACAGTACCAGGTGAAGGGGTGTGGTAAAAGACAACATAACCATTGGAGAGACTGAAGAGCCGTGTGGCTGCTTACAATTATTATTCTTGTCCTTCGTGTGAGCCCTCGTTAGACATCTTAATAATCTAATTTCTTCTTTGATACCAAGGTCAGAGATTCTTTGTTGTTGTGAATCATGATGTACATCATCCATCTTTGGGAATGTTTGTAAGTAACGCGGAGTGAAGCTGTATCCAATCCGAGACTCCTCCACTAATCCATGAAGTCTATATGAATCTTATACTTCACCATCGCTATTAGTTCCCTTTCCCTAAATATGCAAACCCCAGTCCCTAGTCCCTGTTCTTACAAGACAGACTTCTGTCTAAACTGGTGCTGCTTCTACACCAACAGCCTGCCTCTTTGCTCCTACCAGGTAAACTAGAGAGAGATCTCTGGGACCTAAAATGCTGAGCACTGTTAATGTATCACTTATGATTAGTAATGTATATTCTAGCTTTAAGATTGCTGTGGTTAATCCGCTACCAAATAATTCATGATAATCTTTTTGAACCCTTTCTGCTTTCAGGGCCTGTCACTCCTCTGAAACTACCTTTTCAGAAGTGATTAATGATCTTCTGCTTAATATAGATTCAGATTCCACCTCAGTGCCTCTATTATTCGATATCAGTTTGACTTTCAGCACCACAGATCATTGTATACTCATATAGACTGACTGGATAATCAGTTTGCTGCATCTGGCTTGGCGCTGCATGGTTAAAGTCTCACTTCTCTGAGAGAACACAGTGTGTTTCCCGTAATAATACGGCATCAACAGATTTGTGAGACATGGTGTACCTCATGGATCAATTTCTAGCCCTTTGCTTTTCCATATTTATATTTCAACCCTTAGCCAGATTATACCCAGTCATAGAATTCTATTCCACTGCTACGTTGATGATACCATCTGTGTATCCCTGTAGAGGCAGACTGTTATCCCTAAAGTATTAATTATCAACTGGTAATGGATTTCAGATAACTTCCTGCTGCAGAATTCTGATAAAACTGGGATGCTGTCTTTCGGACCCGCTCAAAATAGTTTGATCAAGTTCCACTGACTCTTGACAAATGATTCCTCGAAGTTTCACAGCCAAGAATCTTGGTGTTCAGTTTGATCTTTCCCTCTCGTTTAATCAGCACATTAAAGAAACATCCCTGAAATGGTGTCTTTTCTGTCTATGGCTGCTGCACAGAGACACTAATTCTTGTCTTTGTTTGATCCTGATTATTATAATGTTTCACTGTCTGAAGTATTTTAGTACAAACAGTCTTCAAATGGCTCTAAAAGGCTGCAGCCAGAGTCTGAACTAAAACTACCAAATTTGACCATATTACATCAATTTTAGCTGCTTCCCTTCACTGGTTCTCCGTCCATGTGGGATCAGACTTTAAGGTGCTGCTAATGAGTCAGTAAATGTTGAGTAGATGCTCCCCTTCGTACCTGTGTGATCTCTTTGAGCCTTATATTCCATCCCATGCTCTCTGCTCTGCTGTTGTAAGTCAGCAGGCAGCAGGGCCTTTTCCTAACGTGCCCCTTTCCTCTGTTAAGCCTCCCTGCTGACACCAGACAGCCCGACTCTGTTGAAGCCTTTGAATCCCAACTAAAAACTCATCTTTCAGAAAACCACTGTATCTCTCTAACCCTGTGTTTGTTTGTTGTCCCATAAGCACATGAAGGTCTAAGCTGTGTGCCTTCCTCTCTCTCGCCTCGCCTCTTTTCACTCAGGCTTCTCTGTGCTGGATCTCTGGCCATCCTGGGACCCATCTCTCTCTCTCTCCACTGGCTTTTTGGGCCTCATTCCAGATGTTTTCAATCTGGATCTTTGTCCTCGCAGGGATTCAGCTTTTCCTCCTTTCTCACTCTTGTTTCCATTCCCCTATCTGTGTAAATGATGGGCTTGAGCTTTGCCTCTTGTGTTTTCATGTAGGCTTTCCTCTTCCTGGGTCTACAGTTCCTATCTGTTTTTGTCACTTCAGAATTGCTTAACTACTTTCCAGAGCCATTTTCTTAATATATGTGATTCTATCTGTATTTTGTCATCCGGATTGTCCATACTGTCATTTTGCAATGCCTGTCTATTCTGTCACAGTGACATCTATTGCATCTTCCTCCTGAAAGCAGGATCCCTCATAAGGGGTTTTTTGGTGTGACGCCTCCCTGTCTGAATCAAGGGTGTTGGACCCTTCGAGCCAAATTTGTGATCTGTTATATTGGGCTATGCCATTAAAATGAACTTGAGTTGCCCATAAATATCTCACATAGTGAATATTTAGTGAATAGTCATAAATGTACTCCTGCCTGCGAGCATGTTGCTATTTCCAGCACTTGCCTGAGGCAAAGAATATAACATACTTACAAACACAATTGGAGACTGCCCAGTGAAATTTCTGTGGAGCAGTCAGAGGTTAATTGTCTTGCTCAGGGGCAACACAGTTGAGGTAGTTAAGAGCACTTGGTCAGTCTGTTCTCATTAACATCTTTAATGTCCAGCGCTTAAACTGGAGGTGGATTCAGGATCTCAGAGCATTGAAGTTGCAGCTGGTAACATAACAGCCATTTGTGTTGATAATGTTTCTACCTGAATCCTCCTGGATTATTGTAAAACAATTAAAAATGGAAGATGGATTCTGCTGTTGATAAATGTTGATTGAAATTTGTTTGAAACATCTGTGGAACTAAAAGTACATCAACACAAGCCCAGAAATGATTATCGCACATTCTCTAAGTTTCACAGTCCTGACACAACAGTTTCTACCATCTTTTTACTTAAACAGCCTCCCACGTCCATTAGAATGCACGGCGCAGAATATTATGAATGGAGAGTGTGCAGCTCTGCTTTTCCCAAAAGGATTGGGCTTATTGTGAATCGCCCATGGTGGTTCATTTTAGCCTACACAAGGCATTAACATTTTATTGCATTTTAAGATCATTGTCAGGCCTCGCATTGCCAACACATTATCCCACTTTCACTAACCTGAGCAAGCAATAAAAACCTAAAAACAACAACAGAAGAAGAGCTGTTAAAGTTAAATTGGATTAAACCCAGTGTGTGTGTGTCGTTACCTGAATCTCGTGTGTCTAAATTGATACTCCTCGGCTAAATGTAATGAATGAGGCCGGCACATGTCACAGGCTATATATCATATTGTCATGTCTACAGAATGTGTCATATCACATTCACAGTACATTTCAGTGACCTTACTTTCATGTTGGGAGGTAGAAGGGATGGTGGTGGAGTTACAGGGGGCACGTCTGTGTTTCATCATATGTAAATGTGAAACCATTAGATATATTTGATGAGGGACGGTGTCTCAGCATTTGTGGGTGTGATACCACATTTTAAGAAGACCTCCAGCCGATTCTTCACAATCCAGTCATGTTTGTAGCGACAAAACTAGGCACAGTTTTAAGCAGCACCTTGGGACATCTCCAACCGGCTTTGTGACAACAAAACAGGTAATTTAAGCAGAAACATGTTTTCCTAACCCTAACCAAGCTTGAGCACAGTGTTGTGACACAGCATTTATTCTGTCGGTCGTATTGATATTGGTCTAGAAAAGACAAAAACACGTTTTATAGTTGCATTACCACATACAAAATGCATAATTTAGAGATAATTAACCATAAGTCTACCTGAAAGCTGATCAAAATTTTGCTTTACTATTTAAAGTTTATTTATCTACATCCAAGCTTTTACGTGGAAAAACAACCTCTCAAGCCCAGATTTGTCTGTATGCCTCAATCGGTGTTAAAAATCACAGCTGACCCGACATCAACACAATTGTAAAAAACGCTTGAAAATGACTCGTATCAAGGTTGAAGCTCACATTTCACAACTTTTATGCGTTACGTATAAAGTTTTATTCAGTAATTCCTCAACTGGCTTTGTTTTCTGTTGCCACGGGCAGCAGCATCATGTCAACGATAACTTTTTTATTGCTGAAGCAAGGTTGTTGTGACAACAATACGTCTGTGCGCACTGTGAGGAGAATATATGGAATTGGGCTGTCAAGACCACTGAAGCAGAATGATAGCTGTGTGTTTCAGAGAGCAGACTGTCTAATAGCCAATTTGTAACTGTGACTGTTGGAGCCCTGCCGGTGGTTTGAGTAAAGAGGGCATTCGGTGTTTATCCCTTCTGATGCAAGATCACGAATATTGTCATTTTCTGTCATTAGAATACACATTTATTTGCATTAACTGCTCACGGACTGGATTATCAAAGGGATGTGACCCTCGACGGCACGTTCAGGATTGAACGTCTGTTACAAGAGTACCAGTGGAGGAATGAAACAGGTTTTATTATAGCAGAACTTACAGTGCAAGCTTGGAAATGTCACTTCAATACCTGATGGAGAGTGTTTCTCTGTAATTACCATACACATGCTGCTAAAAACAACACAGTGGAGTTAAAGTCCGGACGTCTGGCTCTCTATGTTTGATACTTACTTTCTTTTATTGTTCTGTGGAAGTGATCTGTGTAAGCAGCGGCAAACACTGGGTAACTCTCAAACCATTTGGAGTTCTCAGTTGCTGTAATTTATTAATCTATAATGCAGTTCAATGATTATCAAGGCGCAACATGTATATTGGGTCAGCTGTGAATGATTTAAACCAATATTACAAAGATAGGGCAAACTTTCTAAAGAGATGCTGTGTTTGTGATTACCACCCTGATGCAAACACTGGAAAATATGATGTGCCCATGTTTTGGTTTTTTTTTTTTTACAAGTTAATTGGCCTTCTTCTTCCAGTGACATTTTGTAGGAGACATAAGCCGCTTTGGTTTCCAGACTCCTGTTGTTGCGCATGCTGGCTCACTGTCACACTGTCATGGCTTAACGGGACACTTGAATAGAAGGAAGCCATTGTTAATGTTATTAGAAACACCTGTGCTTTTCTTACTATGACAAGCCAAAATGTCTGATCTGAACAATGTCTACAGGTAGACCTTTTCCATGGTGAATAGCAAGAATATGACCTATTTACAGTAAGCAAGTGCATTTAATCTTAGCTGTGTTTTGTACTATAGTATACCAGTAAGATGTTACATCATGAAATCACCATGAGTAGCTGCAAAAGCACCCTGGAAACAAAGGAAACAAAGACTTCCCAGAAAATCCCAATGTTAATGGACCAATTGGCCCACAGCAGATGGACATTTTAACAATCGGCGTTTATTTCCAGGAAATGTTTACATCCACTGAATACACTTACATTCCAGCATTTTATACACTGAAACATATTTATCATAGTATTGACTAGAGAACCACAATGGTAATTGCAGTTGCAATTGCAGTATCTCTGTTTTTGCCAGGATTGTATCTGAAGAGACCAGTGTGTACATTTGGCACCTGTTTTAACTAATTATGTATAATAGGTGTTATTTTGAAATAGCGGAGGAGTCTCATATCTCAAGAATGTGAGAAAAAACTGCATTAAAGCTGTAATTAGCAACAGCTGCTAACTGTTGAAAATTAATTTGTGGGTTTTGACTTTTCATGGGCAATGAGTGAGATGGAAAAAACAACAATAGCGCCAATATCGTACAGTTTATCCAGAAGTATTTATTTAAAACTGCGTTAGGCCCTAGGCGGCCACAGGTTCATATTGCACAGGCACATTAATCTCTGCTTTGTTTAATTGTTGACACCCTGATTGGTCGACAGTGTAATGTTCTGCATGTGTTCTAATCCATTTTAAAACTGGTCTCATTTGGGAAAAGAGTGAATAACAGAAGTCCTGAGGTGCAATTGTGTTTTTGGAATATATAGTTGAATCACACAGGTTTCAAGGGCTATGTAGGGGCAATAAAAGCAGAAAATGACCATGTCCATTTACATTTCGGTGCAGGGACAGGTCTATATTAACATATATCTGGATTCAGGATACGGATACGTGCAAGTAGCAGCCATCAACAACATAATGGGTTCTATTTGAGGCACTTAGCCAGAGCCTCTGTTTGAAGTGCCTGTTAACGTTTGTCTTTGGAAAGTCAAAGAGCTCAATAAAAAGTAGTTGGAGTCTCTCAATCACAGTTTTTGCTCTTGATCCCAGTTTGAGTTCTTCAGTTTTGGGTATGTGGGTCCGTGTAACTTTTGGTCATTCGATTTTCCTCTCAGAAACTGGTATTAAAAAACAAAAAACTAGTGGTTATTTGATTTTCGTTTTGAAATACAAGGCGTTTTTCTTTTTCATGGTCAAAAAGGGATGAGCAAAATTTAAAAAATGATTTGATTTTCATTTTCTGTTTCATATAACAAAAAATAAAATCACTGGAAAACAGAAACAGAAAAAAGGCCTGTTTATTCATATTCTGAGACTGGATGTTGTCATTTACAGGATGATGCTGTGTAGAAGAAACAGTAGGCTACGGCGGGGTAATCTACCATGACACATGGAACTGTGGTCAAACCAGCCATCACTCTGATCTCCGTGGTCAGATCAACCACGCTTAAATTTCGAGTGTACAAGTATTCTCAGCATTATGGTAAATGTGGAGCTTTCGGTTTTCAAAATAAAGTTATTAAGAACAGTAAGCTATAATTCAAACCTACATTTAAAATAAAATGTTACATTAAAGAGTATCATGTGCCCATAATGAATAAGACACACTTAATATCAAGTATCTTTACTGCACCAGTGGAGAAATACCAAAATAAAAGTCCCATATTTATGCCTCCAGATTGCATATTTTACCATATCTGATGTGCTGTAAAAACACATTGCTCAACATTTCCTGGCCAGTGGTAAGAAAGAATACGGTGTCCTGAGGTTTTATTGTGTTGTTTAATTTGCCATCACATTCAAAGATTTGGTCAGCTTGTCTTCATCTCAGCAGAATACAATCAGGTGTATTCTTTTGTATCACCAGCACATTAGAGTTAAAGCTCACCTGCCAGAAGTCACTGAAGAAGACACAAACTGTAAGCACATACATTTCTGGCTGCAGGGTTCGGGGCACCTTTAAAACTTCTTTGTGCAGAGATGTTCAGCTCAAAAGATATCAAACAGAGGTGGATGTCTCGTCCCACAGTGAGAGCAGCCACACTGGAACACCTGGAGATTTCCCAGCAGCGTTTCACTTTCCCTCCAGAGGCTCGGGCTCGGTGTTCGTGTGCGATGAACTAATGAGAAGTCACATTTTATTTCCTGCATCTTTATGGTTTATTACGACATAAGCCACGTAGGAGGGATCAAGGGTATTTACTTCTTATAAATAGGAAATATAAGATATATATATATTTTAAGATTAACGCACAGTACATTATTCCAATAAAACATTTCAGTTTAGGGAAAGCCTTACTTTTAATATTCAGTATGTTTAACTTCAGAATATTTCTTCCTCATCTAGTATCCCTCCTCAGAGACTCAGAAAATATGCAAATAAGATTTCAGTGTCTCAGAGGCAATCGTTACAAGTGTGGGATATGAGATAAGACAGTATTGATTAAATGAAGCAACTAAGAAGCCTGTGTTACACGATCGACTTCCAGTTGTAATGATATAGTGAAAGGAATAAACTCGGGCTTTTAAACACAATGACAATTTAAACAATGGTGTTACTAGTGTTTGTCACGCCAGCGAATGCATCAGCTCGGAGTTGAAGTGCGGATGACTAAACCGCCCACAGCTCAGGCAGGTGCTTGTCATTTGGTATCTCATCAAGTGCTAAATTCTTTGGCAGTATTCTAATATGAATGCAACAGAGTGCAACCACCCATTTGAAAACAGACTATCTTGTTGATATTTGCATATTGGGTCAACAGTTGTACCGAGTAAGCTGGCATGGAATCTGTCTTAAAATAACCACACATGTTTTCAGATGTGTGTGTGTGTGTACGTGCTCATCAATATTACACTTTCACTGGTCCCCTTTGAAATGAACTCATTATGCACCCTCGGGCTGCCCAAAGGTATTAGTCTAATCGAGCCGAATACTTGATGTGTAATTGCCTTCAGCTTCACTCAAAACAGTAAAAGAAGCCGTCCCTCCATTTCTGTGCATCCACAATGCGACCAGGATCCAGTGGCACCACAACGAGCGTGAAAGTGGAAGCGGGAGTGAGGAGACAGGTTCAGGCTTGTATTTTTTTCCCCCAATTAACTGCCCAGAGTTCAGATTGCAGAACATCCCATGCTCACTCTCCTCTCCTATAGCTTGCTTTCTCCCACCGCTTCTCGGGCAGCCACAATACATCTATCACACCACCTTCCAATAGACTATCTGGATGCAGTACTGCTCGAGAAGAATATTAATGCTTGCAGATAGCCTCTGGCTACCGATCTATTAACCTAGCTCATTCATAGTTGATTGATAAACTGCTGGAAGTTGTTACAGCGCGGTTGCAGTTACAGGTGATTTTGGGGGGAGATTTGTGTTGTCTTTGTATCTACTGAAAGGTTCGTTAGAGGCTACACGTCAGGCTTCAGTTGTTGTTTTTTAGTCTAGAAATCTGTAAAATGCCGAAATCGAGAGGCTTTAAAGACCATTTTGTCCTGAGCACAAGCCCAGATTACGGTACCTGGTGAACCAGCCATTACTTTTGAACGAACATATTCGTACATGAACCACTGTGTTTTGAGTATGCTGGAGTTAATTGTATGGACATTACATTAAAAGTTGTAAGGAAGGTGCTTTCATGAGCATATAATGCTGCAAAAGAGACAATACAAATCAAACAAAGCATAGAAATTAAACCATCATATAGACAAAATAGAACAAAATGCACAATGTGTTTTTTAGGTCAAGAAGCTTTAACATTTAAGGACACAAATAATAACAAAGAAAACAGCTACAATTAAAATGTAAATGTCGTAAAGCTTTACCATTGTAGAGTTCAGTAACGTGAAGATATTTCCATGTTGTGTGTTTTGGACTTTTGAACGGTTGAACCCAAATTCCAATGGAAATATTTCCTTTGTTGAAAACTGAATAAACAACAGTTTTCAATTCTTTTCCTCTTTTATGTTGTTTATATGTGGCGGACCCTGCCACCTTTCTTTCTTCAAACAGTGTTCTTATTTTCCTCTGAGAACAGGAGGACATGTTCAGACAGATTTAACACTGCAGGTCAATGTGTGAGATGGAGTGATTGCTGCATGTAACACTCATGTCCTTACAAAACAAAATCCGGTGTGACCGCACCGTAACAACGTCACTGTGTGGGTGTCGAGGACACCGGAACACCACACAGAGTATCTTCAGTGAAAGGTGTAAATCCAGAGTGGAAAATTTAGACATGCAGCCAAGTAAAGTTTTTCTGCCATATTTTTCTGGTGTGCTTTTCATAACTCTTACATCCAGCTGTGCTTCATACTGCTGCAGTGGGGTGTACCTCTTTCTCCTTTACAAATATGAGTCATTGCATTGATCGTACGAGCTATTTGAATATTTTAGCGACAAAGGGATGAAATCAGCCGAGCAAATCTGAAGGAAATTTGCTGAATGTTCTGCAAACAAAGCTCTGGTTTGCTTGTAATATGTGTTTTAGCAAACCCACCTTCAGACAATAGACTGCAAAAGGATTAAGTGAAGTGAGAGATAATGAAATGACCTTTACCATAAGGGGAATTGAAGTCCACTTTAAATACAAAACAGCAAACGAATCCATTCTCTTTCTTACTTATCTGTAGAATACAGGAGGGCCTGTTGTCTGCACACTGTCCAGTGCACATTGTCTCTTCAAGCCCGCAGTATGAATCCAATTACAAAAGAGTAGACGTATGTACCTTTAACTTTTTCCCTGCAAAGCCTGTTTCATCGGGAGCAACTCACTATGTTTAAAGGTTATCTCTCAACAGCCTTCAAAATCAGAAATGTTCAGTCTATTAGCTGACTGAGAGTAAAGTTGCCCTTTATGGTGCATCCAATAATGTCTGATTTTTCTCTGTTCATTATTTACAGAGCAGCAATGACTTTCCATTCAAGCTATAGGTTTGAAAAGAAGTAACCATCAAAAGGCAGCCTTGAGATGAAATCAGTGTTTGAGTATGCCACAGTGCAGTGTTTAGAGACATGTTCATCTCCTGCATTGACTGGGTAAAATTCCACTGTTGTTTCAGTGGCATCTGCAGGGTATTATTGACAGCGCTGCACCCTAGGCTTAATCTTTCAAATAATGTTCTTCTGAAAATGTCAGAGATTTGAAGAGAGAGCGAGTTAACTCCCCCCGCCCTGCCAAAATCAATAATGAATTACGACGAAGGCTAATAATAGCCTACACAGTAAGGTACAGTGTTTGGTGGTATTGTAATGTAAAGAATGAATGAAAGGTGGCCGGTACGCTGCTCTAAATAACACAAGACGTTCAGCTCCCTGACTGTAGAAACTATGTCATAGTTAAGAGCTTTATAACTAGAAATTAACCAGAAACATACTAAGTAACACTTTTATTTACTTAGTGGAAACATTTACCTCAGCTCATGTTAAAATCAATTCAACTGAAGAAACTCATTCATCAGATGACTTCAGATTTTATTTATTTTTTTAATAGTGCCCAGATAGCTATTGACTTTCTGAATCCTCAGTGTAATTATATGATCAGCGGTCCCTTTAGGATCTGGAGGTATAATTAAACCATACAGTTTGTCAGAAAATCAATAGACCAATTTAATGGTCTACATAATTTGTGTGTGTAATATGACAACTGAGACTATCGTGTCATTGGATGGCAGACACTGACATTGTCACAAAGCGCTGAGGATTATTGAGTATGCAGAAATGGACAGGCGATGCATATGTGTAGTGGTTTGTTATGTGTCCTCAACTAAATTAAAACCCCTTTTGTAACCTACACTGAGAAAACTGAGCCACGAGTAGCATTCAAATAGCAGGTGAAATATGTAATAATGTTTGGCAAAAATGGGGGGGTAATCACAAAATATTGGTTTAGTGTTACATATCAGTAATTTCATATTAATAATGAGGTGACAAAAGGATAAAATACACAAAAATGATTGGGTTTTATTGGGGTAATATTCTCTAACAACAGTGAGTTAACAGTGGGAAATCTTTGCTGTTAGAAGAGGAACAACTGGAATATCACAACGTTACATTATTTTGGCTTTATTTTTTTTATTTCTCTGGTCACTGTGCTGTGCTTATGCACACAGTTAGGTTTCGGCACAAAAACAAAACTTGGTTATGGTCAGGAAAACATCATGGTCTGGCTTGAAAATATCTGTTTTGGTCACCACAGACATGCTGGAGATTCCCCCCAGGTTTCCTAAGAAACATCTAGTGGTGTTGTTCTTACAAATGCAGAAAGGGAGATTCGATTTGTGGTTGCCTGTTTGGCAGCCTCGTGGCCTGTACGTGACGTATGTCTAAGTGTAAGTGAGGTAACGAACATGTGATGTGAACACGATGTGTCACATTTTGTACAGATGTCAGTATGGGACGCAGCCTAAGACACGTTCAGATGGTGTATGTCTGTAGTTTGCAGAAAACACAACCTGCTAACATTACATCCAGGCGACTGGGCTGAGAGTTATTATCAGTATATTAATAATTCATTACACTTTTATCTAATCACTAATGTGAACATCTCTACGTGGTTTCCGTGGTTACATAACGTGGTGTCTTGTTGGTTGGCAGCAGCAATTATTTAATGTATCAGCCAAAACCACAACCATTCTTTTACCATTGGGGAAACATCTACGACACCGCTTTACTTTTTTATATTTACAGGTTTGTTACAAAGTTTAATTTAGGTCTCGTTCCCAACTCTTCAAATACTGATGCTTCGGGGTGGCGACCGACCCGACCCACAATCTCCAAGCATCAGATTTTGATGATTTGGGAATGAGACTCAAAAATCAACTTTTCTTAAAAAGTGGAAGTTTAAACTGGCAGTATGCTTTAACTTTTCATTCTGAAGTAATACTGATTGCTCAGTGTGATGGCTGTAGAAAAATGACATCATCCCGGTATAGATGGTTCCCTATAGGTCTTTTTCACTCTGCTGTTCTCTCTGCCAAATGACTGGATTTTTCCATAAAAGAGAGGGTTGAATTACGGCACAAAGGAAGATGCCTCTGCAATCAACACAGGAAGAGGCCTCGGTTTTCAGCCGACGCTATCCCGAGGTAATGGTGGAGCAACTAAGAGAAATGTGGAAACTCTGCGCTACAAACGTAAAAAGAGCCCCGCTGATGGAGGAGGCAATGACGAAGATGATGAAGATAACAATCGAGATGAAATGGATTGGCGTTCACTCCATGGAGAGCACTGTTGTGTCAGAGTCTGTTCCCCTGTTGATATGTGTTTCCTCTCACTACCAGGACATGAGTAGATTCAAACTGAACTTCTTTCTGCTGATCATTTAAAAAAAACCTGCCTACGTATTAATCTGCACGTTTCAGAGCGCTTGAATCGGGGTTTCTAGGTTGTTCTGGGATTCTCACTGTTGTTTGTTGCTCCGGGCAAACAGAATAAAATTATGACAGTAATTAAACGTAAAGTTGCTCATTATGAATGTTTTGCCATCATGCTGCTAAAATAGTGATATTCTCCACATATGGATCCTTCCAAAGTAGAGGATGGAGATGATGAAAATAGCTTTAAAACGTCTCCCAGGCGCATCCTCAGAACACACTGGACTCGGCTGGAGGGCAGGAGTTTTTAAGTGATGTGTCAACATTGTTCAGCCATCACAGCAGTACTAAAGGTCCTGAAATAACCTGGTCGACACAAGGCTGAGGAGAAACTTAAGATATTGCACATGTTCTGTACAGGTTTATCTTCTCTTACCACATCTAACCACACCCGTCTGTGATGCCGAGTGAGGTCAGAGGTTAAACCAATGTGGTCACCGCGTCACTCGTGTAACAAACATGTACGCGTGAACAGCAGATTTATACCCATATACGTTAATCGTTTACTTTATATTGCATTATTTAATGTTAATGTTAAAAAAGACTTTTCACAAGACAAAGAGGAAAATCTGTATAGTTCTACTAGTAATTATAATGAATTCAATTTATGCACCTTTTCCATAACGCAGAGACACTCTACATAAATAAAACATGCAAAAATATTAAGTTAATTAGGGTCCAGTGAACTCTGAAGAAAAAAAAAATACATTCAAATGATTCTGAAATATGATTTATACATATTTAAAGATATTGAATAAATTATTGCATCTGGAGGTTTTATGTAAATTCTAGTTGGTTCCGCTGTTACATTTCCAGGCTCCTCTTGATCATTTTTCACACCATCAGAGGTGTGACCAGTGGACACAACCTCAACATGAGCATCTGAAAAGCTCAAGCAATAGATTTGATTTAATTCCGTGTTCGTTTTTGAGGTTTCAGTTTGTCTTTGTGTTGCCGTTCCAAAAATCAGATAAAACCCCTGATAAAGTCAATAAAAAAGTCAAAAAAAAAATTCAGGAGAGTAACGTGTTTTGCATGACTTGTTACAGAGCTGAGTCCTAAAACCTGGAAATACGTTTGCATTTTTTAACTTTCATCTGTTCCAAAGTCTGTGGGGTTTTTGAATAGGTTTTCAGCTAAATGTCTGAAATAAGGTCTGTGATTAACACAGGCATAAGAAATTTTCATGCAACTGCAGTGTAGTTTGTTTACAGCCCACCTTAAGCTTTTTACTTTTACGATGGCCGATTTAATTTGCACCTGGTGTTGGTCTCTGAAGATTATCGCACTGAACAAAACGTGCAAGTTTCATAAATGAGTTTCAGATTTTCTGCAATAATCCAAAACTCCAAAAAGTTTTTGCCGAAGCAACCAGGACTGTGTTAACTTCTGTCTCAGCCTACAAACACATATCATTCATTTAGCACTCTGTTTTATTTTATTTAACAGTTGGACCTGTTATTTCTGTCTCTTGTTCATTTAAGACAATCTCCACTTATCATACGGACATGAAACATCCGCTGTGAGTTGCTACTGAAGACCAAGACAACTCTTTTACTGTCACATACAATCAGCATAATTACTAAAACTTGGTCTCTGTGTTTAACCCAACCCTGAAGTTCAGTGGGCATCTGGGGAACAACCCCAGCTCTAAGCTAGTGCCTTGCTTAAGGGCAGTGACAGGAGCATTGACCTAATATACATATTGTTGTTGTTGTTGTTTTTGATGAGTGGGAGAAGCCCCAACAGGAAACCCACGCTAGCCTGAGGATCATAGTACAAACTCCACAGAGAAAGGTCCTGACCGGGTTGGGAATTCAACCAGGACCTTCCTCCGCCACTGAACCACAGATGTGCACCACCGTCCCTGTGTGACACTGATCTTCTGATAAGGAAAAGAAAACATTTGGTAAACCGGTCGCTGTTCTGTTTAGCTTCAAGGAACTGAAGGGATATGTGAGGTGAAATTGAACTCTTTGGACCATTACACACTGAAGTAGAACACAGGACCCAATTCACCGGCTTGCCAGGAATACACTCTCAATGTAGGCATTATGCAGGAATTAGGCCTCTGACTGCAAATGACTAAATGGGGAAATCTAATTAAATACAGGATTTGTAAAAGTATCTGTGCTGAGGATTACAAAGGCTCAGCTTCACTAAATCCACAGAGTGATATTTCTCCAAATGGCGGTTACATAAACCGGCGGACAAGGCGAGCCTCTATCAAAGGCTCACCTCTGCATTTCTGTGCACACTCAGGGAATAAAGGCCGATGCTGTATCTTGTATCACAGTTTGTACCCTGTATGTCAAAATGATACAGATGTCTTTCCTTTTCTGACAGCGTCGAAGCAAAAACACACTTCGGGTCACTCAATCTGCCGCTTAGCACACTTGAAGATGAGAAAGTTTGAGGGTTGCTATTAAGGGGAAGGGCACTCTAAAGGAGATACTGTGCTGCTGTGATGAATAGACTTTCACTGTCTTTTGATGCACTAAAAAATAACTTTCCCTTTTGCTTTATGAGGCATAGCTGATCAAATTGACTGAGCTCACTAGATAATATTACTTACTGGACACTTTAACCTTAGACTGTAACCTTGCAGCCACATCACCCGTGAACTGGGCTCATGTGCAACTATTTTACATTAAAGTAATGAGAGGAAAATGTTATGTTCTTCTGGGGGAAAATATTAGACATACAATAGAGGTGTTTCATATCTTATATCTCCAAAGCTTTCATTGCCCAAATGTTTCAGTTGATAGTTAGATAATAGATATAGAATAGATAGAGGTGAATGTCCGCTGCCTGCAGGGGAAAGCTCGACACCCTGTCATCGGTATTCTCCTCCTTCGTTTTTCCACTGAACTAAGATGTGAACACAAGACTTTTGTTGTTGCTCCCAATTTTTCACGTGCTGAAGTAAAACATCTTCAGTTTTTTCCAAGCACACACAAGAAAACAGTCTCTCTCAAATACTGAGCACAAATGTGTTTAAATCCGTGTTAATGAGCACTTCTCCTTTGCCAGAATAACCCACGCGACAGGTGTGGAATATCAAGTCGCTGCTTAAAGAGCGTGATTAGCAGACAGTTGTGCTTCAGTGGACACAATGAGAGGCTGCTCTAAGGGGATGTGTCCACTGTAAATGTTTTTTTTTCTCATAAAAAACGGTAAACTTTTGTTGGGTTTTGCCGTTCTTTCACACTGCAGCCCCATTTTACAACTGGTTGCTTGTGCAGTGCATGGTGGCTGATAATTACTAAATATGATAACGTGATTTTTCAATACCCCCATTGAAAGGAAGCAGAAAGGGAGGGAGAGGGGAGAAAGTAAAGAGTGCAGGAAATCTTCAGGTTTATGAGATATTCTACAGATAAAGACATTAAAACTGCAGTGAAACGCTGATGTGATGTCGATCTGACTGTCTACAGGTCGTTTTCAGGGCTGTTTTTGCCAAGAACTGCGTGCGTGTTGCGGTAGAAATAGGCGAGACTCCGGATGTCGAGATGAAGCGACGCTGCAGCCTCGCTTGACTAATGCGTCTGCATCCGGTGTGGCCTGTGCAACCTGTTATTTTGGACGTCGAAATGAAAAGCTAGATGTAACTGGATGCTGCGGACGCATCCAGTCTGGCCCGCCTGTTAGTCCTTGTGTATACCGGCAATGTGCAATTACTGTGAAAACAGCTTTGTGCATGTTTTTTACATTTTCAGCCTGATAGCCATGTGAGAATAACAACAGAACCAACGGGAGTCTATTAATCTTTGATCTTGCTTCTGAATCTACGGAGTTTATTAACGCTCCTGTAGGAAAGTGTAAATTTGCAACACCATCACTGGGATTTGATGACTCACCGCTCTGTAGAAGAAAGTGCACATGGTGTTGTTCTGTGGTGTTTCATTGCACTTCTGCTGAGGAGGAGTGAAAACCAACATTTCACAGGTCACAGTCAAACAACCTGATCAACCTGGAGGCAAATGACGACCCCCCCTGAGCAATCTGGGGCATATCATATTTTTTTTAAGATAAAAGAAATCATTTCTGCATGGATTTTGTTCTATAGCAATGTTTTTTTTAAAGAGGGAAGGGATGAGTTTTGAAGACAGGTTGTTGGGGCAGATGGCGGGTGAACAAACCTCGATCACTCGGGACCTGCCTGTGGTCGGATTCAGGCAACAGATGAAAAACACTTTGTTAATTTAAAAGGAAGGTTCCCATTGAATGTTGATAGAGCAAACAAATATTATCTTAAGCTTCATGTCACATGTGACTACTTCCATGTTTGACTCAGACCGCAATTCTATGCAAATTGTAGCCGAGATAATTTATTAAAGTCTTCATTATGTTGGTACAGTTAATAGAAACATGTAATCTAGATATCATCACTTTCTATCAAACATATTTCTGTTGCAGTTTGATAGCAGTGTAACTTCAAGGAGACGGGTCGGAACTACACAACATTGCTCTTCATCACACGATGTGAATCTGACAGATATAATGAAGCGAAGCCTGAAAACTAGTTCAGGCAGTCAGCTGGAATCCGCTGCAGCTCTTGGATGACGTAGGTCCTCCTCGATCATGGAGGTGAACTAAAGCTGTCTGCGCTCCGCTCGTTCAAACCTCTCACCTGAACGTCGTGCTGCAGTTTACAGCCACTGCTGCTTTCAAAAGGCCCTCCTCCACCACAGCATCCACCTGTAGGCTCTGAGTCTGTCGCTGTATTTTTATTTATTTTCTAATTCTCCGTCCTTCTTTGTTCTGTCCCTGCTGTGCTGAGCTTCCTGTTCCCTCCCCGTACATAATAACATTCACGTATGAATCCATTCAGCAGGAGCTCGCTGACTGAACAGCATGTGTGTATTCTCCACTTTGTGATTAGATTCAAACTGATGTAATAAATAAATGTACTCATTACATTTTGTATCTGCTATATTTGATTTAACTGAAATGTTTATTAAGAAGCTGATTTGAATGAATTAATTTCCAGTTTGTGTGATTCAGTGTGAAAGATATTTCCTCAACATCCTCAACTGAAACCTGTAGCCCAGAAAATTGAAGTGCGTCTCTGCAATGAAGAACCTAATCTCATGTCAGATTAACTCATATCAGAATCAACTCGAGGAGTCGTCTAAGGCTTGATGTGTGTGTGTTGGGAGGAGGGAGATTTTCCACACTGTGACCCTGACAAGGTGCTCTGCATCCCAACAAATGAGTTCAGAGCTTCAGGGGCTT
This sequence comes from Acanthopagrus latus, assembly GCF_904848185.1. Classification (NCBI taxonomy): domain Eukaryota; kingdom Metazoa; phylum Chordata; class Actinopteri; order Spariformes; family Sparidae; genus Acanthopagrus; species Acanthopagrus latus. The sequence goes on from NC_051056.1 coordinate 29,245,427, forward strand.
CGGCCAACTCATGGCACAAACCCCTGTCCAATTATCTTCCTTGGAAATAGCTTTGGTTTGCCTAACGTATGACAAAGCTACCCCCTACACACACACACACACACACACACACACACACACACACACACGCAGACACGGACTCTCTCCTCAGTACATAATAACACAGTGGTGGTACCCGCCATCATAAAGAGGAGCCATTATATTGTAGGTTAGGGCCACCTTCATTTTTCCTCAGCTGAGGGGGGATGATTGCTTCCCCACTGTAGTCTTTAATGATAAGAGCTTCTGATCACAGAGAGGTGCTCTCAGTGTCATCACAGCTCTCCCATCACACCGACGAAAACACAGTTCCTGAGCGCACAGGTACAGAATCAAATCATTTCATTGTGTAGAAAGGTGTATTTCTAATGCACAAGCCTTCCTGATAAACATTAAACATGCATGCCAAGTGGAACAACCTGTTCTGAAGAGAAGGCGCGGTGTCAGAGCGGTGGATGGGCTTTTATCTTTAAAAGATAAGTCCTGTAACGGTGTCTGTACAGGACTCTAAGAAATCAGACAGCTGATTCAGAGCGCCGCTGCTCGAGTCCTAACAAGAACCAAAAAAAAGTAGATCACATCTCTGCAGTTCTTAGATCTTTACGCTGCCTTCCTGTCTGTCAAAGCACAGGATTCAAAATCCTGCTGTTGGTTTTATAAAGCACTGAATGGTTTTGGGCCAAAATACATTTCTGATCTGCTGCTACGTTCTGATCCATCCAGACCTCTGAGGTGGTCAGGTTCAGATCTGCTTTCAGTCCCTACGGTCAGAAACATGGAGAAGCAGCGTTTGGTTATTATGTATCACACATCTGGAACAAACTCCCAGAAAAGTGCAGGTCTTTTAAATCAAGGCTGAAGACCTTTCTGTTTCACAGCCGTTAACCAAAGCAAGTTTAAGGCTTTGAGCTGCTCTGTGACTTTTATTCTTTAGTCTTCTTTCTTTTAAACATCCTACTTCAGCTTATTTTCCTATTTCTTAAGCAGTTTTAGAGGCAATGTGTATTGTCTTTTTAGTGTAATTTATGCTCCTGTACAGCACTTTGAGTTGCATTGTGTCTGAATTGTGCTACACAAATAAACTTACCTTGGCTATCACAAAAGTTAAATGCCGCAGATTTAATCTTAATCAAGTGTGTAGCTGCCGTACCCAACCTACAACTTAACCGTGATCTTTCCCTAACCTTGACCACATTGTGATAACCACGTGGACATATTTGCGAAAGCCAGAATTATAAAACCTTGCTATGAAAACACCGTCCTGCTTGGGGCCTGTTGCTGTTGACGAGGGCTGATGGTGGTGCTGGTCTACCGTGTTTTGTTCGGGTGGGTGATCAGTCGTAGCAAATGGCGTCCGCATGAGAACCAGGACACACCGTTCCCTGGCAAGAATCGCATCATAGGGACATGATGGCATTGCTGCAAGTTATTCACTTTACATTCTCTCTGCTCCTACTGTCGTCACTCATGGGTGAATGTATGTTCTGATTCTCTAAAGAGAAAATACCTGCAGACGTCTCCACAATGTGCAGAATGTCCACAAGTTGTTCTGCGCTGTCCTTTTTGAAGAGGCCTTTCATTTGGCTGTCACAGTTCTACTGCTGCATGTTCTTGTGGCGCGCTAATATCAAGCGCATTCCTACAAAATCAATACCACTGTCCTTTCTGTTTTCTTTTTTTCCCACCAGTGTGATGGTTTGGAGATAAAGGGATTGTATACTTGACATGGCAAGTTTAGGAAGAAAGGATCCTATCCAGAGTTACCACCTCCCAGCTCCTGTGGGGGCTTTAAACTTAAAAATAGGCTTCCCTTATCTCTTACCTCCTCTATCTCAGCCTTTCATGTGCTGTATCTCACAGAAAGGTATTTGTGAGGGGATAATTCTGTAGGTTATGGAAACATGCTGAGCAGGGCTCTGCCTCTGGGGTGTAATACACAGTGTCTGTACACGATGATAGCATTCAAACAACACTTTCGCTTTTCTTCAAAGGAGATCGACAGCTGGTACTGCTATCGCTATGACTAACATGGGATTCATACACTAAGTGGTGCGGCCATTTATCTACTGAGGTTTCCTGAGACCGTACAGTCTACAGTCTCACTGGTGATAATCAAATACATTTCCACAGTTCTTTACTGTATGAGCACTGTTGAATGTCAATTCAAACCAGAGTTATTTTGTTGTGTTTTGGTCGTGTTAGCTAGCTGTTGACTGGGATGAAGAGAATATGCCCTGATACAAAGACAGGATAAATGACATTGTGGATCTCTGTGAGGGTGTTATATTGATGAAACATCATTTTTACAGTCACTTTAAGGGAAGCTTATAATGAAAGTTTAAAAAAAAAAGTAGGCGAGAAAAAATATTCAAATTTAATAGACAAATTTAAAGTGAAATTTAAAGTGAATATTAATATAAACATTTTGGTGCATATATTCTAAATGTGTTGTATAAGCTGCACACTGTGGCAGACAGAAAAAACAGTGCAAAGTTTTTTCTTAATAGTTACTCTATTTAAGACTATAAATTATGAACTTGAAATTTTTATCTATCCATCCATCTGCTGCAGTCGGGTCGAGGCTGAGCAGGATGTTCCAGATGTCCTTCTCCCCAGCAAGACGTTCCAGCTTCTCCTGAGTGATCCCACGGCGTTCCCAGGCCAGATGAGACATATGATCCCTGGGTCTGCCCCACGGTCTCCTTCCAGTGGGTCATGCCCTGAAAACCTCCGAAGGGAGTCGCCCACAGCATCCTAATCAGCAAAGCACCTCAGCTGGCTCCTTATGGCACGAAGGAGCACCCTCCGGATGTCTGAGCTCCTCACCCTATATCTCTAAGGCTGAGCCAAGCCACTCTACGGGGGAAACTAATTTTGGACGCTTGTATCCGTGATCTCATTCTTTCAGTCACTACCCAAAGGTCATGACCGTAGGTGAGGGCTGGAACATAGATGGACTGGTAAATCACAAGCTTTGCCATCCGGCTCAGCTCCCTCTTCACCACGGCAGTCTGTCTCAACGCCTCCAGTGCTGTTGACTGAGTCTGTCCATCTCACACTCCACGCTGCCAAGTATAAACCCACCATAATGTCACCAAGTCACTCGTGGATAATTGTTTTGAAGCCTCATTTTTGCCATATGAGAAAGCTGTGGTTTTAACTTGTCAATCACAAGGTAGACACCAGAGCATACCCTGCTTCATCGTCTATTTTACTCTAAATGTGAACATCGTTTACAAAATGGTCATCGTGCTGTACTGAAAAGGAACTGAAGCAAGCAAATGAGGCTATTAACTCATTAGGAAACTGTTACTAGTGTGTTAAATTAAGCGATAAGCAGGGTTCATTTTCTCATAAGCTTAAGAACAACCGTCTTCACTTTTCAAAGCAAAGCAAAAGAGCAAAGCTTCGGCACTATTTGGTTTTGGAGAAGACATTCAAACTCAGAGGAAAACTGTAACTGAAGTTAGACAGCTGGCAGGGTCCGCCACATATAATCAAAGAATTAAAATTGAAGAATGAAATTGTCCGGATCTGATCACGTAATCAGAATTCGGGGCCGATCACGTCGTTTTAGACTTGATCGGAAACGGACGTTACTTCCCGATCAGGGATTGGAGATATATATACATGTATATTTATTCTCATTATTTTTATCAGATACTATAATATTTTAAACAAATGGGAAAATAACAGCTTAGTATTTACAACTGTTATGTGGTGGTAGAGAGTCAGACGTCTCAACACAGAACAATGCATGTGGCATGACATCACTTTGCTGCAGTGATGCTATTGGTTGAATGCTGTAAAGAAGCAGAACACGGCAGCAGATACTCAAAATCAAATGATTTGGACTCGGGGGCAAAAAAACCCGATCGGGACATCCCTTTAAATTTGTGTTGTCCTTAAAAGTCAGTTTGTTTATTCAGTTTATTCAGTCATGAAATAAAGAGAGGTTTGTTCAGGCAGAAATGAAGCTCTTTTCCTCTGATTAAACTACGTAGTGCCCCTTTAAGGAAAACATTTCTGACTGAAGAGTAAATCAGGTAATTTAAAGCTTTAGACGCGTCACAGACGACGTCAGCAGGCACTTTCTCTGAAAACATCCATAGGTACTTATAAAAAAGGACAGATTATTTTTAACCCGAGCATGTTTCAGTTGTGTGCTCCTGGATCATTGTTAATGTGATGTGACCACCAGCTTTTCCATTTGTCTGTGTTTTTTTGTTTATTCTGGTGATGACACATCGCCTTAACCTCCAGGGGTTTTACACATCTATCAACACGAACCTGCATCATCCCTGTCATAACTCGTTTAGAAAGTAATTAGTCAAGTGGCCTCTGATCTCCAGCTGTCAGGCGGTGGCGAGAGTCTAATTGGCTAATCTGACAGTTGCACTATCAGAATTGCAGGTGAATAATCTGATCTTTTATTCACAGCTTTTAAAAAACAGTAAAGTGCTTAGATGAGAGTTTTCGAGGCCCTGATTGATCATGCGTTCCCCCGAGGATCGTTGTATTAAAAGAAACGAGAGCAATAATGAAAGTCATGAGTCAGCTGGTACAGCCCGAGCTTCCACAGATGATTCAGATGAGGACACAAATGGAAACGTGATAAGCAGATGAATAGAGGAGTGAAGGACCGGATGGAAGGAGGACGTGGACGGACAAACGGACAAGCAGACAGATGGAAGTGAGCGATTATTCTCCGACCCACAGATGGTTTCCGGTCTTAGCTGTGGTGCGATGACAGCCAAACGGCAGACAGATCCGCTGAGCACGACTTCCACTGAACAAAGCATTTAGTGTGGACACAGCAGTTTCTATCTGGCTAATTTGCCCGACTTACTCAGTCATCTTTAAACTCTTGTCGTGCACTGAAAAGCCGGCATTCTCGCACTTGAAATAATTGCCACAGGTTTCGAGACAGACATCGAGTGTTCTCAGTCAGGGAGTAGAAATACGTAGAAGCCGCTGCTACAGCTCTGACTTTGTCACTCCAAAAATCCCTCTGGCCTTTGGCGACAGTGCAACTCCGTGCACCGTGTCACTTATCGCTTGTAACAGTATGTGAGGATTAGCACCTGACGGTTCAGCAGGAGCTACCTCTAGCTTCCCCCCCCCAGGAGACTTTCTGTGACCCCTGTACACGGCACGGCAGGCAAAGATGACTCACCTTACGCTATAAGTAGTGAGCAGAAATTAACGACTGTGAGGGAGCGTTTTAGAGAGAGAGTGGGAGAAGAGAGAGGTCACAGGTAGAGAGCACGGAGGCAGCTCGCACTACTTGAACTCACATGAAAAGAAACAGTCCACAGTGTTAAGTTGACCGCGTTGACTCCAGCCGCCTGAAACACTTCTTTGCAGAGGAGCATCTCTCAATATCCCTCAATCCTTTTTTTTTTCCTTTCAAAGGCTCCTCCTGTTGTGATGCTGGTTTTAAATCTAGAGGCTCGTGGCCCTGAGTGCTGACACACAGACAGCATGGAGCGCTGACATCGACCTTGGTGTGTATCTGGATGTGTGTGTTTCCAGTGTGTGGACAAAGGACGGAGAGAAAGAGAGAGGTTGAGTCCTTGGTACTGGAAGTCTGACATGTCTGACAGTGAATCATAAAGTAACAGCAGCTACACTGAACATACAACTTGCAGCTTTTTATCAAATTCTGAAACAGTCACTGATGATTACCTGTTTAAAAACTGGACTCAGTAAATCAGTCCAAGCGTCACAATATTAAAGTAATGAGACTTGATTACTTTCTTTTGGATTATCTCAATACCAAACATGCAAGAAAAAAGAAAACAAAAATCAATAAGGTGACTTTATTTAATCTTAATGACAGATCTGGTTTCACAGGTGATGCTGTGTGAGAGTCGTGACGTGTCGTCATGTCTCCTCGTGTACATGGTTTTAAACTACATATCATTTTTTGATTGTAAAATTGTAATCCTGTCAGTGAGTGTATCTGTAATCTAATTACATGGGTTTTTTTTTTCAGTAATGGGATGTAGCTCAGGAGGGTCGCTGTTCGATTCCTCAGTGCTGTCACAACATAGACTTGAAAACTGAACCTAAAGAAATCTTTTGACATGTTTGTGTTACGCAGAAAAAAAGGAACTCTGCAGTATTTCAGCTGTGGTCATGTAGGCATGGTAATCAGTTAAATTCCTTGATTGTGATTTGCTGCATTTTCTTTTTTAAGTATCATCATAAGATCATGTTTTGTGCTTAATGAATAACTGAGCTTGAGCCAAACATCACCAGAAGTCATTAGCCATGAGCCATCCGTCAGTAGAACAGCTCATCCCTGCTAACGTTACTTTAAATGTCACGGGCACTCCAGACAGCTTCAGCCACAGGCTTGATACCACGTCTGGAAACTGGAACGCAAATGGCATAAATCAGTCATTGCAGGAGTGTGTACTGAATAGGAAGAGTGCTCTGTCCACTTCCTCATCAGCATATTTAAGTCTTTTAATCAGTGACAATAAACACAATCCTGGATTTCTCTCTGACACTGTAGTCAAACAGCTGTCAGGTCGCTGCTCGCTCTGTCCAACTCCTGCAGAAAAATAAACGAGATTAGACGCATTTCCTTTGTTTAAATACGCAGGCCGACAACTGTCAGTACCTGCTTGTTCAAATTAGATGCATAAGTCACATAAATATCCACAACGTTATGGATAAAGTATAATGAAAGCATCTGTGCTTGCATGGTTCCCCATAAACCTCACGATCACTATAATCGTGTCTGCCACTGGGACACAGTCACCTTGGAAATGGAAGGTTAACGGGCAACTTCATATGTCGGCTAGTGGTTAGCATTGTTGCCTCACAACAAGCTGCTCCCATGCTCGAAATACTCCGGGTACTACACAAGGTTAATTCTCCAGTCAGTGACCGTGACCAAGGCGCTGGCTCAGATCTGGAGTTTGTCCCTGGGCACCGTGACTAACGCTCCCTTCGGGATGAGCTGAACCAGTCCCAGTATGTCTTACAGTGCGATATGTGTTAAAATAAAGATTCATCTTCTTCTTAAATGATTGAATAAACTCAAGTTTCAACTCCTTGTTATTATAAGCGACTCTGAGGAAAACAGTTGCAATCCAGTTTTCTTAAACACTGCGGGGGTCTTAAACATCCAACCTCTTGATGTAATAATCAAAGTGAAGGCAAATGATCACCAAATTACTGAGGTTTCATCTCCTGGATGCTACTATTACTGTTGAGACATTTCAGTTAAAGGCCCAAACTGTCAACTTCATGATGGCATGAGAGAAAAAGTCAAGTCAAGTTCAGTCAGATTAACCGACCTCCACATGAGGCGTCTCTCACTGTAATCCATCCAACACTTGATGAGATAACTCAGTCTTGACCAAAGTGTGTAATCGACTGACTGACTTTCATTTCCTAAAAATGTGCCTAAAAATATGGCATGTAGCAGAGGTCGTCCCGTCTCCTCATGAAAGAGAAAACTTAATGTGGTGATATCCTGTGATATTACAGAGATGTCTGGCGGATGTCAGAGAGATATAGAATAATCTCTTCAAGCTCGCGTTAACTGAAACTCAGCAGTTATAGTAAGTGGCCTGATTTCTCTGGTGCTGCAGCTGAAAAACACAGACATGGCAGCAACGAACAGGATTCATGTACTGAACCTGAGCAGCACAGTAAAACCTGAGATTACCTGACCTTAGAGAAAACGACCGTGTTCAAACGGTGGCTGAAGACACCTTAAATCAGAGCACATGGATGTGACAAAGTTTATAATGTGGCATAAAATGCTTTTAAGGAATATTTCCTGGAGGGCCGCTGTTGAGTGGAATGTTACGTAACGTAGCACCAGAATAAAATCACTCAGAAATAATGGTAAAACAAACACGCTGGAAACCCAATTATCGTATTTTAGATGGGCTGTTATCCATCTGCGGAAGTTTCAAGGCTGTGAAGGTTTTAATAAACACACAAAAAATGATTTCCAAAGAGAGAGGAACAATCATTATATCTATTACTCTGCTAACCGTCCAGACATCATTAGGAATTATTTCAAAATAAGAGGCAAAAGAATAAAATAAGAATGATAATAAGAATGCTCTGTTTCTATCAATACTTTTATGTGGATATGTGGAACTCAAATTTTATCCTGGGCTTACAGGGGGATCTTCAAGGTCCCAATTAGGGAAGAGAGGAGAGACTCTGTTCTGTTGCAGACTCACTTTGCAATTTAAGCAGATAAAAGCGCCTTGTGTTTACCGGCTCGTCCCTGTGGTGAAGGATTAAAGCACAGCAGTGGACAGCGATGCAACCAAAGAACACTAAACAAGTGGCTGAAGACGCCTGCACAGATTCACTCTATAGTATCACAGAGCAGCTTGACAGGAGCTGTTCAGTCAGTGTAGGAAGAAACTCTCATGGGAGTAACACAGGAAACCTCGTATGAAGACGAACACAAAAAACATATGTAGAACAGAGGAAATCAATATCGTACAGGGTTGTTGAACGATGTCCACGGTTCACTGGTAGTTTAAATGAGCTCAGTTTGCAAAGATTTAAATGTCTGACGTAATCTGCATGTTTAATCTCAGAAGAGCATTTTAACGGTGATGAATGTTATTATATTGATAAATGACTCAGTGGCTTTTTGATCTTGTTAGTGGACTACATTTCCCTGAAGAGACGCACCAACCACACAAAACAGAAACAACTTGACCCCATTTACCAACAGAATCCTCCTGAAGGACTGAAGATGTTGATTTTTAGAGTCTCTCAGAGTAACATGGCTGTTGCAGTCGAACAGTGGAACATGTACCTGATCTTTGTTAGTAACAACTTGGTTAGGTGAAGGAGAACGTTGAGGTTTGGGTTAAAATCACATTACTATTGTAACTTCTGTTACAAACGTAACTGAGTTCCTGAGTAACATACGTCACGTTATCGGCCTGCCTTTGTTTTCTGCACATCAACGTTCTGTATTTAAATCTCATCATCTGTCTCGGTGTCTTGTGTTTGAGTCCCTCTTGCTTCGATCAGCACTCTGCCGGACCTCATCTGGACATAATGTTGATACAGATATTTGTTTATAGCTCAGAGTAAATACAGGTTATTGTTTAACTTTAGAGGAAGCAAGCGAGAAGGAATATTCTGTGCCATGAAAGCATAGAAAGATGTGTTCCTCACTGTATCTGTGAGGAATGAAAGCAGTGGAGGTGGGAGATGAATGATGTACAGTATAACTGTGGGCGTGACGGTGTGATACACTCATTTGTGGTATATAATTATCTGATCACAGGAGCCTACCTGCCAGGACACGCTGACACAATATTTATTCTAACAAGGACAGAACTTAATGCAGTACATTTGCAGACTTTTTTCAGAGGCGACAATTATTGGAATTTATTGTCGACAGCATTTCACAAAGTTTCTAAACTTTCCCCCCCGACCCACCAACTCATGAAATTCAGTCTGTGGCTGATTTGCTGCCACGTCAAATTACCCGCGGCGAGGTTTGCAAGAACAACAACATTAAACAAACCCGGATCGTATCATTTATTATCCAGACAGCGTATCCAGATAAAGATCCCTTTATAATACCAGGTGTAAATGGGATTCCTGTTATGTGGATGTTGATGCTTAATGATCAGGTGTAGAGAGACTGATCTTTAACAAACACTTCCCTGTCTGCTGGCTCTTAATGTAGTCTGGCCCCATCTTTAACCCTGCACCTGGTCTTTGTATTCCAGATCTGGATTCTGTGCCAGCACTGGGGAAACTTCTGGCTGAACCTGCCGTCAGGTTTGAGTACCGGGATGAGATTTGGGGTTCCTGAAATTCTTAAACCAATTAAAGTTGTCAAGGTTGAATGTGCTCGGCTCACCAGTGCTCTTGTTAAATGCAGCGCTGCAGGTGTTGGAAATGTCATTAGCTAATTAGCTGCCTTATTCACGCTTCAGCTCTCACACAAAATACAGTTTATTATTTATATCATCTGCTCGTCTTGGTTGATTCCTATAAGAAATGGTAAAAGGTCATCCAGTGGGAGGTTTTCTTTCCACATCTGTCGATTCACCTTTATTTCTCAAGAAGAACCCTAAACGTTGTGATCTAAAGATATAAACATGAAAAGATTTTAAGAAAAGGTGCTGTGAATAAATGTTTATAAAAGATTTGGTGCAACACTGACGAATGACTAACAGGCGCTGATTGTGTTCACCTGTGTGAAATGTTGGAGTCCGTCTGCTGCTTGAGATCTCTTCTAATTTGCATGTGATGAAGGTCACAGGACTGTCGTGAACCTTTTTTTTTTTAAATTACATTTGTCATTTTTGGCATTGAGAGAGTGCTGGAGCCTTTCTTTTATCATCTACATGTAGCCCCGCAGGCAGATGACAGATTGTGTTGCTTGTTGCATATTCAACACAGAAAAGCACAAAAACACGCACGTTTCAAATCTTAAAAACTGAAGTCCAAAACATAAAGAATTAAAGTCAGCAGGAAAACTACACCTGCCTCAGAACCATATAGATTTATTATCCTACACACCAGTCAGTCTTCAGGCATGCTGGGCTGATGAAGAAGTGTAAATCAATTTATACGCTTGAGGCGCATCAAATGTACAGATTCTTCAGACAGTAATATAATTTTATTTTCAAACTGAGACAGTTATTTTGGAGGAAGAGTTTCCTCTGAGGAGCGACAGTTTGACTTTGAAAATCTGAATCTATAGGTTTTATTTGAGTCAAAGTCAGGTGAAGTTTTTGAGCAAAACAGTATCGCAGAATTCTCCTCAACAACTGATGTAGATGCGGACTCAAAGTTGAAAGCACAGAACTCCCAGATTGTTGAAAGAGGGTTTAAAAATAACAAAATCGTCTTCAAGCATCAGTGCGCGACCTGTCTGAAGTGAGTGCTGAAGTCTGACTGTGTGTTAACGCTGAAAGTAAAGTCTCGTCGAACCCGTTTGGGATGTCGTGGCTTCTGAAGGCTTGGGTTACGCTGCACAAGCTGTTTGGAACCATTTTATTTTTAATTTCTGTTTGACTCAAATAGCTGTATCGTAGTTACACAGATGAGGAATACTATAAGACACAAATAAGCACAAGAAGAACAAGAATCAGCAGTTTGTCTGGGTGGAAAGGATTGTGTGTTTTGAGGGATATGCATTGTGATTCCAGACAAATTAAACCACTTAGCATTTACTGCTCTTCTGTGATTTAAAAACAAAAAAACCCTTTTGTTTAATGTCTGTTTGCGTTGCAGTTGCTTCATCCAGCACAAACACAGAATTAAATGAAAATCAGGAGCTTACATCATCTTTAAGTATGTCAAAACAAATGCCATCAACATCAAAACAGCAAATCCAATAGCCAGCTCATTAGGCCGGTTTCTATTGATGTATAAACTCCCTTCAGCAAACAACGTGAAGCTCTCACTGTTCCTCAGAGTTGATGAGTCAGAGCTGCACTGAACACGGGCCGCACAGCTCACTGCTATTATACCCGAGCTGTCCATCAATATTCTTTTCATGCTCGTGATCAAAGCAGCGGAAGGGGCATCTGCACACTTGACATTTATTTGTGGCTACATACGTCTTACCAGAAGTTATGTAACAAGACTCTGAAGACGCATGGATGTCGGTGCGAGGCAACAACGCTAATTACACGCCATAAAACTTCATCGGATGGATCGGAAGTGGAGAGGCCACGTTCATTAATCAACAGGAGAATGAGCAAACAGCACATCCTCACACCTATCCGACTGATCTCCAAAACAACATGTTCGCTGTAGCACAAGTGCAACAAAACTTATTTTAATGTGAGTCAGCCCTTGTTAGACCCACACAGGCACTGCACGTCAGCAAATCACAACATTTAGCATATCATTACATTACGATACTTTACCTTTATCCTGTCATTTCTCCCCTTATATTTTACATCTCTAGTCTCTTATAATGCAGAGAAAGGCGTGATTGTCCCAAATTGTTGGTGAAGTCAAAATGTACCCACAATGCTTTGTGCCTGTGCAGCTTGTACATACACAAAGTAAAATAAGTAAGGAGCTTCCAAGAGCAGGGCACCTAAAATGTCTGAATTATAGTGTTTACAGGAGCCGACCCAGATCAAGTTTTCTTGAGTAACTGGGTTGAGAATTCTGTGAATTACGTGCAGCAGATGTTATGCATTGATAGCAGCCCGCTGCATATTCTACATATGTATTTCACGCCTTGTTAATTTGTATCTGTGTGATCAGAGGCTCGACTCGGATGTCTCCGCCTAACAAAACGTTGCACTCGGCCATCATACTGATCTTTATCTTCATGGCTGTATCACTTGCATCTCTGAGCAACATCCAGCCCACATGGGAAGTTTATTCCACGTATGTTTTCTGGTGATTTTGCTCGATAAGAACAAACTTTCACTTCTCCACAGTACAAAGTTTATGGATGTAAATACACAACAAAACAGATTTTCAAAAGGCGGAGAACAATATATTTTGTCCGAGTGAGTGGAAGATTACAGTAGCCAGTTATTTTTAGGGAAACTTGATAGCACTCAGCAGCTGGATAGTGTTTCCTCAGAGGCAATGAGTCTCTCATGAGACTCTTTGGTGTGAAAACAGAGCAGAAACAACAACAAGGTGATTTTCATTACAATATAATGATAAATCATTCACCAATTTCATTTCCATCACAATATGAAAAACCCAGAGAAAGAGGAGAGGCTGATTATTTTGGATGAAAGTCGACGATACAGTCTGTCCACCAGACGGTACACAGGAAACACTGAGACGTGACGGAGCGCTCTCAGTTTGAACATTTCCCCAACAACACACTCTTCCGCCTCTGCTCTGCCACTTTTTTTGTTACAGCTTCACTGTCAGAAGATTGCGTGGACTTATATCTGGATTATAGGCGTTGATTTGACATAGTGGTTAAGCAAAACACATGACTTTAAAGTTAAAATGCGTCGCTCCCAGCATGTTGTCAACATTAAAGCCGGGCGAGCTTTACAGCAAAACAGCGGATTAGTTGCGTGTGCGGTTCGACTCGCCTACACGTGAAAAGTAAACGCATGTGTGAAGGTTTTACCAGCAGGGGGCGGTAATGACGGAGGGATGAGTATGGATATAATTGGGACACACTCTTCCGCCTTAAATCAATCTTAAACCCTCTCACTCATACGTCTGTCGCAGTCCGAGCTGACGTCGGTCTGTGTTCTCTATTTTTTGGAGAGATCTGTGGGTCAGAATAACGAGAAAAGCAAAATGTGATCGCCTCTCGCTAAATGTTTGTTTTGCATTCTGCTATAGTATCAAAGTCTGGGTGAGTGGAATACATTAAATAATTCATTAATACATGCGTTGGTTTTTAAAGCACTGCATGGTTTACGGCCAGAATGCCTCTCTCGTCTGCACCGTCCAGACCTCTCAGATCATCTGGGGCTGCTCGCTGTCCCCAGATTAAAACAAAACTAAACACGGAGAAGCAGCATTAAATTTTTATGCTCCACATATCTGGAACAAACCTGAGATCTGCTCCAAACCTCAGCTCTTTTAAATCAGGGCTTACAACCGTTCTCAGTGCCAGTGTGTTGTCTTATATAAGACTTGGAACTTTGTCTTTTGTTTGTGTTTTCTGTTGGCTCGTATTGTCTTCTGTTCTCACTTTGTCTTTCTGGATCACCTCCTGCGAATGTGCCTTTCCTTTCCATCTTATGTAAAGCACTTCAAACTGCCTTGTTGTTGAAAGGTGCTGAACAAATAAATTGGCCTTCCAACCGCTCATTCATTACTAATTCTGTAATCATTAGTTACTCTTTCTGGGCTCCCCAAAGTGAAGTGCTACCTCATACTAAGTAGTCCCTTGTAATGATTTTGTCAAGTAGCCTTCGAGTTTTACAGAGGAATTCACAATTAGTCCCTCAGCAACAAACCACAGAGAACAGGATCCTTAAAAATGTTTTAATCATCACATTCAGCCCACATACTGTATATGATGATGATAATAATAATGTTTTCTCCTGGAGGAGATAACAGAGGCAGAGACAGTGTGAACTCTGTCAGTAGTTTCAGTGGTAGTTTCACTAGTGATGGAGATTTACAACCAAAGATTAATGAGCATAAACTCCATTATCAGAATATCCATGGACATCAATATTCCACCAGTAACCAGAATTAAAGTGCGTCATCACGTCAGCTATAAGAGACTGATCAGGTTCAGATCCGAGCTCCACTCCTCCGGGTGACGTTGCTTCCAGATGGGACATAAACAAATTTGATCATCATTTGATGAATTTGATCCGCCTGAAAAAATATTGTCCATGTAACCACAGCTGATGAGAAGAATAAGAGAATGTCATATTCAAGACAGAAAGAGGAAAGTTGTCTCTTTTAGTTTTAAAGGAAAACAAAACATCTCTCATATATTCATAGAGAAAGACAAAGGATCCATGTTGTAGAGGAGCTGTGGAGAGCAGAACGGTGGTTTCTTTCCTCCGTCGCTTCCATCTGAAACATTTAATGAAGGAATCTGTGAATGTGTGCACAGTGTGTTCAGTAAGAACAGAAAGAAAGTTGCATCTGCCTCAACACCTTCGTGGCTATTAGAGCTTTGTAAGACTGGCTGGAAATAATGTTTCAGAGTCTGTGGTTATATTATCCTCATTCTGAAAAGTCACAATGATCATGAATACAAATCTAACTCACACAATGAGCGCGTCCTCCTGTCTGTGTATAAGGTTGATTTTCAGTTTAGTTTGGTTTTACTTCAGAGGTCGGCGATGATTTTGTGCGAGAAGGTGTTTAATTTTTTTCTCTCACCTCAGAGTTCAGCGTCTCATATTTTCCAGAGAGAAATTGCTTCTAGGGTAGCCAAGAAAGAAAAAAAAAAAAAAAATCAACATCACTGATACGAATTCAGACAGATTCCTGCTCTTTCTTCAGCTCCCAAAAGGACAAGAGATTTCACTCCTGCTCCCTGCTGGTCGTGTCAAGAGGTTTGTTATTCAGTGGACTCTCCCACTCACTCGGGCAGCTTTTCAGTCGGCTAATGATCCGTCCTGAATATTCTCTGGCTGTCTGTGCGTTTTTGGTCATAGATTGAGGATGATCCTCTTTCTCCCCCTCATCTATCTTCCCAGGGGTTTTAAATGATGATAATGCCAGCCAGGCCCCCCTCCTGAGCTGCCATCAAACTCCCTAATGGCCCTCCTGGAGCACTGTTGTGAACTTGTCGCCATTTTGACAGAAACATGAATGGAAAAAAAAAAAAAAAAGAATCCATCCTCCCGTTCATGTGCTGCTGAGTGCTTATTTACTGTATATCCTTTCATTCAGAAGACTTTTTTTGGATGTCACTGAAAAGATTGTTAGCTTTGGTGCATCCAATATTTGTGCCTAATTTGTTTTGACTCACTCATTTCAGGTTATTACCAAGTGCACAAGAGCAAGAGAGTAGTGGGATGGAAATGCTTTCCTGAAATTGGCTTGCGGACGAGAAAAAAAAAACATACATGACTGTGACAAAACTACATATTCAGAGTCGCGATGAAACACTTCTCATCTGTGGGGAATTAAATCATTCCACATGGGTAAAACCAAATAGAAAGTGATGTAGAGCAACTGAGAAGATAAAAGACGAAAACAAGCTTCAAGCCTGGCATGAAAAAGCACTTGTGTGTCTCCGTTTCAACATTTATGAAAGCGAATCCCCTGGTTATTTTTAATGAGAGGTTGAGACATACTGCAGCCTCCTGAGGGACAACAAAACCTGATGTTATTGACAAAATGTATTGATAGAAAGAAACATGGTGTTTCAACATATCTTCTCTGGTTACTTGTCTCTTAGGTTTAGGTGTAAAACCCCCTGGTCAGGATTAGGAGAACATCATGGTTTGCATGTGGTCTTGTTGAATACATCTGACTTTGACTCCACTAAGAAGGCTGACTATGGCCTCACTTCCCGTCAGAAATATCTGCATGCTCTTGACAGAAACAGGGATGTCGAAGGCCTGAGCTCTCCTTAAAAATATCCAGTTTTGTCACGTTTACAAATGTCGAAATGCCTCGGCCCCTTGTCAGACCCATCCAGTTGTTTCAGACTTACAAATGTTGAAATGCAGACTGTGGTCGTAACTCCACCACCTTCCCCTCTGCCTCTTGAAAAGTGAGAGTCATCTAATAAAACTCTTCTGTGAATGATATGCTAAAGGAAACATTTCAACGTATGTGTGGTTTGAAGAAACTGTTAGCGTTGTTTCCTGGCGACTGGGCTGACGCTGCCATGATGTTGGGTTTGATCCCCTCTAGGATTTCATGTGTACCGTGTGTGTGTGCTTTAATCCCACTTGTACAGCAAAACTTTGTTATTATTATTGAAGGAAACGTTGAACAGAAGTGATTTCTTTCCTTATGCACAACAGAGGAGACAGAGTAGTTTAGTTTGAGGATGTTTCCTTGACAGTGTTGGCTGCTGCTCAGGATTAGTGCGTCAGGGCCTGTGTTATCATTGACAGGCTGTGTTTGTCTGAGTTATTTATGAAGTCTCGGTTGCTCCCCAGACAGCTAAGCAAAAGTGTGAACGTTATTCACTGTGGCTGGAGCTATAACAGGCTCGTGATCAGTTCAGTTAGGTTTGCGGTGGCGTTAGCATGAGTATATCGGCCAGACATGAACTGATCTGCTCCCCTGGTGTTACTGCACATCTGCCTCCACATGTTCACTGTTTCTCCACTACGCGTGGATGCGTATTGATTGAGATTATGTGCTTGTACATGTTTGTCTGGATCAGAATGCTGTTAATTATCAAGCACAATAAAGGTGCAAGACTTCTTTATTTTCCCTGGTGGAACAGGACATTCAGTGGATTGATAACTAGAGAATTTAATTGTATATATTCATAGACCATCATCATTTACTAGTGAAACGGTGGAAAACTGTAATTAAAAAAAACACAGTACCTTTGTTGGACTATCTCCATCATGAAATGTATTTATATCTCACATGGGTCAGTCCACACCACTTGGAGTTCAAAAGTAAATTGTTAAAAACCTTCGTCTTTTAAAGCTGAAGTTGAACCGGCGTCTGTTGGACATGTCTTTGTTCAATAAAACATATTTTAATATATTCTTTATATGTATGCCATGAATATTAACACTTTCAAGTTAAAAAAAAAAAAAAAAGTTTCAAGGAAATTAGAATAATCCTTCCTGGGAAAATCTACATTCAAAATATCTTAAAAAGTAGGTTTTTCAGCTTCAAAGCTTTATTTTTAATGAGATCTGTGGCTCTCAAACAGCTTCTAGATGTGATAGACCTGATTTAATAATACAGAGGAAACCTAGTGGAGATAAGATTATTGCTATTTTCCTTAATTTGATTAAAAAACAAATCGGTGAGGCTGAGATTGCACAAAGAATCACAAAAAGCCAAACTCCATGATTTAATGATTTTAATTAGAAAATCCATGACATGAACTGAGAAAAGTTGTGAGGTTGTCTTGATGATCCTTACTGTCTGTTCCATCAGGGAGCTATTTCATTGTTCAATATCTGAAGATTGTTTGACTTTCGGACGTCAACATCTTCCACAGACCACGACAGAAACCCTTTTCACCAGCTGTGCGACCAAACGATCTCACTATAGCTGCTATAATGGAAGGATATGTGACACGGGGAGAGCAAACACAAACCTTGAGGAAATAAAGCCTTTGACTGCACTTGATATTGGACCGTCTCGAGTCTGTGGCTGTTGACATATGGCCAGAAATTGAGTTTACTGACACATATACGGTATGTATCCTATTTCAACATCAGGGAAGTCCAGTAAACAGAGCCTGAACACTATAAACAAAGCCGTGGGGCGTCCGAGAGCCTCGATGGCTGATCTCAACAATATCATGACCACTTCAGTCAGAGTGGCAGTCAGGATGGAGTCACTGAGTCTTCGACAAGAGTACAATTTTACCCTTAAATATAACAGAACTAACACAAAATGGCAACTTCACGTCCAAGTTTTAACGGCAGAATCCCATTGTGTGGCTGAAATGGAGTTCTCCATGCTCCACTTCTCTGTTGCCTTCAGCAGTTTGTAGAAACTTAAGCCTCGCTTCCTTCTGAATCCATTTGTTCAGTCAGCTACTCGACAACTCTTTAACATTTAAGCAGTGTTTTGGTTTTTTTTTTCCTCCATTTGTTTATTTTTTGTAAATGCACCAGTGGCTCGATGTCTGAATCTCTCCCACAAAGACAAGAAGAGACCGCGGTGACACCTGCGTGTTCACATACTTGAGTAAGCTAGTATAAAAAATAAATGTAGGCCTACATGCTTTCTTGTTCAGTAAGTTAAACTTCTAAGGAAACCTCGTTCAGATCAAGATCTCTTTTTGCAACAGAGACCTGAGGACAAATTTCACACATACACATGATCACGAGACATGACAGGGTTGCTTTGGCTCATTAGAAGCTGCTTCACCACCATCAACCCAGACAGCATGTCTCTGACACAAATGCCAGACTAGTTCTTCATCTAGCTCAACAGGGATGAACAACCCGGTCCAACACGTCCTTATCGTAAATGATATTGATTGGCATGACTCCCACAGTGACGCGACAACGACGACATCATCATGCTGAAAGACTAAATAAAACTCCCAGAACAACGTACATCACTGCTCCCCGTCATGTCTCAGGTACACGCCAACATGACCACCGCAGTGTACCTGCAACAGGTGAACTGGATCCTTCACACAGCCGCAGTGAGGTCAGGTTTAGGCAAGGAAATTAAGGTAAAGTTTAACATACAACTTCAAAACACATCACATACATTACTCTATAAGCAACATTGTGTAACTTTTTTGACTTAAAAAAACAGCTTCAAAATCATACGAGTCATATATTGTGAAATGGTTGCAGTTTAGTTAGGTTGAGGCAACAAAACTACCTGGTTAGGTTTAGGAATAGATCAAGGTTTGTTCAAATTGTGTTACCTTTGCTCTGGTGCGGCATGCAAAGTAACTAGTGACTAAAGTTTCCACATAAAGAAGATATATAAACATATAGAAGAGTTTAAGTACAAAGCAGCAGAAAATTGTAACACTCACATACAGTGCAAGTTTCTCAAAGTTGTACTCAAGTACAGTATTTGAGATCACATGTACTGAGTTACATTCTGTCACAGAGGCTAACTTCACGTTGTTTCCACAACGTAGGCTCCTGCTGAGGCCTCCTCAGAGTTGAAGGTTACGGGGGGACAGATGGCTGCGCTTGTTAACAAGGTGTCTTGTGAAATGCCTTTCAGCCATGTTTGTGTGATATACTGTGACGCGCTCCAGCAAGTAGCTCATCGCAGAAGTTGACAGCTCGTCACCTAGCAACGCCAACCCATAACTGTTCATCAGATGTTGGGGAGGGAAACACCCACCCAGAGGCCTGAAGCTCCGACGCCGCTTCCAAAAATATGTCCAAAAGCTGTTAAACTCACTTTTGATCGATGGTTTAAAAAAAAAAACCAAACAAACATGCACAACAGCTGCGGTGACGTTTCTCTGTTTTTGCACAAACAGTGAGCAGAATGCAAAGTTTGAATTCAACTTTAAATGCAGAATTAGCGTCATGGTGGGATGTGAAGGCCTTTTGTATGTCACACTGTGCACATATTCAAGCATAAACGCAACAAATACCATGAAGACATTCATAAACACACACACAACCTTGAACGTCACACTGAGCTGATCACCCTGTGCAAACAAACCTCTGTCTGCTGCATTCAAATGTCAGACCGTCTCACTGGGACTCTCTCTTTAACTGACATATGTCACCCTCCAATTTGCCAGTGGCCACTTCTGGCTATTTTCTCTTCTGTTAATTGCTTGAGGCTCTTCCTGCCATCTTGCTTCTTTTTTCTGTGGGATTAGAGGGGCACAGGGCCCCAAAGATGTACCAGCCTCCCCTGACGAAGAGACACAGCAGCTAGAATACAAAACAGACGCACCAGGGAGTCCCACGAGTGACACGTTCATAAATGTCATGAAAAGGACGGCGTGGAAGACGATCAGACGTGCAGTTTTGCTGCATTAAATGGGGACTTACGAAGATGAAATTGTGAATTTTCAGATGAGACTTTCTGTGTGCTTTGGCGGTGCTTGTGGACAACCTTGATCAGACAAATGATTTCATCCTGTTACTGCTCTGTACAGTGACAAAGGACAAAGAACACAGAGGCGTGGTTGTCAAGGCAACGTGGTTATAGAAGGCAAAAGGCAGATGTGTGCGTACACTCTCTCACACGTACGCACTCACTCACTCCCTGTCAATGACAGCTTTGCCTGGCTTGAGGATATTCAATCTGTGGAGGACCCTGGCAGTGTTACACTGTTGTTATTAGAGGTGATGGGGAGGACGACGTGCAGGGATACGGACTCTGGAGGAGAGACGTGACGCAAAGAAGACAGACACACAAAGACAGTCAACATCACTGCACATGTGCGGCGTGTTACAGCCACCAACGCAGTCTGCACACGTGCGGCACGTGCCAGATCACCCAATCAAAGAGCTTTGTTCTGTTCTTTTGAAGTGAGACACCTACTCATACAATGATGGATGTTACTTAAATCGCAGCAGTTATTTTCTCTTACTACTCACCTCAAGTGGTATCAAGCTGTGCAGATTGTTTGCGATTCTGTTTTTGGGATCCAGTCAATGCAGCGGCCTTGTTAAACTGAAAAAACATACGCAGAACGAGTCCTTATACAAGTAAATGACAATGAAAGTCTTTGGGGAACAAGAGTACTTGTTGAGATACTGGATTATTATTCCTCTTGATAGACAGCAGGGGGCAACAACACTGGTTTCAAAAAGAAGTCAGGTTACATGTAAGCCTATAAGAAAATGAGCCAACTTTTGAACAGTTTTTTAATGGGTATTTTACCTCAATCACTAGTTTGAATCTACCCGACTCACGACGAGGCGAATCGCTCCATATCACATACAGTTTGAGAAACACTTAATTTAAAACATGACATTTTAATCCACTGGCAGACCACTAGAAAGGCTGTTCTGTCTCAAACCAAGACCTTGATCTTTCCCCTCGTCTCCCACAAATGCTCTCAGAGCCTTTTTATTATTACTGATAATGTCGGAGAACATTGTCAGCGAATGTTTTCAAGAAATATTCAACATGAACATTTTGTAACACAGCAGTTACTTTATGTCTGTTTACAAAATTCTCCCACTGAATGATAAACATTCCAAAAGTTTTATATTAAATACTCAAGTTTTACAAATTTAGTAGACGGCAGTACAGAAGTACAGACAGCACAAAATGAATAAGAAGTAATAGATAACAGATAACACAGAAATTGAATACGCTGTACGCAGCATTGTCTTCCTCGCAGTGATTTAACCTTTCAGTCTTGCTAGAGACACCCCGGAGGTAAAGTTTTGTCAACACTATTTTCTTACTGCCAGTTTCTTTTTCCCCCTCAGCTACAGTTTGCAGAGTTTATTTGACCCTTGCACTGTCCACAGTCGGCTGTTTGTAATGTTAATGTGTAGGAACTCTCCTGCAGTCGGCGGAAGTCACCGACTGGAAGTTAAGGCTGAATTTATTCTCCCCATTAAAAGTGACCGTGGCTCAAACTGAAACACACATCCTTCAAAACTTATATTTTTCTCCTTCTTTGTGAAATTTGTGTGAAGTTGCACAGTTTTACCTTACTTATGGTAAATGTATGCTGGTCCACACACACACACACACACACACACACACAGACACACACACACAGAGCTGAACTCTTGAAGTGAGTGAACTGTTGAGGAGTTCATCCAGTCCAAAGAGTTGAGATGCAAGTAAGCAAATTGATTTAGCCGTATTGATCTTGTTAATTTGGTGGTTGTTACTCAGCTGCTGAGGCACAAAGTGAAGTGAGTGAAGTTAACTTTATTTTCTACAATGTGGAAAACTGCCTCTGGCTTCACTAAAGACCGTTTAAAAGCAACAGACATCATCAACAAACGACATATTTTAGATTTCAATGCAGTGGTTGTATTAGTTATGGTTTAAAAGGTTAAAGGGGTAATTTGATAAGATATTGTCATTACATGAACTCATCCGTGCAACAGAGACGAGGACTCGAGTTGGAGACTCGGACTCGAGACGCACTTAAGTTGCACACACAGAGACTTCAGACTCGACTCGGACTTCATTATGTTTTCTTTTTTGGCATATTAATACTGACCAAACCCTGAAACGTCTGACGAGGTTAATGTGATTCCTTCCTCATTTTTTATGGTAACCATGGTAACCATATTACGCTTCGGGTGCGCGCCTCGCGGCGTCACACACTAGTACCTGGGATGACGAGGCGACCGGCGGCACACCTGCAGCTGCTGCTGTACCATTTGTGATTACATTTTGTTATAAAAACTTCAAACAGGACGGCACCAACTGAAGGAGCGCTGACTGCAAAGTCTGCAGTACAAGAATCAAAGATGCTGGATCACCACGTCATAATTTCACCAGGCACCTGAAAACTCACCTGGATAGCTCAGTCACATACGTTTAGCTTAGCATCAGCTGTAACGTTCAGTTAGCTTGCTACTAGTTTTGTAACTGAATATTTGAATAGTTGAGTGAATGTTAGTTTGCTTGTCACACTTGTTGGCGTTGACATGACGAGACCCAGTGTAATTAAACACTGCGGTGCAACCTTTCGACCTTTTTGTCCTCTGGCAACATGGCTCGACTAGTGAGCCACTCAGTAGATTAGCATTGTTATTTCAGCTGGTGAGTGCAGCCACTTGCATGATTTACCAGCATCTGAATGGTGTTAATTTTGTGTCCAGCAGATGTAGCTAACGATAACTGAGATTGGATGATTAGTTATTATTGCATGATTTGTTATTGTTGTAAGACTTGATTTGTCACAAACAGAAGTCACAGAGTAACATGCAGTGAACCGTCTCCTGGTTACTCCTAAACTGGCCTTTATAAATAGAATAAATATGATAAATATGAATAAAATCTAATTAATATGATGTAAATAATGTAATTAGATATATTTTAAATGATGTAATCATAGCCTGAAATATGTGTAAGGGTGTGTGTATATGTGTGTGTGTCAGGCTGAGTTCTGGTGGTTGGGGGGGTGGTCCAGTTGAGTTCTGGTTCTGGCTCGAGGAAATAGCAATATTTTCTGTTACAATAATAAAGAAATAAAAGATTGATATGTAGCCTGCAACATTATGGTCCCACTGAGCCTGTGCAATAGATGTACTGTAACTGTATGTTCATGTTGGAAGAAAACAGTTTCCTTTAACGGAAATCATTCATTTTGTGTTTTCTTCATGTTGCGTTGCAATAGCCTGTTTAAAGTGGTCATATAACAAACAACTAATCAATACTGATACTGTATGCTAATAGATAAAGGAGTGATAATAATACAGCGAATGCTTTGGATTTCTTACATATAGCTGTGCAGTATTCTTAGTAGACCGGATGGCAGCAGATGACAGAAGGCTCATTACAACCCGAAGAGACATAAGACTTTTATTTTTTAGAGACTTGAGACTTGGACTTGTGAACATCTCTGCCACGCAATCAAAGCAGATAGAAATGTTCCCCGCATTTATAAATCTGTTTCACACCATGATTACAAGCAAATGTGAGAACAGATTATCTTCATCGTGAGGGGAATATTATTTTCAAATAATTTTGAGAATAATGTTTTTTAACCTTGTAAAATCATGATGCTGCAGCCTTTCGTTAACCCTTATTCTGCAGGGAGGTGATGTCCACAAGGCAGAAAGTTGCTTCTGATGTAGCCGATTATTTGACTGTGAATAATTTAGCTGCAGCGTGTACGACGTGGCTGCTAAATGATTTAGTCTGGGCATTCAAGTGAATTCATGGGCTTGACATAGACATAAATTCATGTGGGGAAAAGGTTAATGCTCCTGATTAAAATGTACGTGGATAATAGAGCTGTTTTTAATAACACTGCTTTTTATAATGCAGGTAGGCTTAATTCTGGAGTGGTAAAATGATCTGCTGCTGTGTTTAAATTTACATCTATGTTCAGTGTGAGTGGCGATATCCTGTGTTGACAAATCGTCTGAAGAATTCAAGTTTAATTTAACTGACTGATCGACTGAATCGTCTGATTCAAACAGGCAGTAATTTGTGAAATCTTCCTGCTTGATTACAGTTTTTTTTTTTATTCTAATCCTGTTCAGATGTGACGTATATCCGTCATTGTGCACATTTATTTCAGATATTATGTTTATTGCCTGCAAAAACAAAGAAGACATTCAAACAGAGTCTCGAGGTTCTGATGGCCCATCGGGGATGGGTGCGGAGGCGCTTTATATTGTGATGTAAGAAGTCTTATTCTATTTAATTCTCTCAAATTAATCCCATTTTTGAGGGTTAAACATGCTTGAAAACAGACAAAACGTTGCACGCATGTCACACGTGGTGAAAATGTACATGTTTTATCTGTCTTGGCCGTGGACGAGGCACGATGTCTTGCTCGCGCACCGTATACTGCAGCCGTCATGGTGACTTTGTATGAACCTCTGTAGGCATGTGTGTCACACCAGCAGGAAGTCTGCCAGTTTGAGTTTAGTGCTAATTTTCAGTCATTAACAGGCATCGTACTCTTCCAATGTCAGATTTGGTCGGTGAAATCTTTGCTATGCTAAATTGTGTAGCACTGAAGTTTTCATAACGTGGTTTGGCTGCTGGGTGGATGAAACAGGAAGGGGCTTTTATTCCACTATACTGTGTCCAATCTGCTCCAAACCTGATATGTTTGATAAGGATCTCTGCCAGACGACATCCAAATGTCAAAATCTAATTGTAGTCATATATTATAGTCACATGCTCCCGCTTCTCACTGAGTCTGTTGTCACCGATTGGACGTTTCAGATCTACAGCCGGATGTCAGAATCACGGCAATTTAGAATTTCAAATTTGTTTTTTTTGTTTTTTTGTCCATCCATGTTGTTCTCTCAAATCGCTGCAGTGCCTCTAAGAGATGTGTGACAAATTAAAGGAAATAACAAAATATAATGTCTCAGTAAGGTGTTGAGCCGCTGTGACAGCTTCGGCGCCGCTCGGCATGGATTCTCCGAGCCTGGAGTGGAGGGATAAACAGAATTCTTGCAAGAAATGTTCTCTCATGTCGTCATTTGAAGAGCGGAGAGCAGCGTCTAACACGCTCAGTGTCTCTTCTATAGGTGTTCAGCCGGGTCAGAAACTGGAAGATTATTCACATCAATTTCATTCTCATTAAACCGTTCGGTGACCCGTCGCGCCCTGTGTGGAAGCATATACATTCATTATGTTTCTCCACTCATATATTCAGCTTTTCCACTTAATTTTCTCTATTTGTGAAGAATGATTTTTATTTTAAATATAGGCCTGATGAAATTAAAAGGCAGACCTGAGCATTCGGTCACTCCCGGTCACTCACATCAGTGACCTCTTCTTCTGTTGTCCAAGATTCACAGTCATCAAGGTGATAATATAATATCTAGAGCCAAAGGCGGCTTGATTTGTTATTTTCGACTTGAGGACTTTCCACCAAGAGGCTTCATTAGTTTCTCCATCTCCACTTTTACGCCAGCGTCACCCATCAGGTTACTTTTTACATGCATAGTGATGTGGACAGTCACGGTGAAGATATATACCTAATGAATTATTCATTTATTTAAATGCTCTCCCCTGCTGGGTGGTCGTCTCATAAAGAATCCAACACAGTCCCACATCCTCAACGCTTATTCACATTATCAGATGATGTTCAAATGTTCTAACTTATCTTTATATTGTCAAACGTTACAATGTCAACAAGAGTTGCATGCTAAGAACAAAGCATGACGCAGGACATTAAGAGATTTCTTATTTTCTCTTAATGAATCTGTTAATTTCATTTAAATTATAATACGATATATATTGCATAAAACAATGGACGAATGGATGCAGATGTACAGACATAAAGGCAAAATAAATATAGAAATAAACAAACAAAGAAATGGAGAAATAAATGCATGTTAAAACACAACATAGCTTTTTCATTCCACAAATCTGTTACATGTTTTATTTATTTATGAATTTCATCATTTATTTAGGCAATTTTTATTTTTATTTTGCGCTTCATACAATCATTGACATGTTGTAAAAGATAATTACATGCAGACTTCAGGCTTGACAGCAGTGTATTGGGTGTGAAGGAGAAGTGTTTGACCCCTGACTGACTGACTGACTGACTGACTGACATGATTTTGCCTCTGAATGACTCCAGCGCAGACGTCATATGGAGTCTGTTCATGTGCGTCGTGTATCAGTAAAAATGTTCATATACTGTCGACACAAATAAACACAGGCCTGGTCAGCGGAGACGAGCAGATGATGAATGATTTGTGGATATTTTTTTTAACGCCGCCGCCCAGACGACAGATTTGTGGTTTTTATTCTCTTCTTGTCAAGCGATGATCAATTAATTAATCACGGTCAATCTCGAGGCCCTTTTCTGTGCTGAGTGAGATTTGTCAGAAATAAAAGTCAAACAGCATCCATTGGTCTCCTGTGCAACACATTCCTTATGTTTGTCAAGCTTCATTAATCTCCCCATTCAATCGCATCCACAGCAGTCCTTGAAAATACTTTCCATTTTCACAACTGGTCCTTCGAGGCACACGGAGAAACATAGCGGGAGAGGAGGAGAGAGGAGGCTCGGCAGAGCGAGGTGCTGAAAACTCCCAGATTGATTTTCCCATCATGACTTGAAATAGCATATTTATTGATTGCTTATAGAGAAAGGGAGGGGTGAAGGGTGAAGGTCGCTGAAGAATGGTGTGATGAAGTATTTTTTTCTCGTAGCGCTGCTGAGAGGTAAGGATGCTGACCCTTCTGCGACACGGAGGCAACACAAAGTGTTTCATAAGCTAACTGACATTTTTTTTTATTAACAGATTGATTGTCTTACACTGTGAATAACTGTCGGGGAGCCGAAATAATCTAGCTGACATAAAAGCTCCAAACACTCAGTCTTCACGGCTGAATGGCTTTGGTTTGTTTGGTATGTGTTATGTTAATATTGCATGGGTTGTTTCAAGTTGATTGCACTCTTGACCTCACTCAAGTGTATCGGCCCACACTGTTAGTGAAAGGCTGCATCAGTTGGTGGAATAAAAACACCAACCAAGGACATTTATAGTAAAGCATTTCTGAGGCCAGTCACAGCAGCATTACAGGCAGAAGAACTTGATAAGCTGTGATCACTTATCCTGTCCTGTGAGAAATCTAAGGATCCAGTATGCAAAGTGACCATTTGTGCTCGCACAGCGAGGTCATTGCCTGTGCTCGTTTTCTATTATAGATGAACAAATCTGTTTGCAAGCAGCCGTCACGAGCCCCTCATGACAGTGGACAGTACTCATGTTCTGCTGAAGGCACGTGGGGTAACATTTCAGACGCAGCGATGCACGCCACGCTGCCTCTGATTGTTCAGCAGGCTAAACCCAAGGCATCATGGGATTGCCAGTGGACAGCTAAGAAAAAAAAACTGTTTTCAACATGTAAAATGTGTAGATAATCACAGAAGACGTTCAGCGATGAGGTTTTATTGTGCATTTATTTGACAAAGGGACACGATCGTAGTGGAGCTCCTGTTAGCACAACAGTTTCCTGCTTGACAAGAAAAAGAAGCTTTCCAACACATTTTGACTTGTTACACGACACTGTGGACACCAGACAGCGGCGTCGGGTGGTAGCGGTTTAGCTG
Source organism: Acanthopagrus latus (assembly GCF_904848185.1). Taxonomy (NCBI): domain Eukaryota; kingdom Metazoa; phylum Chordata; class Actinopteri; order Spariformes; family Sparidae; genus Acanthopagrus; species Acanthopagrus latus. The sequence goes on from NC_051056.1 coordinate 29,273,241, forward strand.
ACGCTATAAATGAAATAATATTACTGTAATCTTACAAGTAACATGTTGTATTGAGCTGCATTCACGTGCTGCCTCGATGGTCTTATTTCCCAAGTTGGAATTTCGGCCCTCTGACTCCAGTGGGCTCATGTTTTATCGCTCAGATCGTCGAAACAACACATCGACTTCTGTTTCCGGTATTTGAGTGACAAGGAAGTGAATTCACAGGAGTTTTCCCAGAAACCGCTCTGCAGGTACGAGTGCATACAGCGGCCTTGTGACCATAGAAATTCTCTGAAAATCTTTATTCTCCTTTTCATGCTGTCAAACATTTAATCCATTTGTCAGCTGTTGACAAGTTGGTATAATGCGCTGACATCCCTCCTGTCCCTCTTAACTCATTCACAGCGACAGACATGACGTGATAATCACTGACATTATCCCAAATTTAGATGGAAGTCATTCTTTCTTTTCTGTTTTTAAACTTCCTAACCCTGTGAAACATCAGCATTTATGTTTGATATTTTAGAACGATCTAATTTTCTGCATTGCTGAACTTAGACCCAGTAGTACATTGAATATCTGGGCTGCAGAGGGAGAACGGATCGAGTCTTGCCTCCCACTCCTCCAAGCTGTTGGTATAGATTGTTAGATTTGCTGGGCGTACTTCGTCTTTACCTGTGAGCTTCTTCTGTGTGCAGAGTGAAGCTGGACTGGCCCTGGACTCCTGGCTGCTGCAGAAGAAATGAAAAATCCACTCATGAGGACATTTGCATACTGAAATGATATTATTGGTTGCCTTGATGCCGCTGACTTAAAGCTGCTCCTTTGACACCAATTGAATTGCAAAAGCCGTTAATGCCAAGAAGGATTTAAAATATCCCAAAGCAACAGAAAACAGTCTTCATAATCCCAAAAAATCATTTCACAGAATTCAAATTTCCATTTTAAGTATTCTACGTAACGCAGAATTCCAGTATAATCGAGGACATTCCTCACTGGTTGTTCATTCCCGAGGCGTATCTGTGCACAGTCACGATAACAAAACCTCAAAAGCATAAAACGTGTAGCACATCGGGGTTGATGACCTTTCATTAATGAGCCAGATGCAGTGGTTTGGAAGAAAGGACATTCCACTTTTTCCCAGATAAATCAGACTGACTTTTCTGTGACTTGTACCTCGATATGCAGTTCAAGAATTTCATTGATTAGAGAGATTTAAAACCCTCTCTGTCCGAGGCAAAGCTGTTGGTAGCACCTCAGTTTATCTGCCTCCAAACCTTGGTCTTGGTATTGGTAGCTTTATATATTGTGCCTGTCTTTTTCTTTTTCATGAGAAACAGCTGGCCAGTTGAAAATGAACAAACAGTTGATGTGAAAAGTTCATTCAACGCTTCTAAAGAGTTTTGGTTCAGCTGGAAAAATCCTATGTCAAATATGACGACTCATTACAAAACTGGGCCAAGCAATCAGTGAAATCAGTGAAGATCTGGTGTAACTGACAGCAGCTATGGGTCAAAATAGCATCAACCAATAACAAAGGAGAAAAATGATGCAGTAACTAGATATCTTTGATATCAGGATGTTGTTGTAGAGACGCACATGCAGTTTTCTTCTCTCTGCGCAGAAAATGCTGTCTTGACAATAAAGATCCATCCCATTGTTTTACATTTTATTTGCAACTTGAACGACGGTGCCGTTGATGATTTGATTCAGATGAAGTTTTGATGTCAGAACGAGCTGATTATCTTGTGCTGCATGTGCATCAGACTGGCAGCGGCGTGATTGGACAGTCAGTCCTTGAATACACAAGCTCGGGTTCAAGGCCCACTGCTGCAGGGATCTGATCTAAAGATATTGGATCCAACCCTGCTACAAGGGGCATCCTGCTGCTGACCATGTGCTTTGACCTCGTTATGGGGAGGGCAAGCGATCGACTAATGTCTCCCAGGGGTGATGAGGGTATTAAGAAAGCAGCGACTAATTGGCAATTGCAAGGTCTAGACTGAAGGCCAGAGGCTGCTGGACCACGGCTACCTGGAACATGTGATCTGAGGAGTAACAGCTTCTAAAAAACCCACATAAACCTCCAAACTGTCTCTGAAACAGTTGTTGAGGACATCCTTTCATGTAACTGTTTTCATCCATATCGTGTTTGTCGGCTTTATTCATGTTAATCCTCATGAAACTCGTGAATTAATTACTTACTAACTTATAGTCTTTGTGTATTAGTGTTTCGTTTTGCTCCAAGTAAAAAAAAAAAAAAATCATTAAATGAAAATCACAGTATATCCATATTGTGAAGGGACACTCATACATTAATTGAAACTTTAATGCTTAGATTTAATTAGTGCATGTCAGTCATTTTATGGCCTTTTTAATAATGTTAATGTATTTCAACATGAAGCCAGCCGCTTGTTTTAACGACACATTTATTGTAGCTCTGGTTTTGGGTTGTTAACAGATTCTCACCTGTGGGAGCCGTCCGTCCCTCGTGTAATGAACTTCCATGTGACTTGTTCAAAGCTGTTCAAAGCCCGGCAATCTTTTACATCGAGCTGATTCACAGTCTTCCCCTGTGAGGCGAGGACACGAGCTGGAGATGGACACAGGATCTAATACAATCAGGCTGCGGTCGTGATTCCCTCAGGGAGCTGCTTTATTCACTTGTTTTCTTCTGTTTGGACTCCCTGATATATGTGCGCAGCCGTGCCCTGGGGGAGGCATTTGGAGAGGCCTTCTTGATATTCCACTCGTAAAGAGCCCGGAGGTGGAGTGGGGAGGTGGATTGGCGAGAGGGACGGGATAGTTATTTCATAGTATTGCCCACTGATGTTAAAGCTCTAATCTCCCCAAGGTCAAAGGCAGGTATTTCTGATGAGGAGGCCGATTCCCGTGTCGAAGTCTGGAGTTTTATTTAGAGCTCCTCTATTAAAGAGACTGACCACAGCGTGCTGCCTTAAAGCATCAGATACAGCCACTCCGACTTCCTGGGACGATGATCACTCCCCCACAGAGACAGATGTGGTCCTGCGTTTTTATGTGTGCACACTCCAGCGTTCATGTGGAGAAGGAAGCCATTACGTTCGGTGGTGAACATGACACATCAGAGAACAGGATGAGGTCACCGTGAGCCAGCCAAACTGCTCAGACTCTTCCACTTTGATGACATTGAAATGTCATTCCACTTAGGTAATACAACACCAAATGCTGCCATCATGAAATGGGTTTTCCTCTTGCGTGTGACTCCGGCTACAAAAGGTGCCGCAGAGATAAGGAACGTTCAAATCGCACTGAGAAGCAGCCAGGCTGCCGGCGTCGTTTAAACCCACAGTGTCCAGCTGATCTGATCGGCATTACACCCTATAGGAATGTGAAAACTCCCCAACCCTCAACATACCTTTCATCCCATCAGATGCCCTTTTCTGAGAGGGGCAGGGAAGAGAGAGAGCCAGGCATGAGGAAGGAAAAGGACGGATAGGAGAATGATAGAGTGAGGAGGACGCAGAGGGAGGGAGAGACAAAGTGGAGATGGAAAATGACAATATAATATGATTTGATTTGTGGGGCAGAATGGATTCTCACTGCCCATTTTCCGAGAGAGAGGAGATGGGGATCGGGAGAGAGGGAGGGCGAGGAAGACGGAGGTGGGTGGAGGAGGTGGGCGGAGTGTGAACAGTAGGGCCGTGGAGTTCATTTAGCAGCGGGGCCGTGAGATGGTTTGACAGCTGCTGGTGGAGGCATTAGGCTGCTCACTTTAGTCCAATTTTGCTCTCTTTTCCTCCATGTATCCCTCTTTCTCTCACTCTCTGTCTCTAATAGCTGTCTTTGGTAGACCTGTAGTGTCTGTCACAGCTATGTACGGGCCCGGCTATAGATTCTAGTGGCCCGGCAGAACTCATAATAATGACAAAAACAACATTACGATTCATTAACGGTCGCAGAATAGCTGCAGGCGACGGGACATTTTAGAGGTCGTAAATTAGGAAAGTACCGTTTCCTTATAAAAGTTTGGAGCCAAAGTGAGACACTATATGTGTCGTTTGAGAAACATGACACCTGCTCTCAGGGAATGATTGACGGACAAAATTAGAATGCATTTAGATGAATTTGATACATCCAGACATTCTGAAAACAAGACAGATGCTCACGCAAAAAATGAGTGACGTGCCGGGAAAAAAAGTAATTTCCAAGGAGAGTCTGTCGGTCACTCGGTTGACAACGTAATGGCTCTATCACAGAATGGATCGGCTTTATTATCGGGATAATTAATTAGCATTGCGTAATGGTTCGTTTATCACGTCATAATTTGGGGGGGAGATTAGCTCCTCCACGTCACGAACATCATCCAAAATCTCCTTCTGAGGTTTCACATGCAAACTGGTGATTTTCACACTGCAGAATATGGAATGTGCTTTGAATCAAAGTGAATCCATTTTGAGGCTATGCTTCAGCAGAATGACAGTGTTTTTACTTGCAGCTAAGAGGCAGCCATAATTACTTCTGTCAAGGACCTGAACCCTCTCGGAGAGCAAAACAACATTACCTGTCAACAAATCTGTCCGTCTCACTTTGTTCTCCGTCTCTGTCTCTCCTCTTCTCTCAAAGAGCAGTTCAAAGAGCATCTGTGGTGTGAAAAAAAAAAAAGACAAGAAAACGCTGAGTAATATTTTCTTTCAGGAAAAAAATTCAATAAGGCTTTAGGGTTGAAAATAACCAAACAAAATGCAAATAGAATATTCTTGTCAATAAATATCTCCTTGCAGAAGTGCAGAAGGATGTGTGTCGGATTACGATGTTCTCTGAAAACACGTGAAACCCTCAGAAAATCTTTATGTAACGTTCTTATGAGGACGAGCTCGCGTCAGAGGCCGCCTGTGTGGTTTTACAGTGTTGCAAGCAGGAATTAAAGGGGAATTTGATTAAGATTTTATTCAGAACCTTGTTTTGCAACTAATTATTGTAACTCTTGCACCTCAGCAATGCAGGTGATTTTTCATCCGCCGTGCACGTGATGTAACCTTGGATTCCTCTGTGGACCTGAATACAAGAGTGAGTGCAGGTGAGAGTGTGTATCTGTGTGTGTTTCTGCATCTTTGTGATCACTGACCAGAGCTTGAGCATTCACTTAATCTGTTCACTTGATATCCCATCTGCTTCCAGCATCTAAAAACAGCACCGAGCTGAACTCACTGTCTTTTCTAATCAACACCAGTTTGTTTCCTCTTATTGCTGTAATCAGTCAGCCGCTCCTTGTCCTATTGTACTGCAGTTTCATGTTACCATGGGAAGCCTAAGGCTAATATTATCTCATGAAATTTACATATTGAATGTGTGCATTCATGCCGCCCTTTATTGCATTCTGCTCGTGTGTCTTTGTTGCCCTTTACGTGCCCGTATGTCTTCAATTAGGTTGTGAGAGTATAAAAGTTCTGTAGTGACAGACAGTGTTGTTCTACTTTGGTGTAAAAAGGGGTCGTGTCTGGCAGAGGGAGAGGCTATTATGGCTCCTTTATGGATTATGAGGCAGGAGTGTGACCCTTATCTCAAGGTGAACGTCGGTAGCTGCCCTTGTCGCAGTCCATCACAACACTGTTCCCTATTACATTACAGGTGATGGCCCTGGCAGCACCTCATTGCAAACAGTATCCATCTTAACAAGTCATTTCATCCGGTAATGATCCTTACAAATCTGATTTCCCTTAAAACAAGTGAAAAATCCGAACAGTAAAGAAAGGTGATTTTATTTTCAGACAATGCAGTTTTTTCCCGCAACAAGAGGCAGCGTCTGGGAAAAAGGCAGATCACTTAGTCTCAGATTCATGAAAAATTCTCAACACAAGGTGCTTCAGACGAGAAACAATTGAGGCTGAACCACCTCACAGATGGATTGATGACTTCTGAAAAGGAGGCGTTGTAAGGCTAATTACTAGAGTGACCTGTTGAGATGGAACACGAGCGCACACACACTGAAGAGTCTTCAGATTATCCGGTTTTCGCAAGGACATGTTTATTCAGAGAAGTAGCACACACACACACACACACACAGATTTTTCAGTTCTCAGATAAACACACTCACACTCACACACACACACACACACACACACACACTCATCAGGTTTAATTAGCAGAATCTCAGAAACCTTCATGATCTGAAAATTATGCGTCTCTGAAGACATTAATTAATATGAGGTATTTTGTAAGTGTGTGACCTTTTTCTTATGCTACATACAGAGACTTGATACGTGTAGGGTCTGTTAATAAAACAGTATGTATTTGATTTGCCACCACAAAGCCTGTATTGTGTTATTTGTAAAAAATGGCCACCTGTCAAATTTATACTGCAAGTAAATGGAGTGCACCAAGGTAGCTGGAGTGTCCACACCTATCATGAGAAACAAGGAGATGTACCTAAAGTTTGAGTCTAGAAGAAACATTAGACAGACCACCTGGAGGAATAAACACCCACAGTCACATGGGATTGTGCTGTGATTCAGAGTATTTTACTGATGGAAGGAGAGCTCAGAGACAGAGAAGAGATCTGATTGCAGCAGCGATCTGCAGAGATGACGATCACTGTCGGGTGTTTATGTTCTGTGATGTTTACTATGGACTGAGGAGAAAATGTAATCTACTTTGTAAATGTAAGGTGCAGAGAAAAGCGGGGAGAAGAAGAGAGAAGTGGAGTCTCTGGTGAGTGCTCAGTTCTGTGATCGGCCTGAATCACCTGCTAGTTTAAAGTTATCTTAAAACAGAGACATTATTTGCAATCCAAACAGTAGCTATAAGCCTCCAAATGTAGAATAAATGCCTTCATGAAATTAAAGCAAAAACATTGTGGCTGATTTTAAACCTGCTGGATCAGTATGCCAGCTCTCATTAGAGCAGGATACTGAGTGTAGGCAGGTTGTTCACTGAAGGTAAACTCCCAGGAAAACTAAGAGTATGTCCAGGTAACAGACAAGACACCTATGAAACTGGAACTCATGAGGTGACGTCGCTCACAGCGCTATTGCTTTTACTTTTAGTCTGCATGTGATGAGAAATCATAAAACACTCACTGGAAATTAGCTTTAAACTATGACCCTCGTTGGCGTTTTCTGCATACTAAGTCCTTTATTTACCATAATATTTATATGGAAACTGTAAAGTCTGTGAATGTATGTTCAGTATTCACTCTTGCAGAACGTTGCAGTGAATCTAAATACTGTTATTATATATGTCCTAACCTCAGTGAAGAACTTTGTTTTATTTGCATATCCAGCGCTGTAATGAAGTCCATCCCTGCCGCACAAAGTTTCACCTGTTTACTGCAGAACAATCTGAAACGATGAAGCTCTAAAACTATGAAAAACTCTGTTGAGCGTGAGTATCCGTCAGTGGTTAACCTTGGTTGACACTTCCTGGGGCTGCTTCACAGGAAAAAGTCTTCAGCAGCATGTCCTGCACTTCTCCAAAACTATGAATCAATTTTTCTTTAGAAAACAAAGCCCCCTGTTTGGACACGGCCGACTGAATTGTGATCTGATGGCAAAATATTTCTTTACTTGTCTAATACTTTACCTTCACTTTTTTACGAGACTGGCTTTAGATATTCAGAGTGGAGTCGCATGGAATGACAATGCAACCGCAGGCCGTAATGGGATTATCAAGAAGGCAGTTAAAAATAAAATAAAAGGTGAAAAAGAGAAAAGGGAACCGACAAGGACGCTGCTGGAGACCAAAGGAAAACATATAAACGTGGAGAACTCTCCACTTACAGTCACAAGATCGAGACGAGCTGTTGGGGGCAGAAACGACTGCATCAGCTTCTCGACACTGCTCAGCTCGTGAGGTAAAAAATTGTTTTGTCATGACATATTATTAAAAAGCTTGTCGGTTATAATGACGGACCATTTGGGACGTTTGGGGTGCAGGGATTGTAACATTTGGTACCAATGGATGAAAACTTGGTACAAGACAGAACAGAGAAGTTGCTGCATCAACAAAACTGCTGCCCTCAAGGCATTTTTTAAATATTTTTTTATTTTTTGACTGTATATTTCTTTATTTGGCTTTTCATAACTTCATAATTTCTTGTGGATTGAACTGTGTACGTTTCAGACGAATCACAGCGGAGGAGCTTCATAGACGTCATCTAGACAAACAAATGTGATCAGGCAATCGATCCGATCGCTTAAGAAAGCCTTACATTCAATTCAACGTCATGTCACATAATTGTTCGACAAGCTTGTAGCATACAGACCAGACAAGCAGCAGAAAAACCCGCCTCAGCACTTCGGAGACCTGACTCGGTTGTGGGCTTTTAATCGACACTGCTCAATTAAAATGTCCCATGTGGATTATGTGCCGAGGTGACACCATGATGGAATGGCAGCACTCTTTAACCCCACAAGCAATGGTTTTCCACATCAATCCTGGAAAACCACGATGTCTGCAGTTTTTGATTGTGGTGCAGTCAGACATAATGCTTTATCGAGTTGTGATGGGATTGCTGATGAATCTGCACCGTAAAATCTTACAATGCCGACTCTGGATCTGGAACCTGATTACAAGGACCGAGTGGTGTTCTTCCAGTCAAAAGGCCAATATTATCGGAAGATGGTGATGATAATAAACCCAGACTATTGAGCCTGATCACTTCTTGTATAGTGATTTCACCTTTTGTTCGTTTGACCTCTTTGCAAGTGATATTTTTCAGGAAAAAAAAAGAAGGAGAAAGAAAGCTGTCTGACGAAATGAAGGGTTTTAGGGTATTATTAGTCCATAGTTAGTGGAACAAATGAGCAGCCAGCATTCGCAATTTATCTCTCAATCAAAATCCTGCTCAGCTCCATCTAAATCCTCAGCCAAGACAGATTTCTATTAATATCATTAAGATTGTGAAGGCAGAAAGTTTCCTCTCTTTTTCACCGTCTAGATAAACCATATACAGTAGTTGCAAAAATCAGATAACAACCCCTATATGCTGAGGAAATAAATAAATAAAAAGGTTTTTGAGTTCAGGTACAGGGCACCTTTGTTTTTACTGCTGTGTGGCTCTGAATTTTAGCAGCTGGCGAGATGTGCTCTGAGGCTTAGCCCCGTTCAAACCAGCTCCAGAGGTCCGGAGAGCAGGCTGTCTATCAGCGCCGGAAAGAGAGCCGGCATAACCTTTTCAGTCCATCACTCGTCTGTGTTGCAGCTTTCTGTCCGGAAAGATAACTGACCACTTCGTTTACCAGTTAAGGTAAAGAGATCTTGCCTTCACTGGTGGTGGAGTGCATTTACGTGAATATCCTGTTGTTCACACTGTTGAGTAGGTGAGATGTTTGTAGGCAGGGTTCCAGCTTTTGCTTTGGATACACATTGTTTTTACTTCTGCACTCTTCACCGACATGTGAAAACTAAAAAGTAATGTTCATTGTCAAAAGTTAATCCAGGAATTGTTGAGAATCCTTCACTGAAAAAGACGAGGCCAGACGAGGTATTTAGCAAGTACGTCAGCCAACTGTATAAGAAGGTGAACACCTTAAACCTGCATTCATTCTAATGGCCAGCAGGGGGCGACTCCACTGGTTTCTAAAGGAAGTACGATTGTATGAAAACTTATGTGAACAACTCACTTGATTTTTAACCTCTGTAAACAGTTTCCTAATGAGGTCACAGTCTAACCTGCTTCTCCTCACTTTCGCCATTATAGCTGTAATACTCACTTAAGCCACTGCAGGTTGCCGCCAAACAACAACCATGAATATGAATTTCACTGACCTCTTATTTTCTACCGATATGGGCTTTTTTCTGAGGAGAACAGGCTCAAAGTGAAGCAAACAAACCTGTTTCCTTGCATGGAAGTTTATGAGAATATGAACCTTCTTCTCACTTGACTCATTTTAGTGAATAGTTTACAGTCTCAATCAGACTTCTTTATAACAGCATGAAGTTAATTCTGTAAATGGGGTTCCATTGATAACAAAAACAAACAGAAAATAAAGCAGGGTATGTTTTAGGGTGTTCTCAGTCAGATCCGATTGCGATATCGTTCCCAGCTCCACCAGCTCATCCAAATCACTCCTGGCTCCAAAAAACAGAATAGTGACGGCACCAATAGATGGCTTCAGAATATGATTATAAACAAATTAAATGAAGTTCACAGAAAGCTCTTGCTTGGTGGGAATACATCGTACAGGGACAACACATCCTCGTAAACGTCAAACCAACATAAAATATACATCATTTACACATGACACTGAAACACATGTTCGTTTTTAGTCATGCATTAAAGCAGCATGGCATGTAGCTAGTGTGCAGCTGCTAAAGGGACAGCGATGGTCCTACAGTGTATTTGAGCAGCGTACCATGAGATAAACGTACAGAGCAGAATGAATTCAATGAAAGCATTCATGAAATAAGTCATGAGGCAAACCGTCCATGTGTCCTCTCCAGCAAATCAATGTGAACGCAACACCTGTATGAAAAGCAATGTGAGGTTGCCACTTCAGAGCAGGTAAAACCACACAAAGGAATTGTTTATTTGCTAATTGCCCGTGGACATTGGAAATTAAACAGTGGGTTGTTAACAGGTTTGGAGGGTGGTACTTCTAAGTCAAGGAGGTAAAAACTAAGCTGCAAAAACATGAATTCTTTCCACGATGTTAGCTGCAAGCCAACAGCTCACAGTCTCAGATGACTGCACACATACAGGCACACATTCTGCATGCTCACCGCCGTAACGGACGTGGTGTAATATTTTAATATCATCAAGCAGCATATTGCAAAAGGTGTCCGCTGTGCTGACGGAACAGAAACGATTCAAGTGTGCAGCAGCGTCAGTGTTGTTCTGAGCAGTGCATGCCCAGTGACAAACATTTTTTTGGACAGAATCACTTCTTCGCATGCTAATTCAACAAATCAAGTTTGTTGTGTTTTTTAATTAAGCGAGTCCGTGTGCTTCCTCTGTCTTTCGTTGGCCGCAGGACAGAAGGAAGCGGTTGAGGAAGGGAAGCAGAGTCTTGAATGCAGATTGAAATCCCCAAACAGAGGCTGCCCTGTGCCTCCGCAGCCGACACGCTTAACCTGAATTGTCTCTCCGTACAGTTTCGGGGACATTAGTCCTGCAGACAAGTCCCACGATAAAGGCTTGAGACAGCCTGCAATGCACACACTGCCAAGAGCTAAGAATGATAGAGTGGTCTGTGTATTCACACTGTCTCTCTCACTAGTATTATATGTTTATTAGTCCGTCTCGAAGCCAGCCTTATAAAACTGGCCAAGGCCCCCCTCTGTCATACAAACCATTTTTCACTCCACGCCGCGGCACCGCTCTTATCGTGTTTCACTTCCCCTTAGAAGAAACAGTCAAAAACATTCAAATTCGCTCTCTTTTTCTGCTGTCAGGCAGCAAAAGGAATAGCTTAGCTCCCAGTTGTTTGAGATATGAGGTCACTGTCGCAATATACTGCAAGTCTTCAGTGTCACTCTATCACAGTTTTTAAAAGAGTAGGTTGCAACCGGCTCTTTTGAGACTAATGTAAGACAGATGCATTGTGAGGGGCTTTTACCTTCACTATCATTGTAGTATTAATGCAGTATATATGTCAGGAGGGGGCCTTATCACTGCAGTATCAATGCAATATAGATGAAGGAGCTGGGACCTCTACCATGGTTCCTACTATGGTATTAATGAAATATAGATGTAGGATTTTATCACGGTTGCCTGCCACTGTAGAGGTAATTAAGCACACATGCAGGATTTGGTTGTGCGTTAATTGGCCTCTGGCTATAGCTGTTGGGAATTGCTTTCAGCAGAGAGTAACACTGAGGCACCACTGAGAAGTCAGCGAGGGTTTTTTAAACACAAATCGATTGTAATTATTGCGAAAACTATGAAAACATCGCCCAAGTTGAGAATATTCTCTTCAAATCGACTAAAGAAATAACGTCTGACCCGGGTCGAATGCCCAGCGAAGAGCCATAAAGCACTGTCACTCTCTAAATGAAAGGAAGGGAAATGATTTATCTTCGCTACATAATCCTGATCACCCACATCATTAGTTATAATAAAATGCTAATACTGTATCATATGTCTTCGAGGGAAACTCATTTGTCAAACATTCATTTGAATAAGACAAGAATCTCTGCATACATTCCTCTAACCTTTTGCAGCGGAAGAGATTATTACTTCCAACACTGCAGCAATACTAGAGCTGATGTAAAGAATAGAGAGACTCTTTATTCACTTCATTCATGTTTCTGAAAGAGTACCGCAAATCTGTTGTCCTTAAATGAAATGTATATCGTTGCTGGTGGTGTGAATACATGAAAACAGAAGAGTGAGAGAGCGCAGTGAAGAATATCCACCACAGTTTTACGGTTCTGAGGGATTCGTTTGTCATGATACAATCCAGGAAATTACATTTTGTAAAACCCCTTCATGACACATGGAAATATAACATACACAGTTATTAATAAACATGTCGATAACAGAACAAGTGCAGTTTGTGAGTTAGCAGCAGGGTGAATGTAAACAGAAGTAGCAGGTGAGGATCCAGTTTGAATCCACCTCTCCTTGTACTGAGTTCTCAGCTCAGAACCCGGTCGACCCTTCGAGTGCAACAACTTGATCTAGGATGTTGAGGCGTACGCGGGTCTACGTGGCCACTGATTTCCTCTCATTTCCCGTTGCTTATCCAGCCTGAGTACAATTTGTCTACCTCGTTTTTCTTCCGACGAGACATTTGCCAGGAGCAGCCTTAAATCCACGCTGGATTAGTTTGGCTCTTATCCTCTCCCCTCAGAAAGAGTTGTTGAAGAGGGGGATCAGAGTGGGGCACGATAATGCTAGCTTGGTTAGCAAGCTAGCAAGTTGGTCTGGTTGGTAAACTAATTAATTCATGATTTTGTCTCGAAATTGTCCCGTAATTGTCTAAAGACCATGTGACGCTGCCTTTACTCCAACAGAGGAGGTTGAATTAAAGTGGATGTCACATAAATAACAGATAGCCTTTGATAGCTCCCTCCAATTTGGACTCGTCTTTATTTTTTCAAGGCGCTTTTCCATCGATCAGCGGCGCAGCTTTGTGTGAAGCTAAACTCAACACGAACGATTATTATTTGCTGCTGTAAGGAAACCCATTGACAGTCATTCCACTGTAAAGAATTGATTTCACAGAATTTCCACGTTTTAAAAGCTGCCGTTGTACTGCCGCTCTTATCCGTTATTTCAGCTCTGCATTCTAAAGTGCTGCTTACAATAATTGAACAATTTGTGCTCGGTAATCAGCAGCGTGTCTGAGAGTGTGGAAGGTTACAGGAGCACAAACCAGAGACATGAGAGAACACGCAAGAGCAGCTAAATTATCCTGGAAGACTTTATGAAAGATAATGTGCTGCATACAGTAAAATCCACAGATTACAAATGTGCACATTCGGTTTACCAGCGTGACACAAACAGAAGAAGAAATCCCCAGTGAAGCAGCCTCCGTCTGTATCAAGCCTCTGGCTCCCCATTTTTAAACCACTCGTGGAAAATGAACAGCCATGATAGGATATATATTGCTGCTTCTGCTGTTGTCAGTCTGGCTGGATGTACAGCCATGTTATCTATTACCTCCTATAAATTCCAATTATCTCCTTCGTCAGATAAGATCACACACACACACTCACGCCCACATGTCAGCAGAGCAATACACACACAAAGCAGGAGGCAACAAGAATTCAGTGTTAGCAATAAAATAATCCCGTCCTTGAATCTAATCTCTACTACCTCGACTGTAGACAAACTCCACTCCAGTGTAATTAAAGCTGATTTAGCATGATTTACACGCTATGGGCAAGATAAAATAAACATGATTAGGTTGGACAAATACTGAGGTCAATATTTTTGAAGGCTTGGAAATTAATAATACATGTGTATGATAAACACTTGCACCGTGGGCTCCAAGCATGGAATGCTAAACAGTTGGGTGGCTGCACCAACCAGGGATCGAGGGCCCCCTGCTGTTATCCACTCAACCTCTTTGTTAATTGCTGAAATATGTCTCTTAAGGCACTTGTAATGTCTGGAAAATGGGACATGAGGTGCTTTGAATTTGCAATATCAATGATTTTCTCTGAGACAGTGTCACTCTTTTCATAATTTATATTGTCATTCTCATTTGGAGCAAACATTTTCCACCCACCATGTCAGTCTTGTTTGTCAAAGGGAATCTGCTCTGATTGTTCTGCATACGTGCAAACACCACAGTCTTCATCACTAATGCTGTAAGACGCTGCACCTTTAAACAAGAGGACAGGAGACAGACAGTAGATACGTGCCAATGGCATGCTTCAAAACTTATGGTAATGATGCAAAATGTGTTCTGCAATTTCTACAATCTGCAGGATCTGGGACATGCTGTGTTTACAGTGATTTCCACCTGAGAAGGACTGGAACCTGAGAAAGAAAGAAAATAATGTCCTGCTCATTGTGAGCTGCTTATCGCAGGCACTCAGCAGTGTCATCCTCTAAAATTAGCTTGTGCTGGCTGAGCACTATCTGGTGAAGATAAAATAAGGGGAGGGGAGGGGGGGGATCAGTTATGCTGCATTATTAATCTTGAGATGTGAAGGGAAAGAAAGAGAAAAAAGAAAAGGGAAGTGTAGAGAGAATTGAATGGAGGGGCAGACGTGGTGTGAGGAAAGGACAAGATAACTTCCCTTTGAACTCCTTTTACAAGCTGGAAAAAAAGAAAGACATTTATCTAAATGAGGTTACCGCTCTCACCTGGCACAGCTGCAGATTTAGATGCCACTTGCTTCGGGTAAAGAGAAGTCGAGGGGATGACTGTCCCCTCGAGGCTGCTGGGAAATCACTGCAGCCAGGGACACACACATGTACGCTGGTTCTGTCTCTCAGACACAATCACACACTGCAGCAGAAACACCGCTGGCTTCTTTTTTATTTTCTGCCCCAAGAGAGATTTCGGATGGCCCCATTGCACCCAATCCCACCTCTTACTCCGGTCGCTGCCACATCGCAGCTCTATATCTATTCTTGAGGTCAAAATTCAATTACATCACAATATAAATGCCTCAATTCGGTACAGCGTTTATTTTGTGATAGGCCGCAGCCTGAAAGTTGATGTGTGGTTGTATTAGACCTTGACTAATAGCGCGGGGTCTGGGGATCAACTTTGCTGTTTTTTTCTCTCTTTCTAACAGAGTACCTGTTATATAAGGCATTTATATCATTTGATATTTTGGTCGTTCAGTAAATAGCTACTTATCCGGAGCAGCTATACAGGAAGTGGTTTCAAATGAGGCTGACTCAACAGACACCTAAGAGCATATAACCACGCACACTCAATTAGTGATGCACATGCATTTGTCTTCCCACAAAAAAAGCATTTGCATTGCAGTCGGGGGAAATAAACCATGTGGGCTCGGTATAAGATATGCAAAACAGTCAGAATTTATAGGGAAAAAACACTTACAGTGTTATATTTACCATGAGAGGTGATGGGGTGATGCTACTGAGCCAAAATGACATTTTCCAAGAGTGAGCCACGTATGGAAATGTCATCACAGGAAACAAGAGAGTCCATCAGTCTTCATCCACAATTTATGAATTCATACATCTGGGCAGGTCAGAAAAAAAAAATGCCAGCGTGGCACTTCATCCACCAGTGATGAAAAGTCCAACCATGATCCAGCGGGGTGGTTCAGGACAGGAGAGGGTTTTCAAGATAAAGCTGCTATAAAAAATGAATGACTATTTGCAACAAACACAGTGGCTCCTGAATCATTCATGGGTCATGTAATGGAAAAGTATGTAGGAACGAGTGACAGAGGAAACCCTTTACCCTGACAAACTTCCCTGGAACAACAAGGGTTGGATGTCATTGAATCCCAGCAAGCACTCAAACCAACATGTTTTCCTTCTTTAAAATGTGATGTGTGTGTGTGTCTACATGTCCTCGTACCTTCCAGTGACTAATCAACATAAGTTGAAAGTTTTGTTGTGTTTAATCATAAAACTGTTTGGTCAAAGTTAAGACTAGAAAACTACTTGCAAAGGTTTAGGCTCTACAACAACTTGGTTAGGTTTCGGAAAATATCATACTTTGGTTTAAAGTAACTACATCACATATCAGTTGCAGTATGAGCGTACCTAAATTATGTATATGACATAATTTAACTAAGTCAGTGAGTTAGAATAACTCATCACTGACGTTCTGATAACAGCGACCTCCCAAGTGAAAGTCTGGTGTTTGTTGGACGCAACCATCCATCTCTGACCGTCTTCCTGTGCAGACTTGTCGACTTCCATTGCCACCAGATGTCGCAACCCAACAAGAAACATACATATGGGTCGTGATAACCGGCTTTTCCAGTCAGAATATATGGTTGTTTCCCTGATGAGGACGGGCCGGTACCAGCTGCCGTGTTCGACTGGTCGGCAGTGAAGACAACACTGTATTAAACTGCCTTCCAAGTAGCTCAGGGATGAAAAGATCGGCAGTAGACAGTGTTATGGCAATGGTGTCCATCTCCTCAGCGTAATTGGATTATGCTGCTGTGTGTATGTTTAATGGATGTGTGGTCGGTACTGTCACTGCTCAAGGTCCTGCTCTATGTAATCTACACTGTAGATCCTCACCGACACGAACACAGAGACACACCACGTGTTTCTCTGCTGGCTTTGAGATGTTGCTCATCTGTTCCGAGGATTCTTATGAATTAGTCTCTTAAACAAAAGGTCACCGCTCTGATTTCATCGCTGTAATGTTTGTCTCCTTCTGTCAATTCTGAACTTCCTACACACAAGCTTAAAGGGATATTCTGCCATAAATTTAATCCATGGTCTAACAAACAGTGACACTGAGTAAGACCCTGCCTCGAGAGATCAAGTTTTCCGACCGCTAGCTTATGTAGTTTTAGCAACCAAACATCTGCTAGCTACACACAACACAACACAACACAACACAACTCACCACTCTCCTGCAGCAGCTTTGCTCGTTGTGGGGAAGCCCTGACAAGTCGATTACCGAGTGCAGTTAGAAATTAATTCCATTCTTTTCCCTGTCAGCTCTCAATAATAACTGTTGTAAACTGGTAGGTAAGACACATATGAACTTTGATTGCATTTCCATGGAGTAATAATCATACATTTTCATCCTTGAGCTGCGGAACTCTACTGCACTCGGTAATCGACTCGTCAGGGCTTCCCCACAACAGGAAGCTGCTGCAGGAGAGTGGTGAGCTGTGTTCTCTTTTCAATAGAAATCCGACTAAGCTAGCAGATGTTTGATGCCTTGAACTACGTGCTGGGACCCTGTTTGTACTGTTGCTGAAGTTTGGTGCTGTTCTGAGCATTATTTGTGGCTTTTTGAAGGAGGTTTCTTGCAGGAGACACAGACTGCAGTCTATTGTTATTGTGCGGTCTTTACTGAAGTTGCTAAAACTATGTAAGCTAGCGGTCAGAAAACTTGATCTCTCGGGGGGTCTCACTCTGTGTCATGGTGTGTTAGACCATGGATTAAATTTATGCCGGAATATCCCTTTAATCAAGATGTAGTTGTCATTAGTTGTCATTTTAAAAGATCGTATGATGGAAATGTTGTTTTTAGATCATGTTTCCCGTCAGAAAGCTTTTTATTGCTCCTCTGTAAAAGTTGCCAAGACCTTGGAAAGAATTTATAAAATAATGTTCCATATAATCTCTTTTATCCGGGTCATTTCTCTGTTTACATCTACTTTCCAAGTAAGCAGAAATAATGCAGTCATCGCTCTGATAACTTTCTGTTTCTAACTTTCTTCAAGGCAAGCCAGTGAAGTGGCTCACTGCTTAAACTTCGGCCATAACGAAATTGCTTTCTTGTTCAGAAAGTGAAAGGATATACTTCAGCTGACCAGAAGCCTAAATGCAAGAGATTAGATTGCCATAAAGATCCCAGCTTCAAAGAGATGAACGCCGCCTCGCCAACACCGAGGACACACA
Source organism: Acanthopagrus latus (assembly GCF_904848185.1). NCBI lineage: Eukaryota > Metazoa > Chordata > Actinopteri > Spariformes > Sparidae > Acanthopagrus > Acanthopagrus latus. The sequence continues at coordinate 29,291,179 of NC_051056.1, forward strand.
AAGCTCGAGATCCGTCTGAATCGCTCCCTCAATTATCATAGACAAAAAGCTACAGGAGGATTCAAGGTCCTTCCACAATAAAGATGTCAGAATAAGAATAGCTCAAGTCACCAGGAGCAATGAATGGGAGTAGAATTTTCTTTGTGACATTGGTGCTGGAACATGCAATAAATTACTGTCAAAGTAGTCGAAGTACATAAACGTACAACTTCAAGCACAACACAACTTACTGACAGCACCACACACACACACACACACACACACACACACACACACACACACACACACACACACAGCTGCAGCAGTCCTGGGCCCATTTAAATGTGTGTGGGGCGTTTTTCCTCTTCCTGTCGTCCGTTGTGTGCACAAAGGTTTTCTATAATTCTGAAAATATCCTGTAGCTGCGTTCACTTTCTCATTGTTGATGCTGAAACAGGAAATGTTCAAACCCTACACGTAAAAACCAAAATGCTAATGGAAACTGCTTTCATCTACATTAGCATTGCAGTTATTGTTAATAAGCATGTGATGTTAATGTGTTAAACTGCTGGATGGAAGCTTGATCATATACAAACGGTTGTTGTAGTTTTTGAGTCATCCTGATGACAAACCGACCAGCAGACAAACAAAAGGTCACAGGTGAAGGCAGAACCTCCCTGGCAGAGGTGATAACAACAAGTTACTTGTTTTTAACTGCCTTCAGTTTTCCAGGCATGTGGTGGAGACTCCAGGAAGTCTTTTCCCAACTGGTTTCAGTCTTTGTGCAAAGCTAAACGAACTCTTGGCTCTATCTTGAAGCCTAATGGACAGATCATAGTGGTATTTACCTTCTCATGTAACTCTGAGCGAGAAAATGAATGAGCATTTTTACCAAAATGTTGAACTACTCCTTGTAGACCTGACCTTTTCTCTGAGCCAGTGGGAAAAATCCAAGAACAGCGAAGTTGCACAATGTCTACAAGTATTACAGCCCAACATGGCTGCAGATGTGGAGAAAAGAATTTCTGTCTTGTTAATATGATGTTCGTAAAGACATGAAGACAAAATCTACTGTGTTGAGTTGTCACTAACTGTCTGACTAGAGAAACATCAGAGCACCTCTGGTTTTGACTTGAGTTGAAGTTTGATGATGAGATGAAATTCAACATCTGTCACTCCAACACACGTGCGCTGTAGTAAAATGTGCACACTGACACATGAGCCTCTTCTCAAGGTGAAGCTTTAATCCAAAAGGTTTTCACATGTGCAGCAGTTTCATGATGTTAGACTTTGTTTATATCTCATTTCAAATACGAGGTGGCTTTTTCCTTTTAGCAGCAGAGGGAGAAAAATCAATAGGCAGAATAATGATGCTGTTGTCTCTACTGCTTCCACGCCTTTACATTCACTGTCATCAATTTACGACACAGCCTTTAGACCTCAACCTCGGCTTTTATTCATCTGCTCTCTTATTTATTTGTAACAGCTGCAGGTGTGTGGGCGAGAAAACGTGTGTGTGTGCAGCACTTGTGTGTTGTTTGCATGAGTGTGTGTGTGTGTGTGTGTGTGTGTGTGTGTGTGTGTGTGTGTGTGTGTGTGTGTGTGTGTGTGTGTGTGTGTGTGTGTGTGTTATTAGAGTTGCAGAAGCCACAAGGTATAGTACGGACAGGAAGAAGAAGAAGCTGTTGGAAAAGTAGAGAGGTGGTACTGAAAGAGATCACAGAAGAAGGTAAAAGGTTTTTTGTAGTTGTTTTTTCAGGGATTTCCTGACAGGCCGTGTCAGCTCAGCACGGCTGTGAGGAGGAACAACACAGAGAGCTGAGGTTGGTCGGAGAGGTTTGGCTACTGGTCCTTCTGCTCGCCAGCCTGCATAATGATGGGAAAAGAGGAAATGTTCTCACTCCGAGCCGAAGATAAAAGGATTTGTAAGGGTATGTAAGTACAGAAGAGGAGTCGAGAGAGCGATCAATAATTAATTTACTTTCAACAGTCAAGGGCAATTAACACGCTTTTTTGCCCATTACCCGCCTAAAAGGGCCGACTCTGTGGCTCGAGCCCATAATCTCACTGACCATTGTCACAATCGAGGATTACACAGCTAACAAATCGATGCACGCACACACACACACACACACACACACACACACACACTCTCCTCTTAACGGCGGAGACTTGGATTAGAGGCAGTTTTGTATAGTTACAAATGTCGAACATGCAGGATTTTGGAGCATTAACCTCCGTCCTGAAGAACAGGACGGTCGAGCGAGACGCCGTCTGTTTTACAAACCGTGCTGTGCCGCTGTTATCCATCATGAAAATGCAACTGCAAAAGATGTAATGGCATATCAATATCTGATGCAGCCTGAATATGTAGAGCAGAACAGTAAAGGTCTCGGTGGTGGAACCTGGTGCAGACACACGTTTCTGGGAGGTTTTGCTTCTGTTACACCAGAGAGAGAGATTCTTCTGAGAAAAGAAGGTGAGAATTAATGTGTTCGTCCCTTTAAATTGTCGAACTTTAATGTTCTTCATGAACTATCAGAGGAAACCAGTAGATGTTTGACTGTGTTTCTTCTCTCCTTACATGTTCCCCCCCCCGGTGAAAGTGTGTATACATCTGGAATTACAATCCTTCATATTTCAATTATGTCTTAAATTCTGAAATATTTGTCCTCTGAGATCATCATCATCATAAGCTCTCGCAGCCAGTGAATGATTTTCGAGATAGAAGTCTTCACTCCGCTCACTCCACTGCGTTCATCAGCACTTCTCGTATAGAATATGTTGCCAGGGAAACACCATTTACGCATGATGAGCTGACCTCAGAGGCGAGATCAGACTCTGCATAAGAAGCATATTTCAGCAGCGTATCCTGCCCCAGTAGCACCTCATGTAAATGTGTTGCAGAATTTTGTTGGGGGTCTTTTTTTTCCAAACTGGGTCAGAAAGACCCAACTGGTCGAGGGATGCAGGCTCAGAGATGGATGATACCCAAAGCTTTGGGGAATAGATTCAACATAGGCCGGATTGTGGAGCTGTGACACCAGTGATTACTGCTGAACCGGCAGCAGGCAAAGCTCATTTAACTAAGTTACTGCCAGGGGATCTTTCTCCTGCCCAAACTGAACATGTGTACCAAAAATGACGAAAGGGGGGGATGATAGCTTTTTTTTTTTAAAGAAACTTACTCACTTTCACACACTGACGCACACATGGCTGTTTCACCAGATGGGTCAGAGGAAGAAGCTGCCAGGAGCAGGTAGGAGTTCAGTGTCTTGCTCAAGGACAAATCAGCATGGATGGAAACGTTGCTTTGTGGATGACGATACGGATGAATCTCTGTTTATTCGTCCTGTATAATACGAACCTGAGGATGTTTGTTTTACAGCCTGACTCTTACAGTCTCATTCCTTCCCTCAGAGACTAATCAGACTCTGTTACTGTTAATTACTATCTGTTGTAGATGGAGGGAGGCCATTTATTACCGGTGGCTCTCTTTTTAAATAAACAAAAACCGGCGCCATCACATTTCATTACAGTCTTTTGAGGTAGATGTTGAGGACCAAACGTGAAAGTAGATTTGTAGTATTTAAAGACGACTTGTGGTTCTGTGAAAATGTTTAAAATAATTAAGAAAGGATTTAGCAGCAGGCTCAATAAAGAAGCTGCTTATATGCTCCGTTTAGTCGAGATCCCTGAAGGCTTCGCCCTGACCTGCTTTTGATCTGCTGACATTTTGAAGGATGACTCATAGCCTTTTTTTCACTTCGCACTTCACTCGTATGTGATATTTTGTTTCTTTCTGCCTCACAGGTTGTAGCATGATGGTTGTCTGCAGCCTGCTGATTGTGATGTTGCTTTCCCGTCGAGTTCTCTTGACTAATGCATTATTAAATCGATGCAACTGCCATGTCAAGCAGCAGTAAAAAGGGTTCTTGAACAAAAAACAAAATTGTTGATACAAAATGTCAAATTTAGAGTGACCTGATAGACAGATGTGGGTACAGAGTCTCATTCTTGTGATGAAGCACGCAGACAAATAGCAAAATAAAGCGTCTTATTACAACCTGTATTTACGTTTGTTGTGCAGCAGCGACCTCCAGTGGCCGTGGTGATGATTACAGCAGGAAAGGAGGAAGTGAGGAGAAGCAGTTATAGAATTACCGTCATTTTTTGTCTGTTATTTTACGTAGTTTTAACTCAGACCTCAGTGTTCTCCTAAACCTAACCAACCTGCAACCGTATCACGAATGTGGATTTGTTGCATTCTTGTCCTGCACTTTGTATAAAGTTTCATTATTTAGCTTTAGATTTTTTTATGATGATAACTTGTGTTTCTGAAATCAAGTCTAAAAAGGAAAAAAAACCCACTGAACTGCAGCTGGATATTTTTGTCGGTGACAGCAGCGTAGGCGCAGAGGCAGCTGTCTGCCGGTAGATTACATCACTGCCGTAGAGGACGAGCCTACTGTACTCTCACACTACGACTCAGTGAACTGCTAAATAAATTAGCTTACAGTGGTTGCTCACTTCATCGAGCAATGTCATTTTGCAAGCACTGATACACATAGTCCCTTTTTTTTGTGCAGGGTCCAGGCAGCTTACTAGGGCTGCCATCAGTGTGTGGATTACAGACGTATTAGTGTTTGCCATTTTGCAGTCTGTTCACAGAGGAGGCTGAGAAACCTGTGACGGACAACTGTGCCATATTTTAACACACTGGATTTACTTGTGATTAAAAAATATTCAGCGTTTGTCTTCAGGAATCGTGAGAGGCTGTAACACCGTGGAGGCTGACAGTCTCCAGCCATAACTGGTGAATCACCGTCAGCTGCTCATTAGGTTAACACCTTCGGTTTAGTAACAATTCAGGGCGACACTGGTTAAATTCCTGAAAGATCGGGGATCTGGTGCTGCATTCCTGAACATGGTTCTGTTTGAAGCAATTTTGAGTGTCAACACGAGCAACACCCCCTGATCCCCCCGGCGTCGGCTGCTTTTAGCCCCTTCAGCCCACCCGTTTCCAATGAGTCAAGAAAAAGTTTAATTTATTTGCGGAGCCTTTTTCTGTCAAACAAGTTTGTCACAAAGTGGTTTACAGAAGAAAGCGCATCGGTTCAGGTTACATCAGGAGACAAACACAGGGGAGAGCGAGGGAAACACAGTTCACAGGATTTTACATGCAGAGTCAGATCATATATCAATCATCATCGTCACTGTTTGACTTTTGAGTTAAAGGACCAGTGCGCAGGATTTAATGGCATTTTGTCTTTTGCTTCAACCTCCTCTAGGCTGGATGCTCAGAACCTGAGAGGCCCCGTCTAGAGCCGGTGTTTGTTTGTCCTTTCTGGGCTAACATGGCACTCGTATTTCATTTCCCTCCCTGAATCCCCCTAAATTCTACACACTTGTCCTTTAACTTTAGGTGTCTCCAGGACTACCAGTGAAGTCAACTGGCTCTTTCTCAGTGACTGTGCACAGCAGTCCTCCACACTATCGCTGCTCAGCCAACCAGTCACAAATATCAAAAATAGCTCAGCCGGCTGTCTCAGGTAAAGGTTGGAGGATATGACGAGTCCACATGCACACTTACAAATGAACCATTTTCCACTTAAAAGCCTGAATACTAAAGTAGCTATTAGCTAATATTTTTTAAATCATGATACAGAGCTGTGCCAGTTCATTGGTAATTCAGATGCGGTTTGTTTTGTTTTCAGACTCGCATGTCGAAGGTCACCAGATGTGGAAACCCAGCTGCTGATAACAGAACAGGGCCGGTGGACTGCAAAGCAGCAGACTGAAGTCACTCAACAGGTTTATGACAGTAATTAAATAATCAAACCATACAGACGTAATTTAAATATCGCTTGACAGTGATTAATATCGTAATCCATGTTCATGTAAACATCTTTTTATATATGAAATACATTTAAATAAGCATTAGTCACAACTAAAAATGGAACTCAATGCAGCTTCTTGCTTGTTACTCTCGTTTAGAAGCTGTTGGGGAACACGTGTGGGTGTCTGCGTGATATCAACCCGCCTGCTCGTCAAATTAGTGGATTCCTTCGTCTGATTCAGAGAGAAAGATGACAAGATTATTATTGACTCGGGGATACGGTCCGCAGCGCCGCGGATAAGAGCCTACCAACTGAGCCCGGCTTAGACTCCTCAGAGGCAGCCGCTGGTGAGGTGCTGCGAACGAGGAACGGTTAAGTGACACGTCTGTCATGAAACACAGAGGGAATCGGCACCTCCTGCAGATGGAAGGAACTATCTGCAACCTCTTGTGCTGCAGCCTCGTCCAGAGCGGTGTCATGTCCCCGGGTTTATAACTCCTGCACTTGTGCATAGAAGGTGGTACAAAAACATCAGTCAAGTGCACGGCTTGACTCTCCCTGTCCCCTTTGTGTGCCGTACAGGGGCTGGTGAGCAGGAGGTTGACAGTTGCCGAGGGCGATATGGGGGGAATTGTAATGTGGATTTTTTCTTATTCTTTTTCTTTTTTTTTGGTGATGGGTGGGTATATAAATAAATAAGACACACAGCTGCTATTTACAGATATCTTCTTTCCCTAGTGTGTGCAACAGACACACTCAGCGGAATCCCAATTCTCTCTACCAACGCAGTAAGTGGAGGATTGAAGGAGTGGAAGCTGCCGACAAGATTGAAGCTTTACTGCCTCCCAGTGGAAGAAGAGGGAATCATCGCTGGCACAGTTACACTGGCGCTTTGGCTGCTCCATGAAATACAATCTGTGGAAGTGAAGGTACGATGGATGGATGGATGGATGGATGGATGGATGGATGGATGGATTGGCATTGTTCAGCTGACACGGTGCTGAAGTTGTGGATGTGAGTCATATGGACGAGTGCTGGTTGAACATGTCTGAGCCCAGGCTGTTGCTTTTTAATGCCCCCTGGTGCATTTTTCCCCCTCGGTGAGAAGATCTACTCTGACCTCGCGCTACATTTCATCACCTTAAACTACATATGTTGAAGGTCTTTTCATCTGAGGCTTTTATGTTCCCACCACTTTTCAATGCACCACAGGCTACATTCTGCCTGCTGCACCTGTAATATCAATATAAACATATTGATATTAAATGTTTCTTTTTAAACATATTTTTCAACCTGTCAATTTTTCTGAGAATTAGACGATTTAACATTTTTCACAGACGTATTTGGCGCGTCTCCCCTTTCCGCTGCCATTTTGAATGTATGATGCCATAACTCAAAATGACAGAGATACACAGATAATGTATTTATGTGTTTATTATTATTATCACAGGGACAGGGCAAAGCCTCTCAGCCAGTTTACATCTGTAGACCCTGTCCTAGAGACTGAGACAACATCTCTGTAATAAGTGAGTGGAACTGTGGATCAGGCTTTTGGGGATCCACCTCCTGGTGATTGGTAAACGGTACTCCAGCTTACATAATTCAGAGTTTGTGAATGAAAAGGATGGATAGAGATGGTTTTCTCGTTTTGTCGGGAAAAGAAATTGAAAGGTCTGCAGAGAGCTTTGACCTCAGCCATCCAACACCTCTGGGATGATTCAAAATGCAGACGGCATGTTGGGCCTTATCGCCTGACATCAGCTCCTATCTTTAGTAATGTTCTTGTCACTGAATGGGAGCAAATTCCTGCAGCCAAGTTTTAAAGTCTTGAAAAGGCTAAAACTAGAAGAGCGGAGGCTGATAAAGCAGCTTCCTGATGCCTCTGGTTTTGTGTTCAGATATTTAGTAATCACTTAACACACGCATGTACGAGCCTGACTAAGACGACTAAAGCGGGGTCGTGGAGAAGTGGCATGAGATGGTGCAGCGCTGAAGCTTATGTAAGGCTTTGTATGCACGGCAGCCAGTTATGAATCATATAATTCACTTAGCATGCACATGTGGGGAAATAAATTCATATACGGCCCAGGCCTATAGTGTGGGCTTTGATCCGTGCACGCTCGTAAACAGACTTCTTATCAAAGCATCCTTTGATTCTATGGCCAGTGAACCCAAGGCTACTCATTGTAGGTCACGCTGAGAAGCTGCATTAGATATGAGTGAAAACTGACAAATTAATTAAGTCAGTCCTCAGTTTGAACCCAATTTTGAGGCACTTTGACGTCAGCAACACAATGAGACTTTCTTGAAACAGTCAGTTGGCTGTTGAGCCTCATCCCCAGGTGAAATAATATGAGAGAACCTCCAAAGGTTGTCATGAGCCTGGATTTTATTCTCTTATTTCCTGTTTTATTTTGAAATTGTGTCCTCATGTGTCACATGTTGCTTTTCAGTTCCTTTTCTCCCTCTCTCCCTTCTTCCAGTGTTTTACCGTTCCTTTTCCCTCACCTGTTGTTTTCCCGCCTCTCTCCATCTGCACCTCATCCCCTTGTTAGTGTGAGTGTGGATAGTCTTTGTTCTTCCTCGTGTCTTTGTCAGTTCCTTATGTTTTCTCCCGTGTTTTTAGTTCCTTTTGTTGCTACCATGTGTTTTTGTTCTTTTGACTCATTTTTGGTTTTCCTGGATTCTTGGTTTTTGTGTATCATTCAGCTTTTGTTTGGTAAATCTCGCCTTTAGTTTCTGGATCTTGTCTGCCTCTCAAGTGTTTCTGCAATTGGGTCCTACCCTTCTCTCGTAGCTGTAACAAAGGTTCCTATGGTCCCTGAGGGGGAAGTTCCTGCAGGGGGGGACATGGATTTTGAGTGAATGGGCCTGTAATAAAACTACACGTCGATATGTTTCTGTAACCTTAAAGCAACATTATGTAGAAATTGGCATTTTTGTGTGATTTGGCGCCCCCCCATCAACACAGAGTTATGTGTTGAAAATGTGTTAGCTGAACTAAACGTGTGTAACGTTGTGATCCGACCCTCTCACTGAAGTTACACAGTGCAGAAACAAGTGACGGAGGCACCATTCATCTTGTTACAAGACGCTGTACCATCAACATGATTCATAAGCTGTTAGGAGGTAAAAGATAGTTACATAATGTTGCATTAAGAGCGGGATCACATTAATGTTGACAGCCTCAGATATTGGCTCATAGTAGCTCTTCCATCTGTCAGGACATCAGGTTCAACAAATCCACAACTCAGCTGTCAGCTACAAGGTAGTAATCAGTGCAAAAGGACCAAAGAAGGAAAGCAGGTTTTACACAAATCAATATTTAACGCTGCTGCCGATGGATGATCGCAATCAGTCTGCATCATCGTTTCAATGAAGACTTAGAAATGTCTGGCAGAATCAAAGAAAACATAGACTTCTTAATGGGTGAATAACAACTACAAGATTATTTAATAATTAGCCAGAATGTGATAAAATTTGCATCGGTTTTTACATCTCTTTGATGCAATAAATGAGATGTATGCTTGTACTGTATAAGCTTTATTATCAGGGAGGAAAATAATTAAATTATCCATCAGGAGATGTTATTACATTATCGGGCAGTTAATTACATTAACATATTTTATCACATTCTGTGCTCATCATCTGAAGAGACTATAAATCTGGCACGTAATTGCTTTGCTTGGTGCACACACACACACACGTAAACACACACACACACGTAAAACACACACACATACACACACACACACGTAAACACACACACACACACAATAAATGGACAAATAATCTCAGTGACCCAGGAGGACATCTGAAAACATCTGAGGCCTGAAGGATTTACTGTACCTGCAGTGAGTTAATTTACCTGTGCTCAGTTTACAGCTGAAAGGAGGAGAATAAAAATCCACCAGGCGAAGTTTACTCCACCCACACCATGTTGGATTGGTCTTACGGTTGACTGTTCATTAACGAAATGCCCAGTACCAATTAATCTTTGCTATCAAAGTTTACAGGCTATATAAGAGCAGAACATCACTGCATTTTAAGAAAACAGCTGACATCATGTGTACATAAAGTACATATTTGTCTGAGTTCGCTGCTATGATTGGAAAACTAGATCACACTACCTTGCTCAGCATGCCCCGCCCTACTCTGCCTCTTATTGGCTACATCCTGCCAAGTAATGCACATGTGCAACTCTCACCAAAGGTTGAAAATTAAAGTATGTAAACCTGTTCTACCAGGAACCCCAAATATAAAGTATAAACCTTTAAGTTCACATAATATGACCTCTTTAAGTTGTTTTAATGCTGCCGGATGGATTCAGCTGTTTAGTGTGAATCCCCAGCAGCAACACAACCAAACAAAGGCTGCTTGTTGTGTTTTGCATTGTGAGGTAAACTTTTCACCTGCGACCTCTGGAGACATTTCTGAGGCTCTCTTCTAATTTCCTCTTAGTTGTCTCCGGTGTGAAAATGTCCCTTGATTGATCGTGTCAATTACAGGAGCTTATTTCCAGGCACGGGCGGGGCTGCTGTTGTTGTTGCTCTCAAGTAGCAGTCAATGGATGTCATAGATTACTTAAAGCCCTTTTAAGTCTTGCTGCAGTTTATATAGCCTAATAACAGGACGAACCAACTGGGACATAAATTACTGAGGCTACAGCTGCTACAGAAGGAAGCCAACAAACCATCTGAACACAACTAAACACACCATGTCTCTGCAAACAGCAGCATTTTAATTAATGTACAACATTATGAAAACCTCACATCAGTCAACCTTCACTTAGTGTCACACATGACATTTCAGATAGATAGATAGATAGATAGATAGATAGATAGATAGATAGATAGATAGATAAGTTTATTGATCCCTGAGGGGAAATTTGGTCATCATAGCAGCGGGTACATTCAAGTACAAATACAATCAAATATAAGGGCAGATATAGAAACGATGATAAACAAAGTACAATATACAATAAAATGCTTAAGTAGTTATGGAATAAAGTAAAATATTGAGGTATATAAAATAAAATGCCGAGGTAAGTGGAACATGAAGTGCAGGAGAATAAGGTGCAGGTTTATTTACAGATAATAATTATTTATTTACAGATAAATAATGCAAAGTGTGTGTTGCTGAGTGGGCGTTGTAAAGTCTGAATGATTTCTGAGCTGTTCTTTGAGGCAGCAGGTTGAATGAGTCGGCTGCTGAAGCTGCTCTTTAGCTTGTCCATGATCGCCAGCAGCCTGTCCTGCACCACGTCCTCCAGGAGGACAAGCTTACAGCCAACAGCAGACCCGGCCTTAATGAGTTTGTTCAGTCTGTTTGCGTCCCTCACTTTGATGCCTGCACCCCAGGACACCACAGAAGAAGATGGTGCTCGTAACAACAGACTGATAAAACATCTGGAGCATCTGCAGACATTAAAGGACCTGAGCTTGAAAAGAGCTTGAAACAGAATGAATTTTTAGTTTTCAGAATTTTTTTTTTCATGTCATAAAAATAAGTTTACAAAAAAATAAGTTAGATATTTTACATATTTTTCTGAAAAATCAGAAAAAAAACTTTTTTGAAAAAGTAGCTTTTTCTGTTAAAGTAACTATTTTTTAAAAAAAGTACCTTTTTTCTGAGGAACAATTTTGAAAAATATTTATTTGGCAGCTGGTGTTCATAAAGCTTTATAAAGGGTTAATGAACACTTTATTTAAAGAGAACACGTCACTGTACATGTTTATTTACAACCCATCTGTTGTACATTTACTGCCTAGAAATACAGGGCAGGCTGTAACATTCAAGGCACAGTTCAATCCTCCACACAACACAAATGTGTTCATACAAAAAAAAAAAAAAGGTTGGAATGTAAATAATGACACACGGTAAACTTTATCAGAGCACTTGAACAAAAGACATTTAAAATTAACACGTTAACGTTTGAACTGGACCTCAAAATATACAACCCAACAATGTTTATTTGGAAAATATCACTGGTATCTTTCTATGCTCCAAATTTTAGGGACAGTTGTCCAAGAGATAAACCAACAGCTCTGATATGAATCACAAAATGTACATACTTAATACATTTGCTGTACAAGTGGTAATAGGCACCAGATATTCAAAAGCTTCCTTCATCCATTTTGATGTAAATCTTTTAGTTTTCCCTGGAGTGATATAAAAGTCGACGTCAAAATCTTTTCCCCAGTTCTCAAGTCGTAAAGACAGGAGAGACGTAAAGAAAATGGATCTTAGCAAACAAATTCAGGAGAGAATAAAAAATGATGTCTGAAACCAAATGAAATATTTTTTCTAAAAAGGGTAATATTTTCTGAACAATGTGTCCTTCTACAAAAAGTTTTAGAAAAAAATATCCTTTCTGAAAAGAAGTTTCACGTGTGAAACTGTGACACAATCAGGACGGTTTTTGTGTGAAACTGAAATGTTTCAGGAGAGAACGTTGACTTCAAGACTTAGAAATCGGATCTCACTGAATTCAAGACGGAATAAAAAAATATATAAAAGGAAAAAAATATTTTTATGATATTTTCTTATATTTTCTGCAAAATAAATTGTGGGAAAAAAAAATTCAAAATAAGATTATGGAAAAATAATCTTCCCCCAAAAAAATGATTTAACACCAAAAATATTTTCACATTAAAAAGAAAAAGTGAATTTATATATTAATTATATTCAAACAGAATTTTTTTTTTTTTTCATGTCTCAAGTCACAAAAACAGGAGTGTGTTTTTACAGATGGAAAAAAGGATCCTGGCAAATTTTCACAGAAACCATGAGCACCTTTAAGTGTGTTTTCTGCTTCTAATAAACATCTGAAGTTTAACTCTTCACATGAAATTGCACAAGCTGCTTGACAAGAAACTTGAAGCAGGTCAAACCAAGACTTCACATCTGTATAACTGGCTATAAGGAATATGTCTAACTGAAATACAAAACATGGTTAAAAATCTGACCATGCAATTCATTTTAACTGTAAAGTGACTGACTTGGATGTAAAATACTAACAAAACACTACAGCTTGTACCAAAGTAGAAAATGTTTTACTTCGTTTTCTTGCCTTTAATGTTAAGTACTTTTAAAAAAAACGTAAGAGGTGGATAAATTAAATAAATTCACAAATATGCAGCCGAATTTAAACAAGAAATCAGGGCATCAAAACATCTTTTACGCATCTTCAGCCCTCCATACTCCACCACAAAAACAAAGTTGTAAAGTCCTGAAACGATGGTGCTGCATTGTAACGTCACACTCTCACCACAAACAAAAGCTTTGGTGAAATGTTAAACAGACAAACAAAAAGGAAACCGTTTTATCTCCACTTTAAATGTTTGTTAGTGGATTTACAGGGCTGTTATATTCATAGAAAAATTACAAAAAATCTCTGCTGGCAACAGAAAAGGCACGGATGATGATTCTGTTTTATGGTCCTCAGGCAACAAACTTGTTCTTGGTGGTGGAGCCGCTCTTTGTGGCCGTGTCGGCATGCGACTGGTATCCAATGATCACTTTTGGCGGAACGCCTAATCTCTCTTTATACACACGCCTACAGAGGCAGGGAGAGAAGAAAGACGTGTAAAGCACATTAGCAAATGCACACAGGAAAACATTTCTAAACCTTCATATGTGACAATAACCGACACAAGAAGCCCTACAGACCTACAGAGACGGGCCTATATATTAAACTATCTGTATTCTCCTTCAGTAGCACAGTAGTCTGCTGATGCTGGATCTGCAGACATATTCTGCTCAACAGGGATTTCCTGCACAGCTCTGAAATACAGAAGAGTATCAGGGCCGAGAAAAAAAATATTTTTATTGTGCACTTCAAGAAAAAAAAATCCTCTGAGTGAAACGTTCTGTGTGTAGTGTACCAATTTCTTCAAAGTACTAATAGTGACAAAAACTATACAGTGTTTGAGCTAAAAGAGAAATTATTTCTGTTACTAAAATCTGTTCTTAAGTACAGTTTCACCAATTCAAGATATTTTGTTGAGGCAGTCACATTCGCTGTGATGTGGTCTTGAAATATTAACTTTACTTCTCAACATCTCGATTGAATTGAACAATTGTATTTCACCATTATTTGACATTTTTCTTGAGGTGCATTATAATTTTTTTCTCCTCACCCCTGGCCTTAATACTCCATACTGACAGTCTGAGAGCTGGACAGAAAACCCCAGTGTCATATTTAGGGCTAACTGAGTATCCATCACTGTACAAGAGTGTAAAATTCAAGTAGCTTATTTCAGCTTCTGGGGTTAAAACACTTGTGAGTGAAGGTAACACACAACATGTGTGCATGTATAAAGAGAGCTACTGACATGTTAAAATTTGCCACCAATATTTGTGGCATGTCTGAGTTACCCTATGTGTGTGATGGCTTCTTTGTTTTCGTAGTCTGTGGTCCATATTGCAATTTTGTCTCCTTTGGCTCGGATGTTAATGACGGCTCCACAAACATCATCGCTGTGATCATCAAAGGCTTCACCGACAAGACACAAGAGCTGCAGGAAAAACACACGTTATTCCTAAATGCCTTGTTATTGCCGAGCAGACATTCTGACTTCTCACAGGAGGAAAAGCACAGGTGCCACACTTAACAATAACTCAAGTGTCCCAGGAAGCCATGACATGCTACAGTGAATCAGCATGCACTCTGGAAAATGACAGCATCTTTCACAGAAGATCATGCTGAGCTGGGTGCATGGATTGAGAGAGGTGTGCTGCTGTGTATGAGCGCCTCCTCCTGACTTCATTTAGTTATTATTCCTGCTGGCTACAAGTAATGTCAAAGCAATTTCATTGTGCTTTTTTATGCCAGCATTATCTTACAACAGACATATTGAAACAGTAAATCCCTGTACGTTATAAGATATAAAAGTACCGCCTTGAATTATGTTTCTGTAATTATTTTGCATATGCTCCCAAGTGTGTTAGACACTGTGGGGGTTACAGCTGAAAGAATAAGGCTAAGCTCGTCACCAGTGCCATTAAAGTACATCTCAGCAACACTTTAATGGAATAAACAAATGTAGTTATAGTCAGCTCCACTCGTGCCCTAATGATGGGGCTGTGGAATTACAAAGCCTATTAATTTACATATTCACAGTAGTTGATGTTTTTTTCCTGGCAGCTGTAACTGTGCTGCTGTCAGCCTGGATTATGTGTTTAACTTATTTCTCTATTCCTCTAATATATAGCTCACTTTTTGTTTGTCTGCTGCTGGTTATAGTCCATGTTTGTGAGTATTCAAACACTGAAAACACTTCCTCTTTTACGCAACCGTGCGCATGTCTTGATATGGAAGACCGACTTATCGACTTGATAACCACCTTCATGTGAACACTTGGTGCAATTCTTTGTGAAGTCAGATAACTGAAACATATCTCAGTCATGCTGAACACACTTGGTAGTACAGAAACCAAAGCAGCTATAAAAACATTTTATTTACACAGGTGCTTTTACCGTCTTCCCTGGGGGGAAAAAAATAAAAAAAAATAAAAAATACAGGTAAATCAGAGATGCACCAATTTTTAAATGTTGGGCCAATAACAACACCAATTGTTTGTCATTTTGTTTTTCTCATCATTTATTCACCTTTTGTGCTTGGAAATAAACAAAAATAACTTTGAGAGCAACTGATTCAAAAGCACATTCATTAATATAGCCTTACAAATAGATGTAGCTCGTAAAAGTGCCGGTGCAGAATTGGTATATCACAGCGGATACACACTGGTCACTGCCACCATTGAATTTCAGTTAATTTGCCGATAGGGGGCGATATTGGTGCATCACTAGATTAGACATAAAAGACATCACTAAAGTTATCTGTACACAACAAGACTGAACATACCGTCTCCAACCAGAACCGATCCAGGTCTGCTTTACGCTGCTGCTTGGACAGAGTTATCAGCCAGCGGCCACCTCGTCGATTCTGTTCATCCTCCCACATCGGCTCAATTCCATCCTGCATCCAAATAAAGGTCAGAGTTTATGATACCATAAATATTCCATGATGAACAAAAGGCTTTATTTTGTCAGTTTCCCTTTAGATCACAACCAAATGTAGATCAGTTCTCAACTTCTGTTTTTGTTCCTCTAAAAGCATAATCTGAATTTAAAAATTCATCTGCTGATCATGGCAACAGTCAAGAAACAGCTGGTCTTTTTAAATATGTATTTGTAACCATGTTGGCATGTAAATGTGGCAACTCAAGTAGCATCTGACAGCAGGAACTTGTCACCACCACACTGTATTACAAGACGAGCGGAAGTCAAAGTTTTATTTGCCATTTCACTGGTACAGAATGAACAGGAGGTGATATTCGGCACTGTTAATTTCTTGAATGTGTGAGAGGGCTCCAACACCGTCCTGTCCCGCTAAATGAATGTGACTATCTATTAACAGGGGACGCTGAGACAATTCAGGGTTTTAAGTGGGTATAATTGTACAATGTTGAAAGACAGTCATAAGAGAACTCTTACCTTGAAGAGCGAGTAGTCACAGCCAGACATCAAGTTACTTGATAGCTGAATGTGATTGTATAATCTGTGAAAGATGGAGGATATTTTATGGATTACAGTATGTTACAGAAAACCTTTTAGCACCCAGACATGCAACATAATCTCACACATCACAAGCAACTGTCAGTAGGACCGTGAGGATGTAAGAAAGCATTGATGTTTGGTACACACCTATAAATCTAACAGCCCCATTTCAGTGAAAATGTAAATTATAATGCAACAAATATCATTCCCATTAACTGTGAATGATCTTTTAATGCACACATGTGCAGTATATGGCAATAATGAACTTACGCCCAGAAGTCTTCCACAGTGTCAAATTTGGAGATGAGACGAAGATTAGCTTGCCATGTTTTGCTTTTGTCATTCTTGAAAAACCAAAGAGCCCACCTGCAAATCAAAGAAGAGTCAGACTGACAGCAGGGCTCCCCTCATTTGTCAAGTGGCTCATCAACAACTTGTTTCACTGGAAGAGATTTACAATGAAACTGCTGAACCTCATATTGGGATGAGATAAACTTGCTCCAACCCAAGCCCCTTCACTGATTAGACATATCTCATATAACCAATAAGGACTCTTCAATGTCCCATCATTAAAATTCTAAACTGTAGTAATGCACTTGTTCATCATGTTATCTGCACAATAACTTCATGACTCTACTTGCTGGGGGAAAACTAAAACCAGACTTACTTGTTCTGTAATGGATGCTTGATGTACGATTCAGGACTCACAACCTTCTGAATGGCTGCATTGCTTTGTTCCTTCTGAGGATTTGTAGCAACTGAAGAGGACACCTGAGAAACAAGACGTTTGCAGAAGACGCATTAAAACTTTTAGAGAATTGTCCAAAAATGTTGGGATGTACTGCCGTTTGATGACAGCGGCTGGCACCGTTATACTCCATTTAATCATCTAACTTGTCTTCAGTTTCAGATTTGGGAAAACCTATTTTTACTGTTGAGAGTATATGACAGTGGATAGGAAGTATAAGGGGTGCATGTAATGATTATTTTCACGGTCAAGTAAACTATATGTCAAAAATGTTGAAAAATGCCATAGATGGAACCTCATCTTGTTTTGTTCAATTTACTGATGGAGAAAAAAAAAGGGCTGAAATGGGGATTTTTTCCAAAAAATTTAAACCATTTGATCGATTCTCGAGCTAGTGTGTGATGTGTTTAATAATTAAATGCTGACTGATAACTCATTGCAGCTTTAAGGGGTATTTTTGTGTATAGAGGAATGTGTTTGTATTGTTTACTTTTGTTGTGCATCTCTGTTGTTCTTGTCTGTATTATTTCAGTGCTTCTGTGTATTTTGGATCAAATGCATTGATAATGAAGTAAATTTGATTTGTTTTGAACCTCATCCATGAGACCAATACTGAACAATATTTAAATTTACTGTGTCTTAAGTTTGCCTTTGTGTTGCGGTCTTTGGTATGCAATGTCCACGACGATATTGCACTTTTTTTTTGCATATAACTTGACTAAATCCCACCAACCAAATGTAACAGGGACACATTAGGATTCATTAACCAACCAGGCTGGTGACCGAGGGCCACCAGGCTTTAACCTGGTTAGATAACACACTCCCTGTTTTGCTTAAAACATACTTTTTTTTTATTTTGATGTGTAAACTCCACCGTGTTATATATTTTATTTGTTAATTTCTATTTAAATTCAGTTAGAGAACTTTACTGCCGACCCCAGCTCAAATAAAAGACAAGATGTTACTTTAAGTGGACAAACTAACTCACAATAAAAGAGCTTTTACTGTCTCACAAAAAGCTTACCAACTGGGACGGGTGGTGTGTTGTGTCTGGAGAAATAACTTCAGACACAATGAGGTGGCAAATAAAATTTTTCACAAGATTGCTTAAAAACAGATGGGAACGTACTGACTCCTGCTGCAGTGAACATTAAAAAATACTATGGTGGCCTGTGTTTTTAATTTTGCTTTATTTCACTATATTCTCTAGAGCTGCCAATCTTATTCATTCTCCTTGATTCTCGTGTGTTCTGTGTAGTTTATTTCAACCTATATTTCACGTGAAGCCCCTTTATAACCGTGTTTAGATGAGCGCTGTATGAATAAAGTTACTATCATTAACTCAACATGAAGTTCAGGAGAGTGGAGGGCGTACCTTCTAACGTTATGATAGTAACTTAAGTCAGCTTTAAACTAGCACAAGTTAAGTTTTAAATCCTGTACCGCTCTGCTCACGGTGCTAGCTCACGTTTAGCTAGCTGTCGGCACCGTGTTGTGAAGCAGTGCCCGGAGGCGGTGGACAGTTAACGTGCACCGCCTCTCATTCATCCGAGCATCAGAGTCGGTCTCTGGGTACCGACTCGGGTCTCCGCCCCGGTCACTCCGGGTCCTCACCCGGCGTCACTCCCCGGGTTTGACTACACTTCCGCGGCAGTTAGTAACACCAACGTTCTCAACGGCGACTAACGGCTGTGTCGCCGCTACGTTAACGACTTCTGTTACCTGCCACAGGTAAACAAATGGAAGTCTACACAACCACAGAACATGGCAGCCTCAACAACCCGCCGTTGTGTGTTTATAGTTCATGATTTCACGGGGGATAAAAGTAAAACCAAAGCTGAGGCTGACTCAGCCACCGCTGTGCTGCTGTACACTCACCACCAGGGCGGTCGCCATCTTCTAGAAATCACGCTCGCGTTTTCTGTCGTGTCTTAAAATAGTGAATGTGATTGGGCCAGCTGGAACTCAACATCGCGCATGCGCAAGAGGGTGGACAAAAGTACACTGAGGGTTTGTTTGACTGATGTTATCCTGAAATCATCGACCACAATCACCAAGAGCAGATCATCAAAAAGTCCTCCTGTTACCTGAGGAAGTCAGTCTGCAGGTGTCAGGTGATGAGCAAAGTTCACATTAATTAAATTACATGAAGTTGAATCAAAATCAAATACATTTTCTTTACATCACAGTCACATTGCCTTAGTGGGCTTTACAGTCTGTACAGTGAACAATCTTCTGTTCTTAGACCCTCGAATCAAGTGAGGAAAAACTTTCCATATTAAAAAAATATATATATACTATTGACAGGGAGAAAGATGGAAGATACCTCATGAAGCCTCTCCCAGAACGTACAGGAGAAGTTTGCATGTACAGAACATCCATCCATTATCTGAAACCACTTATATTATATATATATTTCATAGGTATAATGCATGATGCAAGTAAGTCATATAAAATATAATAGAAGCGACAACTGAGTAGGTCGAGGCATCACCAAGTGAGGCCCACATGACCTCCACTCCACGATGGTGACCTGGAAAATGAAAGGTCGCATGAGATAATCAGCAAAAATAAAAACATCAGAGTGTAAAAAGATTTAAATTTCACAGAAGCACAGATATAAGGGGACAGTCAAACTGAAGATGGCAATGATCCATGGGAGCCCGGAATAATGATGATCCAGACCTCTCAATGGGTGAGGCAGCAGGGGGCAGGAGGGAGAGAGGGGCTCCAAGAAAGGAGCCTGAATGAAAAGAGGAGGAGAAAGCTAGAGAGAGAGGAGAGAGTGATGTCCATCATACCAGAAGTATTTCCTCAAATTAAAAGTGTTTAAAGTATTTCTGATTCTGAAAGCAAGAGATTATTAATAAAATACCATGTGTATAGAGAACTAAAACTGAGTGAATCTGTCTCTACAAGGTGGTCAAGCAGAGGATTCTGAAGCCTGTTTGACCAGACAAATATGGTAATTTAGCATTTTGACTGAATCATCCCAGTCTTTTACCAATATAGCTGATACTAATCAGGAGATCGGGCTGATTTATTTAGCCCTCGATCAAAGTCACAATCTTGAACGTTATCACACTAGACTCAAAAAGAATCTTAATTGGCACACAAACGAGATGATAAAGATTCAAAAATACACTGTAAGCCTGACAGTTCACCTTGGCAAAAGACGTTAATGTCTCGTGTTACTGCTCGTCTTGTAGTTAACATACACTAATCTATTAGGGACTTAGGGACATTGGGAAATGGGTGCATAAACCCAAACCCCATGTTCTCCAAGGCTTGAACTCATCCTCAACACTCCACTGTCAAATAAAAAAGAAAAATATATTATATCTTACATCTAGCTTGTGGAAAATTGCACTGCGCTGGAAATACTTCAAAATGACCCAACAGGCTGAGTTAGATGAAATGTTGCACATTTATTCTACAGTGTGCACGCTTAGCAGAGATATGCACTGATGACCTGTGCTGCCTCAGCCGGGAGGCTAACACAACAGCAGAACACTGATGGTGGGTGATTGTAATTATCTTTGACACAGGATGAAGCTTGTGATCCAATCAGGCTGTGGTATGCTATCTCACAGTTTGTGATGACTTTACCGAAAAGTTCATGTAAGTGCAGTCTTCACCAGAAATATTCAACTAATTCTAACTGGGATTATTTATCGCGTTTATGTTTTGTGATATTCAGTGTCCATCTCAATACGTGCATTAAGTATGAATGTGGTATTGTTTACTGTAGCTGTCGTGTAATATGATTAAATGCTGCGATCATGCGTTGAAGTGTTGGAGCAGTGAATAAAACAGGACTGACAGAGACTCATAGTTTCAAACAACTTTAATGACAGTTTTTGCGTCAAATAGTTAAACTGCTGTTGTTCTAATACTGAAACCTTTGTCATCTAAACAAATTAACAAGTGCAGAGAGAAACATTAAGTGCTGCTGCAACCATGGAGGGAGCTTTTTTAAAGGCCGGATGTGAAAGAGGTCGTGTTTCAGGCACTTCAGAAGGTCAGCACTGTGCGGATACTGCAATGAGAAAAACAAAATAATTACCAAAAGAAAAACTATTTTAAAAAAAACTAGTCAATACAGCAGCAGAAGGGTTTTAGAAACAAATGAAACTGGAGCAAACACTGTTATGCAGACCGGATAATTCACGTTTTTCTCACCTCTTTCCAGCGTGCATGAGCTCAAATCCTTCATTGATCTTCTCGAAGGGCAGCGTGTGGGTCACAAACTCATCCACCTTCAGCTTCTTACTCATGTAGTCTTCCACCAGTTTGGGAACGCTCTCCACACTCTTCCACCCTGGAGATAATTATCAAAACCCGTTTAACAACTTGCATTATTATTTAGCCAAAAATGTTTGAATGGCACTGCTGTCTCAGCAAAATTCCTCCGTCACTGGCGAGTCACCCAGTTAACACAAGTAGCTGCTCAGCCTTTACCTGGTAGAAATGCTCATAAAATACTGAAGTGTTTCACATGCTGAAATTTAAAACATTCAATGATCACCACAAGGCTGATAACACACCGCTGCAAATACATGCATTTTCATTGGAAATCAGTTTCTGTATAGATCATTTGGACTGAAAGATGGAAAAGTTTGAGCTACGTTTTAATAAAAAGTTACAGTTGAATATAAAGTTTAATGACCCATAATTAAGGGTAATTTTGGTTTGGCAATTTGAAAGGTTTTAAACTTGCAGAAAGTTGGAAATGCAGTTAAACCACATAATGCTCTTCATGACAAGTCATTTTCTAACGCAGACAGTCACCTCCAAAGGCCGTGCCCCTCCACACTCGGCCTGTCACCAGCTGGAATGGTCTGGTCGAGATCTCCTGTCCAGCTCCGGCGACACCGATGATGACACTTTCACCCCATCCTTTATGGCACGCCTCCAGAGCAGCTCTCTGAAACAATAACATGCTCATTTCTGAATGCTAATTTACATGCGGCTTGTGCCTCCTGTTGAAATTCACTCAACACTACGTGCCTGTTGACTGGCTCTACCATGTTCACCTGACAATCAACCCGGATGATGAATCAACACATCCTGACAGTGTTTTCTATGTTGTTTACTTCCATTTCTGTAAGATGGTTTGATCACAAAGTCTCACCATGATTTGCACATTTCCGATGCACTCGAAAGAATAGTCCACACCCCCGTCAGTCATCTCCACCAGAACCTCCTGGATGGGCTTGCTGTGGTCCTTGGGGTTCACAAACTCAGTGGCTCCGAACTCCTTGGCTATCTCAAACTTGGCGGGGTTGAGGTCTATACCAATTATCCTGGTTGCCCCAGCAACCTTGCAGCCCATAATAACAGCTAGGCCAACAGCTCCAAGGCCAAAAACAGCACATGTAGAACCGGGCTCGACCTGAATGTGCATGAGGA
The DNA here is from genome assembly GCF_904848185.1 of Acanthopagrus latus. NCBI lineage: Eukaryota > Metazoa > Chordata > Actinopteri > Spariformes > Sparidae > Acanthopagrus > Acanthopagrus latus. The sequence continues at coordinate 29,313,721 of NC_051056.1, forward strand.
AGAATGGCAATGTGAGAACTCAAGTATCACTGAATAATTCTGCATTCAGCAAGTCTGTGAAAGAACTTTAAAGTCAGCTAGTCACATTTAATTATACAAATATCACAGTTGGGTTTTCCTGTATTTCAATTTCTTTCTTTTTAATATATGCAAGAACCAGGGAAGATAGAGGAGAACAAAACTTGGAAGCGAACACCAAAATTATGGGATTCCATGTCATGCTTTCTGAATACATGCCAATAAATAAATGTTTTTTAATTTTCTCGTGAATTGTTAACATGTCAGAAACTGACATTTCTGGGTCAAAATAATGTCACAACATTAAAAAACAACAACAACAACTTGAAAAGAAAGCCCTTTGGCAACAGCTCATTTCACATTATATCTTGCATGAGTAATGAGGGTGACCCATTTCAGAGTGAAACCTGCAAACAATGAGAAGAATTTCATCCCTTCATTGTGTCCTCTGGGCGACAAACTTGTTCTGCATAACAAGCTTTAAAAAATAAAATGTGTCACAGTTATCTTACAGCACTTTTCTCACTTGAGAAAGAAAGTCAGGAAACAATGCTTCCTTTTTTGATGCAGTCTTCAAAGCCTCGCTCCACCAAAGTGCTTTCAGTGTCGTAACCTGTACGTCACCTGTAATCAATGTACACATATCCAAGATTGTTTCTGTCTTTCCGCTGCATACAGTGATGAAGGCACTTTAACCATCGGTTGGGAAACAACAGGGGAAGCTCGTCTTAGTCTCCACTCATGAGAACACTGCACATTACTGCAAGACTGACAACATATACAAACCGCTGACCTCTTATGACATCTGTTCACTCGCATTCACTGCCTTTGCATTGCCACTGTTTGTCAGTCACTCAACCACACACTCCCTTCTCACAGCGCACACATTTTGTATACATTTTTCTCCCAGTATGCGGTTGTTTATAACAACAAGTAAACACGTTTTGTTTGAGAAAAGGCTGCAGGCAGAAAGATGTTGGGAAATCCTGTATCAGGGTGCAGATGACGAGATAACTCGGGTTGTTCTGACTGACCAAACTGTGGTCTGCGGTGGAATCGTTCACATTTTGTTAAAGGAAATGCAAAAATAACTGTTCTAAAGTGTAAAGAACTGAACTGGACTACTTGGTGGAAACATGGTTGTAGCACAGCACGGCCTACATCCTGTGATACCCACCTTGGCAGTATTAAGAGCAGCGCCGTAACCTGTAGAGATGCCACATCCAAGAAGACACACTTTATCCATTGGGGCCTTCTCGTTCACCTTGGCCAGCGAGATGTCGGCCACGACGGTGTACTCCGAGAAGGTGCTGGTCCCCATGAAGTGAAACACCTGCTTCCCCTTGCAGGTGAAGCGTGAGGTCTTGTCGGGGAGGAGGCCCTGGCCCTGGGTAATTCTGCAGGGTGCAACCAAAGAGAAAAGGTGATTTCTTTTCATCAGTGCACGATGAAACGCTCAAACTGATGATGACTGAGCTTTGATTTGTCTGAGGTGCAGGGCATGACCCTGTGAGTTCAACTACTGAAGTCACAAATAAATAAACAAAATCAATTTCAGTTTTATATCTCAAGGATGCATAAGTTAGTCACAGTATTACCGAATTTTCTGGCACAGGTTGGTCTTGGGATTTTTGCAGAATTTGCATTCACCACACTGCGGCACATACAACGGGATGACAGTGTCGCCTGGGAGAAGAGGGGAAATGTAAATAATTAGAAATTACGCAAGAAATGTTTATTCACATAAGCATACAGATGTTTAAATTCCAATATCTTGCCCGGCTGCTTCGTACCTGGCTTGAACTTGGTGACACCCTCACCAACGCTCTCCACTGTTCCAGCACCCTCGTGACCCAAGATGACGGGGAAAAGCCCCTCGGGGTCACTGCCGCTCAGAGTGTAGGCATCCGTGTGACACACCCCGGTGGCAAACAGCTGAGAGGCAGAGAGTCGGTTCACTATCGGTTAGACACAGCTGCTGCACGCAAGAAGTCAGTCCTAACATCAACACTGTTCTTATCACCGGATGTCAAACTAAAGCATCCCTGAGACTGTAGGTTTTAGGCTTCTCACGCTGATATAACAGCCCCCTAAAAAGGGAATACTAGGCTAAACTGAAGCTGAAAGGCTCCACAATATGATAAGAAATATATACTGCAGTTAACTCGACTGATTGCGACATGATTCATGATTACTGAGAATCATATTTATTGGTCCAAAACTTGATTTTAACTGAAGAAATATTAAAAATCATGATGATGCGACATTTGTTGGGGTCTGCAGCAAACAAACATGTTTTTCTTTACATCTGGATTTGCAGACCAGACCATCTTCACAGCTCTGTGGTACTTTCATCACTCAGTTTAACTGCAGCTTCTGTGATTTTTAATATTTCACATATCGATATTCCCTGATGCAATCTTTCTCACTGAGCTGGACATACACATGTTTGCAGACAGGATTCTTGTTAGTATTATTCATGTCAGGGCTTGTTTGGTTTACCTTGATGCGAACTTCATGGGCATTGGGTGGAGCCACCTCCACCTCCTCAATGGAGAGAGGCTTCCCAGGTTCCCAGGCCACAGCTGCCTTGCACTTGATCACCTGAGGGCAAAGTACAGCAGTGAGGAGAGTCGGTGGGTCGGCTGCAGCTGGTGTGTGGCAGCTCCAGCTGGCTGCACAGTGGAGCTGACCTTTGAACTGTCCGAGTTTATGCGAAGCCCCTGAGAGCTGTTCCACTTCAACTCCTTTAACCCTTTAGAGCAGTTTTCAGCTGAAACTGAGTGGTGACTGGTTTTAATCACTCTTTATTTACCACTGTTAAATACGTCTCTCGGGATCCGTATTACAGCTACTTACTCAAACCGGTGTTTGCTGAGTGACCCGGGTCAGTAGCGGAACAGTGATTCTTTGCACTTGTTCATTCAGCGCATGTGAATGTTTGCACGTCAGTTTGGAGAAGCTTGTTTTATTTTTCTGTGCTACAAGTTAAATGTCTGCCACCGTCACGACACATACATGTAGAATAATGCATTCAAAACGACGCATTTCTTATATTTCTGGCGCACTTTGTGTGAGGTCTACTTACTTTCCCAGCTGTCTCCATGTTGGTTTCTTCAGCAGAGAGGAGAGGAGGAGGCGGCGCGCGGCCGTAAAGGAGTTAACCCTCCGGACCAATCAGAAACGAGAACGAGCGAGCGGCCGCATGACGTAGCACAGCGGAAGAAAAGAGCTTAATTTGTAATCTAGTTTTAATTATTTCTTTAGTTTATATCATGTTTGTATTAGAGGGAAATCTCAAGAGAACACTAACATTATAAATTATTATTTCTTCTTTTTTAATTCACAGTAATTTTATTGCTTTTCATGTGGTGGATATAAATACCAACATTAAAGAGTTCTTAGCCTTAAAAATAGAAGTGTGACAAAACAAATTAAGTTGTTTTAAAGGTAGAGCAGTGAAGCTACAGCAACACCCATGTAATAATATGTAAAGATGCAGAATGTGGGCCAGTAATGTTTTTAACAGAGTTAACTGTGTAGATTTCAATGCTGATATCACATTCAAAAATACTGTATATTGTAGTTCACGAAAAAAGATCTGTCATAAATTACACTCCTCAATAAGCTAATAAGTCAAAATGAAATGTGCACCAAAATGATTCACAAAACACTCAATAGAAATTCTGATATCGCATTATAAACAATCCACTAATTTTGAGTAGCGTGTATCTTCTTTTCCCTCATAAAATGTTGCAGAATCTATAAAGAACAAAAATACTTCATCTAAACATGTGAACCACTGGACACAAGGTGTTCCTTACTTTACTTAAGGGTCCAGTACTTGTGTGCATCAACAAAACTCAGATTTAAGGTGAAACCTTGTTGCCTCAGACATCCTATCAAAAGTAATGATCTTGGGGAAAAAAAACTAACATTGAGCAGCACCTTCAGATAACATTCTATTATGGATACCTGAGAAATTAAATCAATGACACCTGTTACAAAGCATCCTTTAATCAAGGTCAACAAAAATGTGACAATATCCTGTTTAAGATTTTACAAATGATGGGTATTAAAATCTTAACAAATAGCATAAAAGATTAATTTACCACACATGTTCTCATCTCAGGAAATTAACACATCGAGGTTTGTGAAGCATCTCTTGACAAAATCTGTCATGGCCTAACATTTTAACACAGTCAGCACAGGATCATGACATGCCTGTTAACAAAGGGGCCCAATAATCCTCCCCAACAGGCAGAAAAGGTCCTCGTTATGTTACATAACAAGCATACATATGAACCTTTTTAAATACAAATCATGGAGATCCATCACTCATTCAAGACTGGTACAAAAATAAAACAAAAAAAAGAGAAAATCCACTCAATCTACAAAGTGAGGCAATGTCCATATTCGGAGTCCAACAGGCCAGCAACTGGTATAAAACCCAGCCTTTGTTACTCGTGTGGCAGAAGACTGGAATGGGACCGTCACACCAGAGAACCTCGGGCAGATCATCTCCCACCTGCAGGGAAACAACAAAAAATGAGTACCGTCACATGAGGACACACAAAGATCAATCTGTAGATGACTGAAAAAGGACAAACCTCTGAACCCACGTCCGCCTCCTCTTCCTCCTCTGAAGCCTCCGCCGCGTCCACCTCCGAACCCTCCACCACGGCCGCCAAATCCTCCGCCGCGACCACCTCCACCTCTGCCACCTCGAAAACCGCCTGGGAAAAAAAAGCAGCCAAACAGAATTTATCAAAAAAATCTGGTTGTCTTTAGTGTGATGAGCTACATATGAATAAACAATAGCAGACAGGATTTATTCAAATGACACAAAATGGCCCCCTCACCTCCGCGACCACCGCCTCTACCGCCTCGGCCTCCTCTTGGCGGACCTTTCTCTCCGGGCGGCCTGGGGAGGAACCTCTGTAGCGGAAGGAGCTTCATCGGATCTATATAAAACTAAACAGGCATTGCAAATTAAATAGTGTCACACACAGAGACTCTGAAATGCTTGCAAGGATTCAAATAAGCCATTTCAAAATGTTGTTGTCCATTTTACCTTCTGCATTTTCTTAAACGACGACGCCTTCATATTTTCAGATAGTTTGACTGAAAAATACTGCATGGGTGGGTTAAGGAAACAACAGGATTTTGAGCAGCAACAATTACACTTAATCCTGAAAAAGTGACCTTCGTTTTAACCAAATTGTTGTCAGAAGTCCAGAGAACTGAAATACAACAGAAAGGATACAAAGTCCCGGAGCTGGCCGAAAATCTCATCCACCTTCCCGATCTGCTCCTTGTTTTCCAAGTAAACTGGAGCGTTGAAGTAAGGAACTTTGTTTTCTTCTGTTGTACACTTGCACACGATGTCATCTTCACATGGATGGATGAACTCTCCCAGTGCTGCACAGTGGAAACACAAGAAACCACAGTGAGATGTGTAAAAGCTGTTTTAACAGACTTTGCTCACAATTCATGCTGTTCGGACATTAAAAACAGCAAAACCAAAAGACTTTTAAACCTTAAAAATCCTCAACAGGCCATGAAGGAAATTCTAAGACAGATTTTGAAACCCTGAAGGCATAAACACAAGTCACAAACAAGGACCACGTGTGCATGTTTGTCTTATGACTGCATGATGACCACTTCTCAATAACGAAAATGAAGTTTCCTGTTCCTCATTCTACATCTGGGTTTTTCAGTGTCACAGTGACATCACATGGTAACAATGGTGGCCACAACATATTTTCAAAACTTGTTAACGAAAAAAAGAAAAACAAGGCTGCAGTTTGTTGCAGAGCATGAAAAGTTCTGTGTATTATTGACAACACAGTACTGGTTACTGTGACTAACAGACTTTGCCTTTTTCACTTTTCAGGCACATTTTGAGCCCAAAGTCTGACATAATAGTCGTAATTAAAACTTGTTGGGCCGGGTGGTGTTTACCAGCTCTGAGGTCTTAATTAGGGTCATTATGGTAACGTGAACAGTGGACCACACAATTACGTGTTCAGTGGCAGGTTTGGCTCCTGGAAGTGGACCCAGCTGATTATGACCTCTGCATGCTTTCACCCCTGACTGACTGTATCTAGTTAACATCCTCTGCCCCGTCAAAATAAAAGCATCTAGGTGAAGTTTTGTCACGAAGAAATTCAATCTTAGAATTTTAATATTAACAGTATCAATGAGACAATAACACAAACTCTGAAATATGTATTTAAAACACCTGTCAGAGGAAAATGAGGTCCACAGAACACTGTTTGAAGCTAGAAAGGTGGCAGGGTCCGCCACATACAAACAAGATGTGTTGTCCTTTAAAGTCAGTTAGTTTATCAGTTAATGAAGATCGTTCTCTTCTAGTTAAACTACATACTGCTCCTTTAATCACACAGTTCTCTGTGTGAACTTCTGCGACATCTTTTCCCCACATCACCGGGTCTGTGCCTCGTTTCTTACCGACAACATATTCAGGAGGACCGTAGTCTTGTTGTCGGAATCCACCTCCTCTGCCTCCACCCCGTCCGAATCCACCTCCTCTGCCTCCTCCGAATCCTCCACCTCTGCCTCCACCACCCCGGTTAAATCCTCCGCCACCACCTCGGTTAAATCCTCCACCTCGTCCGCCGCCTCGTCCTCCTCCTCCTCCTCTGAAAGACATGTTTTCTTCAAGTCGTCTGTAAAACAAAAGATGAGGAGACGAAGAGAGAGAGAGAGGGGAATCAGTCAGAACAGACGCTCACCCCGTGGCTCCAGCAGCACTATACAGACGTTAAGCTAACATGCTAACATGCTAGCTCGCTTAAAAAACACATTAAAACTACAAAACTTCCGCCGCGTTCACGTCCATAAACAAACACGTCGTGACTTCACTTCTGAGTTTTAACGCTGATGAGTCTTCAACACTTTCTACACACAGTTACAGCAAAATACTCACTACTTTGATCCGCGAGCTGCAGCTATTTACTCCGACGGACGTCCATGCGATGACAACACGTGTGGACGTGAGCTGCCGTAAAGCTGCTCTGCAGTATCGGCAAGTGTCGTAAAACTCCCTCTCGCATATTTAAAGGCGCAGGCAGCGAGCTGGCGACTCAGACAAAAGATAACAGGCTCGGCCAGTCTGACCTGACAGACTCACAGTGACTCTGTGAACAACTTCTTCACTGAAACTCGTGTGTAAAGACACCAATAATTTAACAACTTTGTACTGTTTGCTAATAAGGACCCGTCAGCGATGACAACAGCCGGACAGGTAAGAATAAAAACACTAAAAAAATGTTTTGCTTGATTTATAATTAATATGTTGTTGTCGCTTTGAGTTTGTTTTGATGAGACTGTTGAACATCCAGTTTGGATCCCTGCTTTGTGCCTCTCACTGATGTAATTGGGATTACAGGCTGTATGAACAGACAGCGGCCGCACCCTGCTCAAACTTTCCTCCATGACGTCTCCTCTCATCAAATACGGGTTTAGAAAGAAAGAAAGAAAGAAAGACAGAAGAAAATCCCATGTTACTGCCACTCGTGGACATGTTCACTGTTGTTGTCTGTTTCTGTCTCAGGTGATAACGTGCAAAGCAGCCATCGCATGGGAGCCTGGGAAGCCTCTGAGCATCGAGGATGTGGAGGTGGCCCCGCCGAAGACTCATGAAGTCCGCATCAAGGTGAGCTGCTCATCCCGAACCTGTCCGTCTGTACTGCAACAATTATATATTCATTAGAAAAAAGCATTTTATTCCCGTACTTCGGCTGAGCACTGGTGAAGCTCCAGTGGAAACGTTACAGGTGATATTGTTCAACATCTGGTGTTGATGATGAAAAAGGAATAAAGTTTTCCTCAATGACAAACTAACCAACATTATGGTGAGACTCTTAGTACATGAAGTGCATTCCTTCAGTCTACAGGTGTTAAAGGTGCACTCTGTAGTTTTGGTCCAAGACATTTATTTATATATTTATTTATTTATTTTAACGCCTAAAAACAAACTAATTAAACTCTTTTCATTTTCATGACTCAATAAACAAACGACACAACTGCAAACTGTTTTACTTTGTGTATATGTGGCGGACCCTGCCACCTTTCTAGCCAGGACCTTATTTTCCTCTGAGAACAGCCTGTTTATTCACTTATGGGGAAAAATAAATCTGTATTTCTGTATTATATTATAAGCATCGATAACGTAAATATAAAATGTCTCCTCTACTTTGAATGTTAAGACCAAGCGTTACACTTCCTCTGTCTCTGTTGTTTCTTCTTGATATGACTAACAACCATGAGCTATTTCCTGAGACAGTAACTTGAATCCACTCACTGCATTTGTGCGCAGGTTGTCACCACAGGTGTGTGCCAAACGGACAATGAATACCTGTATGAGACGGAGCAGAGGATGAAGTTCAGACCGTTCCCACTGATTCTTGGCCATGAAGGAGCAGGGATAGTGGAGAGCGTCGGCCCAGACGTCACCAAATTCTCACCGGGTAAAACCCACACATAGCTCATCTGACGTGGGTTTTCTCTTCCTCTTATTGAGTTTTTTTTCCTCTCTGACTATTATGGTTTGCCTGTTTTGTTTTTGTTTCCCCAGGTGATAAAGTTATTCCTCTCTTTCTGCCCCAGTGTGAGGAATGTGAACGATGCCGGAGTCCAAAGACGAATCAGTGCAGGAGGAACTGGTGATTTCATAGCCTTGTGTTTGCACAGACACACACCCCTGCATACCTTTTAATACCGGGCTGGAAGAAGTATTTTCATTGCTTACTTGAGGAAAAGTACTGCATGTCCTACCTTCACAATCACACACCTACAGGGCAGACGTATTGTCAGCGTCATGTTCTGAAATTATCAAAAGTGAAAGAGAATTGGTTTCTGTGACTGAAACATTGTTATGTGGGACCTCAGAAGCTGATATGCAGCGTTTTGTTCCACATCGCCAGTTCATCTCCAACAGAACTGACTATAATGACGTCATGTCCGGGTCGAGAACGCGGTCAGGACATATTCAGCAGACACAGTCACAGAGTAATTTATCAGGAATCTAAAAGACAGAAGAACGTTCACATGTTTTATAGACATTTCTTTGAAGCAAATCTCATTTTCCTTTGGAGAGTTTTACCTCTTTATGGAATGCTGTGATTAAAACCGAATGAGAAGTGAAGGAGGGGAAATGACTGTTATGGTGGAAATTCCCACAACTTTTTAGACATCTGAAACCAGATGCTTTTTTTATGACTGGCTACAAACCATCATGTTGTTGTATTTTATGTGAATCATAATCTGAAAAGTATCTATAGCTGAGACAAATGTAGAGGAGTAAGAGGTACGATCATTGCCTTTAGAAACGCGATAAGTAGAAGTACAGAATAAAATAACATTTAATAATTCAACTAAAGTACAAGTAAAAGAAATATACAACAAATCAATATTCAAGTCAATTTGCTTTCTTAAATATCGACTATGATTTCAGCGTCTTTAACGACTTTGTGTTTCATTTCGTGTGGTTCTCAGGGCAAATACACAAATGGGTGTGTTGGCTGATGGCACCAGCAGGATATCCTGCAGGGGCCAGCAGGTGTACCAGTTCCTGGGCGTCAGTTCTTTCTCCCAGTACACCGTGCTTCCCGACACCTCGATCGCAAAGATCAGTCCTGATGCGCCGCTGGACAAAGTGTTTCTACTCGGCTGCGGCGTCTCCACTGGTTATGGTGCCGCGATTAAAACAGGCAAGGTGAGAGGAAGCTGATCTCCGAAACTCGTTCAGTCAGAGTTCACGTCTGATGAGAGCTCCTGGCTGGTGTGTGAAGAACCTGTCCTCACAGATTTATCCACAGACACAAGCACTGATCTTATCGTAGTAGAACTGATTTACTGTTTGAAGGACGACATCTGAGCTGTAACTGGTGTTGGACATTTCCCTGAGCTGCTGCCAGGTGATGTTTACAGTGGTTGTGGCTGAGCTGTAGTTATTATTTCTCACACACTGGATGGCAGTATTTAACATGAGCGCCACATAATTCCCCCCTCTGTTCTTCTGCTGTTATGTTGTTTTTAATGCATATTTAATCTGGAATGATTGCCGCCAGCAGCCTCCTTCATCCCGATCAGACTGCACTCACTCAAAGATACCAGCCACCAAAATACGCGTGATTTATAAAGAACTTCCTAAAAAATAAAATGTTAAGTGAAGTAAAAATAAAAATCCTTTATCCAGATTAATGGGGACTATTCTGGAGACCGATCCTCCATTCAGCGTTTGGGGAAACTCAGTTTTTGTGTAGTAAAACAAATATTACCTCCTCGCAGTGATAGATGTAACTAAGTACATTTATTCAAGAATTGTGACAAAGTGCAACTTTAAGGTACATGTAGTCGAGTATTTTCTGCCACTCCATACTTCCAATCCACCACATGTTGAGACTAATATTGTGGTTTTTAGTCCACTACATTTATTTATTGTATTATTTATTACTTTGGCTCTAATGAAACATTCAATCTGCAAAGTGGTGCATTAAAAACACTGATTCTGATGCACAAAAATATTATGAATATTGGATACAACAATCGGGCGACACATTTAAATTTTAAACACACATATACTTTGTGCTTTTGTTACTTAAGTGCATGTAAAATCAGTTGCTTTTGATATTTATTCCAGAACTTTCTGTATGGCTGAATTTGACTCAAAAAAATGAATATGTTGACATGATATCTACATTTTTACTCGCGTGTGACATTGAATCACTTTATACATCACTGCTGACTTGGCAGAGATCAAATGATCGATACAAAACCGAGCAAAGGAAGTTTTCAAACTTGTTCTGATTATGAAGTAAACAAAGCACTCTCGTCTGCCTCATGACAATCTGCGCAATCAACATACTCCAGCTGATGGAAAGTTTAAGTGAGGTGAGTGTAAGAGTGAAGTTTAATTTGGTTTTAGTTCATCATATCATTTTATTTAAACAGCACTTTTCAAATCAGGCTCGTAAAACTTCACATACTTAAATAAAAACCAACAAGACTTAAAAACCTGATAAATTGAAAACTTATGTAAGAATCAAATGTGCCAATACAAGGTGAAAAATGTGTAATAATAATAATAATAATAATAATAATAATAATAATGATAATAATAATAATAATAATGATGATGATGATGATGATGATGATGATGATGATAATAATAATAATAATAATAATAATAATAATAATAATAATAATAATAATAATAAGTGTATAATGGATATATTTTGAGGAATGAATGTATCTAAACAAGTAATCTCAACAGATGTGTGTCCGACTGACTTCTGTGTTTGGCTGCAGGTGGAAAAAGACTTTAAGTGTGCCGTGTTCGGGCTCGGAGCTGTGGGACTGGCTGCCGTCATGGGCTGTAAGGCTGCTGAGGCGAAGACGATCATCGGGGTTGATGTCAACCCTGCCAGGTTCGACACAGCCAGGTTGTTAGGAGCCACTCAGTGTGTCAACCCCAATGACTACAAGAAGCCCATCCAGGACGTTATCACGGAGCTGTCAAAGGGAGGAGTGGACTTGGCTCTGGAGTGTGTCGGGAGTCCAGCTGTCATGGTAGACATGTAAAACTATGACGCTTTTATTCCATAAGAAGTATCAGTTGAGATAACCGGTGTTTTTGTCGTTTTAGACCGCAGCGCTTGAGTCTACAATCGATGCCTGGGGCGTCTGCGTGATCGCCGGGTGGACGGAGACAGAATCAATGAACGTCGTGGTTGAAAAGATCCTGATGGGACGCACCTTGATGGGGACTTATTTTGGAGGTGAACTTAAATGTACCAGGACTGAAATGAACATTTTACATTAAGTTGATATTGTGATCAGTTGAGGTTCCAGCTGTTGTTTTGATGAGAGTCGCCCACAGTCGGAGAGTAAAAGCTTGTTTCTTATTGTTCAACAGGTGCACAAAGATAAACTCACTGAGAACAGAGAGGTAGCTAATAGTAGCCTCAAGCTAACTGGCCCAGAGCGCAATACAGCCATGCATGTTACACATTAACTTAATATTCATAAGTGCAGTGAGTAAAACTAGGTTCACTTATGAAGAAAGAAACAAGCCTGGTGCTGTTATCTGATCAGATATGGAACACAGGAAATCAGTAAATGAAGAAGGAAATGACAGACCGAAATAAACTGTGTCCACGAGCTAACATCTGATATGCAGCAAACGACAAAGTGTTAATATGTGTAACTTCATGAGAAGTGTCCACATGGGGGCTGAGACTTTCTCACAGGCTCACTAACATTTACGCTGTGCTTCTTCTGAAGGTTGGAGTGTGCAGGATGTGCCGAACCTGGTGGACGCCTACATGAACAACAAACTGAAGCTGAACGAGTTCATCACCCACAGCCTCCCGCTGGATCAGATCAATCAGGCCTTTGACACTTTGAAAAATGGGACAAGGTACGAGCTGGTACACCTGCAGCTCCTGGCTCTTAATCTTTAACTTTCTTACCAATCTATCAAACAATACTCAGCTCAAGCATGTTGGGATAAAACACAAAAGCACCAACAGATTTCTCACTCAATGATAAGAGCATTCTGTAGTCGTGAGTTTATTGACTCAGCAGTGGTTTGTTGTTCATCTTTGCAAAAATACACGTGTTGCTTTTTAAAAATATTTTAATAGTATTACCACAAATGAAGGCAGAGCTGATATTGAAATGACATTTACTGTGGGATTCAGGACAGGAAAAGTCTTGGAACTCGATTCAACTCTTAGAAAAATATAAAGAATCTTTGGAGATCCACATTAAATATGGGGAAATTCTGTGCCCTGCCTCGTGGTAGCTGTGTGACATCAGTTGTCCTCATAAATGTTCTTCTTTTTCTCTTTTGTTTTTCCAGCATCCGTACTGCGATCAGTCTGTGGCCACAGGAGGCTCCACCTGAAGCAGCCGCCTCATAAGATGAGGACCAGGACCAGACGTTGCCAAATGATGCCTGAGACACACAACCTCCTCTCCACTGTGGTGACCTGCAAGAGGCACATGAGACAAATAAAAAGAAATGAGATTAAAAAAAAAATACAGATATAAATAGATGTTATCACAGAGGAGAGTCAACGATACAGTATTAATGATGTTTTTTGTATAATATACGAACACTTCAAATGTTTCCCTTTGCTTCACTTTGCAGTAAATTACCTCATTGGCCACTAGGTGGCAGTCTGATGCCATATGAAGCTTCTATACCTGTATCCATGAAAACCATCTGACTTTATAAAGACATTTTCTATCTGCAGAGACTTCTGACTATATATATATATATATATATATATATATATATATATATATATATATATATATATATATATATATATATATAACATTAAAGCATTTACTGTAACATCAAGACAAATGATCTCTTCGTCTCGGTGTCAAGCTGGCAGCTGCTGTGATTCTGCTTCTGATATCAATGTGAAGTGATACTTGCAATGGAATATCCTTGTATAGAAGTAGAAGAGTAGAAGACACAGGAACTAAATGTCTGAATCTGTCATCAGCAGTGGAGAAGTATCTGCTTCATGTGGCCAGGCTTACCAGATTTCGCCCTTGGTAATATTATATATTGATTTAAAAGGGAGCCGGCGAGCAGGAGGAGGGCTGAAATGACAGTTGTGGGCTGTCGGGACGGAAGACAAAAGGTTGTTCGGGGAATGCCTCTCGCTGACGAGCTGAAATAGCTGTTGAAGGAATTTGTTTTATTGAAGTTCCGCTCAGATCAAATGAACACATTCTGGCAGTTTCCCCTGCTTTTCCATCTTTGTTTAAAATGGAAAATAAATTTCTGCTCTTCCTCTTATGTTGGTCGTTTCTGTCTGTGTGCAATCAATCACAGATCGTACAGCTGAGACCCCCCCAGCCCACTCCTCCTCTGAAACAGTCTCTAACTTTATAAGTTTTTGAGAAAACAGAAAGCAGAATGATGATCAGAAGGAAGAGGAAGACGGGTTCTGACAGGTGGTGGAGGTGACGGGGCTCCCTCATCAGTACGATGCTGGACACGCTCACAGATTTATAAGGCTTCTTGGGGACATGTGTCCGAATGTCTGTCTCATACATGGGAAAACTATCCAAAGCGACGACCAAAAGTCTGCTACCTTTTTTTTCTCCTCCTCTCTCTCTTTGTGCTTGAACTCTGCAACCTCCGGAATTGTCACAGCATTTTGCAACTGATACATGGAGGACGTGCTATCCTTATTACAACCGCAGCATTGTGCACATTTTTGAAAGTCTTTACTGTCCATCTTGTCATGTTCCACATACATCTGTGCAGCATTTGTGAGGATATCTACTGGATAGGAAACTCTGGCACAGAGCTGAACAGCTAGCATTCACAAATGGGGGAAAATTATATTTACATTTTTTATTTCATTGTTCTTCTTCTTCTTTTTTTCTGTCGTCACCTCACTGCAACAGCTCCGTCAGACCCGAGTCTTCATGGAGGTAATTGACAAACAACAGAAATGCCAGATGAGCTAAATGCCATCACACAAATAAAGGCATGTCTGGGAAAAAGAATGTCAAAAAGTGATGTCATGCCTCTCACAATATTTAGATTGGGATCAAGAGATTTCCTCTTATTTATTAAGCTTTATTCCTGAATGACTGACAGACAGACGGCGGCACATTAAATATGACGAGAACATAAAAGCAGGTGGGAAACACCCAACCATAACAAACAGAGTGTGTTTGCTAAAAGAAACACAAAATATAATACATCTACATCCATTTATAGACATGTAACAGTTACAATAAAACGCATATAGTAAGATTCATCCACCAGGAAATTTAAATCATATGATCTGGTCTAAAAATCCAAACTTCAGGAAAAGACGTAAAACACATTGGAGTTTGTTTATAGGATTATTTAAACGCCTTATGACGTCTACATGTATCTCTCTCCGTGCAGCACCGCCAAACAACCTCTGAACCCTGATTCATGTGATTTGTGTTTTCTTTACATCTACATATTATGATTTTATGTCACACAGGAGTTATAGAAAAAGAGTTGCTGCTGCAGAGAGAAGGAGCTGGTATATGTTCTCCAGTGCTGCATGTCCAGTAATAATGGAGGCCATCTGTTTTGTATTTGTTTAGCTTTACCTGATGTCATTCATGATCACTTTGGCATTCTGGCTGTGAAATGTGATGTGATGAGAAGTTGTTTGCTGCAGATACCTGAAGACTATATTCGTATAAATAGTGACGAAGTACGTTTCTGCTAAACCACCTGTAACTTTAAAGTTTAGATTTCTTTACATTGCAACTACATTTATTTAGGTTGAAAAAATGCTCGGCTGGAGTTCGGAAGAGATTGTATTTATGGTATGAAATACCTGTTTTGGTCACCACAAACACGGCTGGAAAAGTGTGAAATTGTCAGAGGATTTCCTTAAAAAATATCCAGTTGGGTCGCACATGTTGACACTAATACGTCGTTTTCACAGACGACATTTTGAAATGAACGATGGCTCCGGGTCCTCGTGTGCTGCCTCACTCTGACCGTCACCAGGAACATTTTAATCAGTCACAACTGCACTTTGGTGAAAAGTCAAAATGTCTGCCAGCCTACTAGATGTAGGAACACAGTCTATCTTAATCAGTTGTTATGTTGATGCTCCTTCCCTGTTTAAACCCATTACAGGACTTATATTCACTACATTTATGAAATGTCATAACCGAGCTGTCAAACACTGTTTTGTAGACTTGTCAGTCTGAACGTTTTGTGAACATCATAAAACATAAAAACACATCAACCATTAAAAAACCTCCAACTGTATTAACATCTCTGAGGAACAAGGCAGAGGGGGAAGCCCGACTGACAGAGACACTGAGCGAGACAGAGAGATCGAGCGGTGGATATACTGTATAGCCCGACGGCTATGGAAGAACGGCCCACTTAAGTCACTAAAGACCGCCAATGTGAGGCCCCTGTTTTATCAGCAAATCCTGGCCATTATACGACTAATGCCAGGCATTGCCTGTGACATCCCCAGCCTTTCTTTGACACGGTTAGCTTTAGCTTCTGTGTCAGTGGAATATACCCAGCTTCACTGGAGGACAGCACAATACAGTACTTAGTGTTTTG
The DNA here is from genome assembly GCF_904848185.1 of Acanthopagrus latus. Taxonomy (NCBI): domain Eukaryota; kingdom Metazoa; phylum Chordata; class Actinopteri; order Spariformes; family Sparidae; genus Acanthopagrus; species Acanthopagrus latus. The sequence continues at coordinate 29,329,877 of NC_051056.1, forward strand.
GAAGGGTGACTAGTTTTCCGCTGTATTAGTGCACTGTGGTGACAAATCTGACACAGTGGGAAGATGTTATCAACTGGAAGATGGATTTAGCTCCGACATTTCAATATTTTTACACACTGAACAGCTGTTTTATCTTGACATCAAGGCATTTTGACATTGTAAATGCCCTTAAAGGTGTTAGAAACACTAAACATGTTGTATGATTTAAGTTTTCAAAGGATACTTTTTAAGTATGTTTCCTCTACTTCAGTGTTTTATAAATGTTCTTGTGCATGAAAGGAAAATTAAAGAAGGTCAAAGTCCAAACCAACACAGTGCTCCTGAAACGCCTCTTCAGTAGCCCCGCCTATATTCTGTGACTTCGTGACATCACACAAGGTCACCATGTCTCGCATTTGCATAGCTGAATGCCTAGTGGCTAGTCTGACGGGTATCAGAGAGGGGAATACAATACTGCACAACTGGACAGTACGAGAAAAACGATGTGTTTTTGAGTGTTACAACATGTAAACCTATTCTAGTGGTAAACCAACATAAAACAATGACCCTGAAAATGAACTTATCTCCTTTACAAGTGCCAGAACAGCGATCTGCTTTCACAATACTGCACAGATGTACCCAAGTGGTGCGAGATACAAAAGCCCCTTTCCCACCAGATCAGCTCTGGTTCTTGAAACGGATCCTACTCAAGAATCTTACAGCCTATGTGTTGTCGATGTCATCAGTGGAGCACAAACCATGACGATCGGTAGAATCTGGCACAAACACTCGGGTCCAACTTTTGTGTTGAGAACGGTACCACTTCCATGTTGGTAGAAAAAATGAGACACGCTTCTTTTGTAAGATCCTACATGATTTATTTCTTTTGGCATTCCCCGTTGATACAAAACAAAAGGCTATGATGCAGTTCAGAGGCCTTGTTGTAATACAACACCACGATAATGACTGAGCCGTGATGTAGCTTATGTTTTGTATTTTGTAACCTGTCCATCATATTGAGTCAGTGTTTCACAGTTTAGTTGCAACAGAAATAGACAACAAAGGGCACGATTAGACAGACCACACATGGCTATTACAAAAGAGTGACACACACAAACACACACACACACACACACAGGGTCTGTATGTGTGACGGCTCTAAGCTTTTGTTGTGTTTCGTCTGACAGCAGCAGTAAAGTGGTAATTGAGAGATTAGCTCTAAGGTGCTATCAAGACGCTCCTTTGTTTGGTCTCTCCCTCGCTGGTCACACAGAATACTTCTAGCATGCGTGGGAAGGAGTCACGCACTGGGACAGTTTGTGTAGTTTGCCTCATTTTAAGTTCTTTGTGAATCCGACATGAATGCCCTGTTTCAAAAACAGCAGCCTTCTCTGGTAGATTTCACAGCTTGATAGTCGAGTTCACAGCCCTGTCTTTAATCACTGTTGTCATCTCAGTGAAAACACTGAATGTAGTAACATAAAAAAAAAAGTGCTTTAACTGTCTCTCAGAACATTTGACCTTGTGGGCTTGACAGAACTCATCCATGACAGACTTGGACTCTGCCACCCTGGTTCCCCTCCGCCGTGCCAACACTGAGCCAACAGAGTCATTTCATGTGGTTCTGGGCTGGAGGTGGGTGGAGATATTTCTCTCAGACCTGGTGTGTTTACCCCCTAATCCCTGAGAAGAAGTTCACAAGCGTGAGGAAAGTACTGGGAGATTTAGCCACCTACCTCCCAAACCTGCTCAGTTTACCGCTCCCCTGTTTTCCACAGCCGCACGGGTTCAGGTAACTCCTGGGAATGTTTGGGAAGGGTTTTACCGTGTGTGTGGCTGTAAGAAAATAATTGGTATAAAATTGCAGCTTGTGTCCTGATGCAACAGTCTACAATTGTCTATTCACTGTACAAGAGGAATGTGTGCAGTTTAGTAAGGAATGTCTTCATTTCTTTTTCCTCTGTGATGCTAACATGTGCTTTAAAACATGTGGGTGAGTGGTGACTTCTTCACAAATAACATTATTAAAAGAAAACACAGACATAGGGAGCAGCAGTGCAGACTGTAACATCAAATACATCCATGGCAGCAAATTTAGTGTTGAGAAACTGCCAGAGGAGATTTTTCCTATCATGTGAGCTGAGAAGGTGAGAAAATGTCAGGCCTCTCCAAGCGATGAAAAGCATTTTTTAACTGGAAGCCAAAAGATGATAATAAAAGTGATAATAAAATGTTGTCATGTTTTCTCTCTCTTAGTCGCGTTTTGGATCAAAAGCAGATGATTTAGTGTTGAATTAAAGAGTTACAATAATCAGAGCAGATTAAGTGAAGACGAAACGCTTCCGTTTACGGCAGACAGAAAAGGTTTAATTTAGAGACGCACAACTCATAACTCAGTCCAGAGAAAATTAAGACTTGTGTACGCAGAGGTAAAGAAATTTACAATATATCTGTTATTGGAACTATTCGCTGGAGGTCAGCCATCACAACACACATGTACTGTTCCTCCATGTAAGCAGACTTACAGCAACACTTTGGTGTTATTATCATCATCATAAAAGTACATAGATGTGATCTACGGCGACATACTGGGGCCAATACGATGCTCGACACACCTGCAGCACAAACCACTGTCTGAATAGTTTTATTACTTTGCCCAGTGAAGGTTTATATTTGAATAGCAGTGTATGTCTGTCCATCAGGATGAGAGCAGGACTAATAACATATCAGTATCATTACAGAATTGACCTGATGTTCTCTGCAATCAGGTGGAGGAAAGTGTCAACATATTTCACTGTCGGCCATCGGAAAGAACGTGTCGATATCAGAGAAGATCCAACACTGCCTCCCTTGTTTGATTCCATGACCTCTCGTACGACGACACCATCATAATCACGGTCACGATTATTATAATGATAAATACAAGCAGGACGAACTGCCACATGTTGCTATGACAACCAATTAAATGCATGTCTGCTGCTCTTCTCACATTAAGCTGCTGTGGACGAGAGCGAGATCTAAATGTCTATAATGCACATGAACTCTATGAATACGATGAATAACAGCACTTCTGTCTTTGCACCACTAAGACAAACGTGTTTGTTCTTGGCCCCCGAGAAACGACGGCGCCGACTCCTCGGTCATGTCAGTTTATCTTCTCCGACACATTTCTGTCCTGCCTGATTAAATCCTCCCGCGTGGCCTCAAACCGAGTCTCAGGGTTGCGGCAGGACGAGAGGAATCCGAGTGAGCGTGTTGAGGTTGAGTCACAGTTACCTCGTTACAGCCGCCACAGTGAAGCACATCATTCTGTTTTTCTTCTTCTCCTCCTGACAACTCACTGCTGTCCAAAGATGAGGCTCTGACAAATCATCGCTGTGTGGCCCGCCGCCAGGCCACAGAAGGATTGGGCCCATACCAAAAAATACACTTCGAAAACTGAACACAGTTGAAACACTTTTCTTTGGCTGGTGTTCGTGGTGAAAAGAAAAGAGACCTGAAATGATCCATTATAGGTGCCTGGACTCATTACTCATTCTCAAGCATCCCACAGTTTTCAATTATACACTGGCAGCAGGACTGAGGGGAGAAACGCTCAACGTACATTTTCGTATAATTTAAAGAGTGTAGCTGGAGCTGGAGGCCTGCTTGAGATCGGAGAACTTCACTGGCTCCAAACGTACCGATGAAAGAAAACTCAGTACTCAAGTATGATTTTAAGAGTAACTGAGTCGATTACATGGAAATTCAAACTTAAGTACGAGTAGATTTACAGGCCTGGAACAATTTTCATACCCAAAAAATGTCTTCATTACATTAATTTGAGTCAATTATTCTTTGAACTTATCCTGAATTTGCTCACACTGGTTGTTATAGTGTTTCCTAATATCTGATATAATATATGTGTATAAGAGAGTCGTTGAACATATACTCAGGAGTACAAGGTGCTGTTATGTTGTTTGCAGAGTGTGCTTGGTGAGTAAGTAAGTTATTGAATTCATCGTTTTGCAGCATGCACGTGTAGTTATTTGTCATTTTGTGATCCAAATGTTTCCCGCAGTGTGACCTCCTCCTCCTCTCTTCTAATCTTCTCTTAGAGGCGCAGCAGAAATCCTGAATGCCTTTGGGAAGTTAGTTTTTTAAGAAGGTTCACATTGTAAGGTCAACTTTGCTGCCAGCAAAACACACAGATTTAAACTTTAGCGACGGATTTAACATCAAATATGTAATCCCGACCGGGGAGGTTTGGACATGGACAATATTCCCACAGCCTCACACTGGGAAAGCCAACAGTTCGCCGCCACTGCCTCGGCTACGTCGCTTTACCAAAAGTCTCTCTGTCGCCTCTCGTCTTAGCTGCAGTCTCTGCGTGCTTCGTGTTTGCCTATACTTCCCAAATCCCTGAGAGCAAACAGGAGCATGGGCAGATTAGCTTAATATCATCCTTGGAACTAAATACACAAAAGTGAAATGTCATTCGAGTCCCAGGGTATCGTCAAAATAAGAAAGTCAAACCAGAGCTGCCATGATAGAAAGAGCGCAAAGGGCAACGTGTCAGTCCGACAATAATCACAGATCTATCTATCTATCTATCTATCTATCTATCTATCTATCTATCTATCTATCTATCTATCTATCTATCCGACAGATGCATTCCCATAATAAGATTAAAGCAGAGAGAAAACAAGTCAAAATGGATCTCGTCAATAATCTGGCTACTTCTTTGTGGATGCCATGCGAGTCCTGAAGAAAAGGCAAATGACTTGGAATGAGAGCTAAAGCTAATAAGCAGGCCATCGCTAATCTCTTAAACAAACCTCCTCTCTCCCTATGTGGCCTTCTTTCTTGCATTATAAATAATGTATAATTTGCCCCCCCCCGCACACACACACACACACACACACACACACACACACACACACACACACACACACACACACCCTCAATGTCTCTTTTGACTTCTGAGTTGCTGGTAGAGTTCAATCTGGTCCCTCCCCCAACCTTATTGGTTTACTTTAATTAGTGATATTGAAGGCAGGGGCAAACGAGGAGGGGTGGTGGTGGTGAGGATGGTGGTGGTGAGGATGGTGGTGGTGGGTGGGAGGGGGATCGGTGGGGGGGTGGCGTAAATACTGAAAACAAACAAGAGAGCTGAATGGGAGGATGGCGGCGGGTTGCAGTCCCGATGCCGCTGCGCAGACGGAAGGGGACACATGGTGTAAGCAAACACTCGTAATTGCATTAGATTCCCCTGGCACATGGGTAATCTAGCCTCCCTCCTCCCGCCCCCCATCCATCCAAGAACACAACAGGACACATCTCCCGCTTCTTCTGGCGCTCTTTGTCACTCTCTCTCCTCCACAAATTATTAATGTAAAACCCACAGCGCCGTCATTGATCATTCAGCAGGCATGACCGAGGACTAATTATCATTTAGGGGACTGAGGTGTGGAGTGTCAGCGAGTGTGTGTTCAAAGATTCACTCGCCTGAGAAATGCAGCATGGGCGTGTGTTTGAATGCAAGTACAAGTGTGTGTGTGTGTGTGTGTGTGTGTGTGTCTGTGTGTGTGTGTGTGTGTGTGTGTGGCAGCGTGCATCCCATTAAACAGTTGTCCTGTTTGATATTTCATTCCTCAGCCCACATGTCTGGAGAGTATGAGCAAACACATTTGCTTGAATGGGATGTTCCCTGAGCAAACGCAGAAAATCTGGCCTTGATATGAATATCAGTGACAGTCAATGATAATTGGGACGGGATGTTGTTGCTGCTTATTGAGATGTCCAGCACACAGACACCTTATAAAGACTCATTCATGGCTTGATGTGATTTTTTACAGAGTGACTTGGTGCTGACTTCTCTGACTGCCCTTTCTTTCTGCCTTGGCTGTAAAAACAACAAGATCCACTAGATGGTGTTGTGACATCCACCATGACCGAGATCCACACATCCACATTATAAATACCCCGAGCTTATACTATCAAATCTTTTTAAAACATTTGTTTGCCACAGCAAATACAGCAGAACTTTTTAGAGTAAGTACAACAAAAAAGACCAGATTGCCATGTTTACTTGAATTCAGCTTGTTAATCAAAACTATATTCAAGTGCTTATGTGCTGTGTATTTTGACAGAACTCGAGCTTTACATCGACATTTCCCAGATATTCCTTTTGTATTTTTCAGCATTAAATAACTACTCTTAACCAGACTAGTATAAGTAACAGCAAAACAAGTGACAAATCCTAAAGTACGAACACTAAAGCATCAGAGCCGCAGCGTCTTGACGATAGGTAACAAATAATCCCCGTCCCTGTCGGACAAACTCCATCTTTTTTTTTTTTGGTGCATAGCGCAGGCTCGGCTAATGCTCCGTTAGCGAGTGAAGCCGGTGCCGGAGAGGCCGAGTCGGGTCAGACACACAAACATTAATGAAAAGGACGGTGGAGGAGGAAGAGTCTCAGATCTCGGATGGTATTTAGCGGATATGTGAGGCTTTGAGGGAAAGCCGCAGTGCCAGAGGGTTTAAATTTGTGTGGCCCCGGGGCCACTGCAACAGAAAATAAACAATGCCTCCCAGTGATTAGGACTTTATTAAGGCGCACAGACTCCCCGGCCTAGATGGGCTTTATGTTTGAGGAGTGGGCCCAGCAGTACTTCTGCCTACAGAACGCTGCAGACGGCTGTTTCTGTGACAAACGCTTTTATTCCTGAGAAATAAAGTAAGAAGGCCTCGTGACACAACGTGGGATGGCTTCATCATTTAAAGCCGACTGATTATGTTTGTGTTATTAACACTGGAGTGCACACAATTAGCTCCCATTGACCTCCCCTGTAATCACTACCATTCGGATTAAGAACTACTACCCACACAAAATGCCTGATCTCTAATGACTGACAAACAAACAACCAAGAGAGGACGGGGGAAGGTGGAGGAGGGAGAGCACCGGGAACACCCACCTAGATGCTTTTAAAGTAAAATCCCTAAGCCGTGGACACCCCAACAAAGTCTGTCATGTCTAACCTGGCTCCTCACCTGTTTGGGAGCAGCCAAATAGCCCTGGGTAATCCCTCATCCCCGGGGCACTGGAGGCAGATTTACCCACCCCAGAGCTGTGTTCTGCCCTGACAAGTAGCTGTACTGCAGGAGGCCTTCAGAACACCCACAGCCACCGGCCTGTGTTCACGTCAGGGCATTCATCTTAGCCAGAGACGACTGTGGAAGCTGCAAACACAGAATAAACTTTAATGACGGCATATTACAGACAATGAACAGCTTTGTCTGTCAGGCTGAACAGAGAAGAGGCTTGATAATAGACACATAAATGAATAATGTCAAACTACGACTCAGAGGTATCGGCATGAAAATGTGCAGCCCTGTTAACTTTGTTTTTACGTTTCAATACATCTACTCATCGAGCAGATTTAGCATGAATCATTTTATTGCCCGTGTGTTCCTTCCACCTCTCGGCTCATTAAGACAGCAGGTTTAACGGCTGCAGAGCTCAGTGGCAGAAGGATCAGCACTCTGACCGCTAACTGGACTGTTTCAAGGAGAGCGTCACCTGGAACATGTTGCTTAATGATCAAGTTGCAGCGTTGCTATTTGATATTTGCAGACATAAAGAGAGAAATCTGCCTGATTCTGCTTCTTTTAGTCAGTCTACCTGCTGAGAGCATCTTCATCATCATCAGTGTCTTACAGATCCAACAACAGGAACACCGACAAACAACCCGCTCTGGTTTATAATGTTTGTGAGCTGTGACTTCATGTCGTTGTGGCTGCAGTAGAGGTGAAGCTCCACTAGGGGGAGCAGTGGTGCACAAAATCATGTTCCACTGAGTAAGTTTAGAGACAAAGAATCTGAAAAAGCTGAAAGTACAACTGATCAAACAAGAAGGCATTTTAATTCTGTCTGATTCATATTCAGGGATTTATGATATTATTTTACTGTTGTTACTTTTGTTACAGCTAACTTTTGCTTTTATGTTAATAAACACAAATATCACTCTATATTTTAAATTATATACGAACAATGAACTTAGTCGGAGGGACTTTTACGGACTTTAAGTACATTTTCAGATGGTTACCGTCGATTAAAGCTGCTTGTCCATAATTTCCACTGAAAATGAAAATGAGCTCTTGTGTTGTGAACCACTTTATTGATGTTACACATCTGTGTGACAGATATGAAGAATACAGTTACAGATGTGTGATTTACAGCATTAATATGTTAACACACGTGCAACTTGATGTCGTGTGACTTGTTTTAACGCAATTGATTTAAATTTAGAGTTTTCAACTTCCTCTATATTTCACAGATGATCCAACAGACACAATTCATTTCAAAAGGTACTAACTCAGAAGACGAAGTGGTAGAAATGTTTTTTTGTTTGCACGATTGTGTTCAATCTAAAACTGTCGTAGTGTTGAAAATATAACTTGATGTGTTAGTTTGAGAGCTTCATCATGATTACAGGTTTACTGACAGAAACATCTTCACACAGTTTTCTCATTATGACGATCATATTTCATATTACAGATTGAGGGTGTAACTAAACTCTTGTAAATGTAAATGCAAAGACATGTGACTCTAGGTGTTTGATAGTTATGTTTCAGCATTTGTTTGAACTATGATATGTTTGTTTTATGTCTGTAGAATTGAAACTTTGCCGCTGTGCTCTCTTGAAAAACAGATTTTCATTCTAAATTACATTTTTTTTTCTGGCTACGTAAAAATAAAAATGTAGAAATTCAGTTTTATCGAAAGCTGACTTTAAAGCTGACATGTTTGCACAAAGGATTAATTAAATATTTAATATCTATTACTTAAAATAACTCAATTTGTGTCTCATAAATGACTTTTTATCGTTTTATAAATGCTCCTAATCATGTTCCATCGTTTATTTTCACATCAGTCAGTTACGTTGTGTTACGTTACGTGACGTTGGTCATGTTCACTCACATGCAGGTCAGAAACGCTGCAGACTTCACGTTATCTGTCAGGCTGCTGTAACACTGGCAGACACTCACAGTCGTTACTCTTCCTCTTATCTGCCAACTGTAACCACATTAATCATGCTGCTGCGTTCAAGCTTTTAAATATCATCCGAACCTTCATGTTCACAATTTGTTTGAATGGAGCAGCTCTGCTCAGATAAGAAATGAAAATTAGAGCAGCGTTAAATGGAGCCGGCTGAATTTGCTACAGTAGAAGCTATTTATCTTGATTAGCGTGAAAAGACCGCGGGCTCCTTCACCATGTTTTATCTTTTCAAAGGCCTTTTCTTTTTTTCTTTTCTTTTTTTCTCTTTTCTTTTCTTTTCTTTTCTGCGCTCGTGCGAGTGGATGCACGTGCAGAAACACTGTCGAAGTTAAAATTTCAGCTGACTTTGTTTTGCTCGTACCATGTGTGAAATTGATTTCCTTTCAAAGATTCTCCCCTCGCTCTTAAGTTCATTTCAACATTTTGTTTGTTTTGATGTGAATCCCTAAAAATCCCCTCTCACTCTGCTAAGAGTAAAACAACTTATTAACTTAAAAACAATAATTTCCCAGGAGCTTCCCATCGCGGACGCTTTTTTTTGCCAAGATATTTTCTCTCATCCACAATATTTCTTTGAGCCTTAATTAACAGAACGAGGATTTAGTGTCCTCCAATCACTCAGAGGACGAGTTTGAACCCTCGCAGCTCTCCAAATCAAAATGAGTAAGTTTTAACTGGGACCCAAAACATTTGAGCTTAATTAAAACGGCCTCGCTGCCAGAACGCTTTGTGGTGTAACACTTTTAGAAAACTGAATACTGAGTGTGTGTGTGTGTGTGTGTGTGTGTGTTTGCGTCAGAGGTGTGTTCTTATTCCAGTGTTACCTGTGTGTAGATGACTGTATGTTATAGAACAGGGTTTGATCGAAGCTGTTTATAACTGATGTTTTGTGCCAATATTGACTCTTTTTAAATAAAATGTTATAATATTATTTATCCTCAAATAAATGTGCTGCAGCCAAATCGATGTTTGGCAGCAGCAGAAGACCCTGAAACAACATTTAAACCCTCCATGTAAATTCCTACTTCCGGATCGGGTCATGACCTCAGCTGTTTGATAAATAAATAATAAAGAAAATGCGGAACCTTCTTCAATTTATAAATAATTTATGAATAATAATATTCAAATCCAATGACCATCCAATAAACAGGCAAAATGTTATAAAACAACATTTGGAAAATAATTAGAATATATTCGATTTGATCATTGTCTTTTCAGTTCCAGATAAATAACTGAGACGTCGTGGTTTAAATGTCCGGTGTGCAGGATTCAGGGGCAGATATGAAGCTTCACACTTTGCTTTGAACAGCTGTTCTAGATTACTGTGTGTATTAACACTGACTGACTATTAATTCATTTATCTAAGATATCATTACATAATCAATTCAAACCTTTACTTTAGCCTCAAAATAGCATTTAGTGAAGTGATGCAAGTGATGACATCACTTTAATGCATATTTTGGTCTTAATAACTATTCTGTTCTTTAGTAGCTATTTAATTTTTATTTCATTATTTTATCTATTTATTTTATCTACTTTCAGCTTCAACACTTACACTTATAAACTTTGCTCTTTGGTTGATTCACACAATGACACTCGAGACTTGAATCCTGAATCTTTACTGTAATTGTGTTGACATTTGTGTGTTATCACCTGAGACACACACACGGGTCGTCTTCCATAGAGTCCACCATGTTGCACTTCCATGTTTCTACAGTAGCCCAGGATGGACAAACCAAACAGCGGCTCTGGAGACGGCTGTCGTGTTTTATGCATGTTAGCAGCCACCACAGAGGGAGAGCGAGACGAGAAGCTGCTGCCCAGTTAACCTGAAAAACAAAATGAGGATGAAGCGACATGAGACAACCTGGAACTGACTGAAATCAACCCAGTTCATCCAGAACCGAACGCTGTCGACCAGCTCTTCTACATGTGCTTCACTTCTAAGTCGAAGCAGATTCACGGCAGAAGCTGTCTCGCCTGAGTTACGACCGCGAGTGAGTTATGTCTCTGCTGTCTGGTAAAGATGTGCTTAAAAAGTAGTCAGTGGAAAACACATCGTAAAATTTTAAGACATCAAGGCGCGGGGTGCAAAGATAGCACGATAAATCTGCGATCTCTCTCACAGGATCCATTCGCTCACCATATGAATCCGTCTGTCAGGTGCAGACCTCGCGGCAGGTGTGTGGATACACCTTAAGAAAATGTGTGTTTATCTCCAATAAACTCTGAATCAAACAATTAAGTTTTAAGGAGCACCAAACATTTATGAAGGGCGTCACTGAGGAGACTTCAGAGGGCTGAAATCCAGAGAAAAAAAGGCCGTGTTTTTTATTTCACAGCTGCAGCGAAGCAGCAGACGGATTTAAGAGAGTGTGTGCATGTTTCAACTTTATTTCAGTTAAACCTGGGGAGATTACCTTATTGTCTTTCTCATTTACAACAGAGGCCTAACAAAATTGCAGTCAAAATCACATAAGCACTGAGCTGAAAATTGCCTCAGCAAGCAACAACAAGCCGGCAGGTGACAAATCTGAATAGATCTTGGACAAACAAAATATACACAAATCTTTATTTAGTTTGCTTAAAAAAAAAATCACGCTTATTGCTTTGTGCTCTGAATGCTCAAAATATAAAGAATACTTGTGAAGTTGGAGCTCATTTTGGTGCTCATAGTTTCTACATACTGCACATTTCGCCCACGTCGACGCTGTTCCGGGGGGTTTCCACGGATCTTTTACTGGAGCACGTGATCACGTGGAGAGGTTAGAGAGGATCAGCCTTCAAAGACGGGAGCCTGTCACTGGGTATAATTATGATAATCTGAGGGGTTACAGTTCGGATTTGAACCTTTTCAGGCTTCTTGTTGTCATGAGGAGGTTCAGTGTCTTGAGTCAACACACAACAACTCAGCCAATTAAATTCCCAGCGAATCTAAAGCTGCTGTGATAAAACAAAGCAATTTAGAGATTTGAGTTTTTTTTTCTTTGAATGTTTATTCTGCAGGCGCTCACTTTAAGGTAATTAATTGGATTTGATACAAAGCAGAGTAAAAGCATTCTGTCTCTTTTAATTACACTAAGTGGCACTTTGATGGGTCCAAAGCTGGAGATGAACCTCGACATCAAGACGTCGAGACATCATTTGGTAAAACATCAACATGGATGGACTTTTATAGCGGTGCAAGCAGATAAAAACAGAGTTTAACAAAAGCAGCCATTAGCTTTGGGATGAACCCTCTGCAGGCTGAGCCGCCGTGAGCTGTCGGCTGAATCAGAATCAAACTTGGCTCAACAGAAATCACTGGGTTTTCTTTTCTGACAGTCAAACATTTAAAGCAACATCATAACAACTATTTTACATCAAAATAACAGAGCAAATTATAATGCTTATTAACTATAACTATGGATTCACAGCTCGCTTTGTGAAGAAGCTAGCTCTTTATTCTCAGTACATTATGGCAGAGGAAAGAGGCTGAAAGTGACCTTGATGGAGGAAGTGAGAAAGAGAAAAAAAAGGAGTGACAGAACAGACAAGAGGAAGGATTTCAGCCCTCACTACTCGTGCAGACTTGCAGACTTTTGCAGGTACACTCCCAGGAAGTCTGCACATGGTGAGGGCGCTCCAAACCCAAGTTTCATCCAGTCCACTGGGGGCCTCAGGTAGACCGTCTGCAGACCTCCAGAAAGTCCACTTGTGGTGCCAAACTTCACCAAACAAGTCACTGCTGATGGAAAAATAAATTTTTTTTTAAAACAATGGATTTAAAATAATATTTGAACTTGAATTATGTAGGTTAGAAATAATATTTAACTGCATCCTGCAACAGAAATATATATTTACACAGGTTACAGAGTTAATAAAAATGCATTTTATTAAAATAGTCTTTAGGCTTTTTTATACAGCCTCATACAGAACCATCACATGATGTTTGACAAAAGTCTGTGAGGGCTCAGTACACAAGTCCAGTGGGAGGACATTTAGATCCAGGCTTAATCTTCGATGGGCTTTTACTTGGACAACGAGAGAGCAATATCGCTCCGGCTGCAGGGTGACGGTCATAAATTACCTCATGCCAAGCTAGCATGGGACAAACGCCTCTCTGTGTGTATTATGTGATGTGATATATATTTTATCCGATCACACACATCCTCCACATGCAAAACCTGAGCAAACGATGTGTAGTCAGCATCTGTTATTCTTCTTAGTTTTATTTTGTACTGTTATGCTGGAGTTAATCGCTAATGTTTTAATAGATTAAACTATGCAAAACATATTTGTGTAAAATCATAAAAACTGTTCTTTGGTTTCTGACGTTATTTCTGCTGTTTCCAAATCCTTCAGCTTGTCAGTAATAAATGAACCTTCAACACCGTCCACTCAGAGACAGTTGGGGCAGAATAGGGCTTTAATTAACAGTTAATTTAATCAGACAAAATAAACATGTTATATACACAAAGCAAGGCCGAGCGGCAGGCACCTCGTTACAGCCTCTTCACTGACCTCCGGGCTGCTTGGAAATTTTTGGTGACATTTGTGGTATCACACTCCTGCTTGCCCTTCTGCGCTCTTGAAGGCCTCACCACTGACTAAACATGGTGGTACCCTGACAAATTCAACACTCACTCACTCACCTACTCACTCCGCCCGCTGCTATTCCAGCATGTAAGAATATACAACTGTCATGGCTAACAGCCACTCAGCTGTTGATTGAGGGATCACCAGCGAAAATGGGATGTTGCCAGTTCTAAAAGGTGCAGAGATCGAGATAAATAGATGTGGGGCTCCTCAACATTTCAGAGGTATGTCGCCCAGCATGCAGCCATCTGATACAAGCTTCCAAGAGGCGAAGCTTCTCCCCTGACGCAAAGAGGAAGAAGGATGTCAGCCGCCGCTTGACGACAGGTAAAAGACGCAGCTGACACAAACCGTCACCCAACTCCCCCGCACACTGGAGATCTGCTGTCAGCCATGTTGGCAAAGGACGTGAGCTTGATTAGTAAAAGGAGACTTCCAAGAGCGCTGCCATGCTGTGAAGTGAATGCTGCTGTAATTAAGTAAACACAGGGAAACATGAAAAGCCATTGAGATGTTCTTAACACTGCGAGCAATGTGAACGAGGGTGATGTCATCAGCTAAGAGGCCTCACTGCTGCTGCTCAGTCAGTTCCTTTAGGTTTTCTTAATAAGAGAATAAACTGTATTATTGCTCTTTGCGAGCGATGCGCCGCTTCATTTTTCAGATTGTAAACGTGACGCTCTGCACGCTGTATAATGAGCGCTGGCACTCGACTGACCGCTGTTGCTCTGGACGTTTTACTATTTGTTTGGCAGCGTCTCCACTCTCTCAACAGGCACTTAATCAACTGTAGATCCCTCTGAGGCACAATAGCATTGTTGAGCTAGCTCTCCTAGCCCTCAGGGACCCAAGTTGACATTTGCTGTGAACTGGACTGACCCTCGCGGCACACTTGCAGAGGTTCTGTGATGTGACGGATGCTGCAAGCATGTTGCCTTCAAAAGACGGACATTTTAGAAGGCCACCAATCTGATACACGCTGATGTTTTCTGATTTGAATTAGGATGTTTAAAGTCTTTTAGGAACAGCATCTCTCAGCATCATGAGCCTGTGTTTACATAGAAAATACTAAATAAAAAACCCATCTTGAACAAATTTTGCTCCATTTTTAAAGATTCAACATGTAAGAATTGTCGTCTTGTCAAATTCATAGCTACTCTAAACAAACTGAGGGCAACATGTCACCAGATCAACCGCTTACCGCTGCAAACTGTAACTGCAGTTAGCTGGTTAGCTCAGTTAGCTGTGCAGCTAGCAGTGGAGACTAGAGTTTGGATTATATAGGATGTGTTGGTGCTTAAATCGCTAGCAGAGTAGCTTTGGGACAGTTAGCATGCTAACTTCAGTAGATACGTCTTCAACACAGTGGCCAACATAAACGTCTCAAGGTCAAAACTGTTGTTTCTTCACACTGGTGTTGTGTCAGAGTCTGCTGCCCTGCTCATACGTGTTTCTCTTACCCATAAGACTTCAGATGGTTCAAAACCGACATTCTTTCTGCGAGGTCAATAAGTTATAAAACCTGCCTACTTATTAAGACAACAGGGTATTTTACTCATAGTGCTCTTACGGTTGTTTTTTGCTTTTTAACAGCAGCCAGAGTGCGAGTGGGAGACAAAGTGAAATCTATTTGCATTTTAAGTATTGACAAGTGAACTGCTTTAACCCAGTGAAGCATGAAAAAAAAAAACCACATAAGAATAGTAACAACACAACATACAAACACTTGTATGATACTTTCTCAGTGTGAATAGTTCGTAGCCTTTATCAGAATGCATTTTAAGCAGACAGCACCAGGCACTTTTGAAAGGTAATACACAAGAAACGGTGAAAATTTTGAACATGAAACCAGAAAATTTGAATTTAGAGTACAGCTCCTCCGTCTGTACTGTGTGTTATTGTCATTAACACGTATTTCACCCTTTGGGGATCTAAACTAAAGAAATAGGAACTCAAACTTTGGAACCGAGACGGTTTCATAATGAGTCTCTCAAACTAAATCCTAAAGATACAATGTACCTTGATTCCACTGGAATAAAAGCTTCTATTTGTGGCGGGTCTGTCGGATTAAAACGTTGTTTTCCTGGATTCAAAGTTTATCTTTAACACGTTACAGAGAAATGTGCCTGGCGCACCGTCCTCACAGTCCAATTGCAGAAGTGGTGAAGGTTTTCCAGTGCGGCTGGGTGAATTTGCAGATGGATTCCATGAGAGTCTGCTGTCTACAAACTCACAGAGTGACTGAGACGAGACGTCCCACCTGTGAGTGTTTGTGTGTCTGAGCACATGTGCGTCTATCAGTCTGTGGACGCACACACACACACAAGTCAACACAATAATATGTGCATTTTAAATCATTGCTATGAAAGACATTTATCGCTTCTTGCACATAAACTCTTTAGTTCGTGGATGATTTTACGCTTTGCACCGTGTTTAGGTCGAGACAATTCGTAATTTAAATTGCCCACTTCTCTGACATCATCAGCTAAATGTGAACAGGCTGCTAAGACGAGGGAATGTGAAATAGACTCGCGTCTGTCTGCACAACTCGATCCTAACAGCAGGCTAAGTGTCAATCCAGAGCAAACATCTTGGGCAGGTGTACCAAGAGCCAAAAATCCATCGTCAGCTCAGCGGAGGCTGTGAGGCTCTGTGCCGCTGCTCAGCTGTACAGCCTGCAGCAGGAAGGGAGGCACAAGCACAGAAACGCCCAAACAAAAATAAAATGACCTTATTGATCCACGATATCAGACAACAATACATTTTGTTTGTTTGTTTGTTTTGCACTCAGATATTCACCCGCTGGATTCTTTATTTGTTGCAGCGGTACAGTTTACAGAGCTCGTCACGTCTCAGCTGTTTTGTCCTCTTTAAAACTTGCGGCTCGGAGAGAAGACACACGCGCAGCCTCCGAACTCTAGAACCTTCCTCGACTTACATTCTGTCAGGTAGCAGCAGTGCAGACGAGGCTGACATCATCATGTCCTCTTCAGGACAAAACACTGACGGTCAGCTGACTTCACCTGAGCTCCTCCCAGCTCACCGACTCTACGCAGACGACTCTAAATTTAAAATGTTCAGTTCTCACGTCGGATGTCGACACAATATTACATAATAACTCACTTTATGGTTCCAATAAAAACAAAGTGTCATTTATTAACGGTGAGTTAAAATATCAAAGCTCAAGTATTTAGATTAAATTTCTGCATCTAACAGAAACACGTCTCAGTTTATTGTGGTTCAGTTCAACATCACTGCCAACCAGAACCTCAAAAACAAGCATGTAGTGAAATGAACCGGGTCAGAACTCAACAGAATTATTTATGTAAAGGCAAAATTCATGTCTGCATTATATCATACAGGTGTAGCTGATGAATTGGTAACTTATATGTGTTTTTTTTTAGGTTAAACCTTATTTTGTATCACTTCACACTTAAGATTTTTTATTTATTTTCAAATGTTTTAAACAACTTTCTCTCATTGTAAAGGTACGAGAGTAAATTTTTTTATTAATTCATTTGGTAAAAAATGTGAGAAATGGGAAAACATCTCACTTCAATCTTTGTTTGACAGCTTGCAAAGGTTTTGTGAATAATATCGTGTGTCTCTGTAAAAAAACCCAAACATTTAATTTCTTAAATTATTATCAGCTCCCTTGACACAGCTCTTCTTGTTATTTTAAATGTGGAGTACATAAGTTATCAAGTGTATGTTTTTCTAAATACATCCTGTTAAAAACAAATATAGTTCATAACTGCGTAGTGTCTTATATTTTGTTTTTAAGTTTTATATTTGTCATGATATATTCATGTCTACGGTGCACAGACGCTCTCAACATGTCACCTCGCGATGATCCTGTCGTCTCCTTCAGTCGTTGTTAAAGACGAAACAAGAGTGAGAATCAAGTTTTGTTACAGTAACAAATAGTGAAGTTTATTTTAAAGACGTATTTGCAGATTTAAAGCAATAAATCACATCGTCAGTGCCAGACATACAACTATGGAAATATTTGGCTCCTGATTTGTGAAACAAAATGGCTTCTTCTTTTCCTCACAGTAAATACAGAAAAGAAACCTCAAAACAAAACAGTCGAGAGGATAACCATTGATCCCCATCTAAGCCACGCTCAATCACACTTAAACGGGGCGGCTCTTCCTACCAGAGGAACCAGCACAAACCTTTAAGTCGACAGCTAATGCCCGGTTTAGTCCTCTCTCTCTCTCCCTCTTTCTTTCCCTCCTCAACACTGCCATGCTACAACTTAATACGAGCCGAGCTCACGCTGGGCGGCGGGGAGGTGCTATGGAGGCCTGACTCCACACACTCAGCCTTTTGCCTTTGCTCTCCATTTTGTTGTTGCCATTCTTCATCTCGCCCCCTTCCAATTTCTCTTGTGCGGGTCACCGAACCCCGGCACAAAGTGTGTCTGCCCCACCTCCTGATCCTCGGACGCCAACGCCGAGACCACCACGCCGCACACAACGCTGGAAGATGACATTTCCTCACCCCCGAGGCCACCCCCCCCCCCCCCCTCGTCACCCCTAATCCAATCAGCAAGGCCTGAGTTTTTCTAATATACTGGTGGTCTCATACTCTGACTTTATCCCTGCAGCTGTGCTGGACCGCTCATTGGCAAGATTAGGGCCTCCTCAGCTCCTCTGATCATGTATTTCAATATGAATGGGACCAATAAGGGGGTGGATTATGGCTTAGTTACTTTGGAAATCCAAGGCCCCCCTTTGATGCCCCCGGGTTTGAACAGCAATGGCAGAACCCTGCCTGGTCGGCATGGCGTGGCGGCAACGCCACCTGGCAGTCAAATGTTTGCTCATATGCGCTCATTAAACAACAGCACACTGGCAGTGTGGGTACTGACTGCGGGCCCGATGGCGAGCCTTGGCCGCGACCAGATGGCGCCGTCACCAGTATGCCAGGTGGGGTTCGTCGTTGCCACTCGCGAGATGCCTCATGGACGAAGGATGGGGGGAGGTTTGGGAGGAAGAGGAGCGTGGACGCAGCATGTTGCCAAGTAGGAAGAGAATAAACAAACACACGCTGCCGATACCTTCACCGCCACACACACTCCCTCGTTCACACACACGGTGGACACTTACACACACTTCACGGATGCAAACAAGACTTTAATGCAGATTTATCAACACTACATTAATCAGAAGAGGCCCCTCGTGTCCACTCAGTATCACCTGCATGAAGAAGTGCAACTGAATTTGAACACTACAAACATACATTCACACATTGAGGTGTCCCGAGAGCGTGGGCCCCACCGCGGCGTGGCCCCTGCGGGGGTTTTTCATTAGTTATTGAGGCCTGTGTCGTCTTCTCTGCCAGCCCCCCTGCCCTCACGTCTCAGGGCCCTTTGTGTGTGAAGTGCTGGAGGTGATTAATATTTGTTTTCCCTCCTCTGTGGGAGAGGAAGACCCAGCTGATCCACTGTGACCCCTCCGTAATCCCCAGCGGGTCGAGCCAGTCTCTGCGTTTCCTTCCCTCTTCTTTTGGGTTTTTTTTTACCTTTGCGGGTGCCTACCAGTGCTAACACTCATGTCAGACCTGAGGATCACACAGAACTCGGGCTATTTAATGCTCACCTCGAGTTTAGAGCTGAGCCACGATGACAAGTTTCTTTACGGGGGTCAGTGGGATTTTATCTGCCGTATCCGTCCTCCGTGAAATGGTGCTTATAAATACTGCGGTCAGGACAGGTGATGTTGAGTCTGACACATCAGACCGGGACAACTTCTGCATCCACAGGCACATTTCTTACAAAACAGCAGGATGTTTATCTCCAGGTTTTCCAAAATACATGTCTCAGTGTCGGGGTTCAGAAATAGACTTGGGTGTCATATTTTGGAGCCACAGCTACTAAATGGCCTCCTGTATCAGTGGCACGCTGCTCCCGGCTAGTTTGGACAGTTTGGAAATATCTTCCTTACAGAAAGTAGTCGGACTTCCTGAATGAATCGGGCTGAGATGGCCAGGTTGAGGGGTTTTGGGGCTTTGTTGAGGCCAGTAGAGAGGGTGTCTTGAAGGATTGAGTGGCTCGCAGGGTCTATTGAGTACTTGATCCTGTTGACAGATATACTGCTCCCTTTGTGGCCACATGGCTGTGATGGAAATGGCAGGTGCAGTATGGGTAGCCGATGGAAAAAAAAAAAAAAAAAAAAATCCTTTCTCGCGTTGTGTTTCAGCGGTTGTAAAAACACAGCTGTTTTCAGCTCTCTGAACCGGCTGCGCACTCGGTTTCCAATTCTCTCCAGCTCCTTGTTGCCTTGTTGGCGTAGTCGCTAAACTCGCAAACACAGTCTTATGGTCTTAGCTCTTTATAAGAGCTTTAGTTAGAAAAATGTACAGATCAGTATTAACGATCAACACTGGAGGATGAAAGCTCTTAGCGACTGGCTCCAAACCTGCCTCAGAGTAACTGATAGTAACGGGAAACTGCTCGGCTATTTAACACACGAGCGTATTAACACAGGACGAGGAAACAATTCAGTCGCAGTGAGAAGAGAAAAGAACAGGTAGCTTATTAAGATCCACAGAGAGAAAATATCAGAACATGACGGCATCCAGTCGACTAATTTGATGCTGATAACACTCATTAAAGTTTTGTTCTTGCTTGTAAACCGTTTGTGTGTCTGACTTTGTTCATATCACTGAAATAAATCCTCAAACCTTTCACACTAAATTAAAGTGACAACTGTCGCCCACAGGAAAACATTTATCTGAAGTTTAAATCATCAACATTAAAACGTGATTAAATAAAAAAATATATTTTGGGTTGATGTTATGATCATAAATTATAGAGAAAAAGAATATAAGTAGGAAAGGTTTTGCAAAAAAAAAAATAGAAAAAATGTAAATTATTTTTTATTTCTCTTTAATTTATTTAATTCAAATAATATTAGTTTCTTGCAGGGTCATGCCTGTAACTAATACAAATAATTTTATACATAATATGTAATAATTGATATTATATATAAATATAACATATCTATCATATATATTTTAGTAATTATTATTTTATTTTCAGGGACAATTTTGCACTGCACTTGTGAAAATACTTCACATTCGTAAGTATTACATTTTTATTTGTATCATAAAATGCTGCATCATTACAGTTTTTTATTATTGTTGTTGTTGTTATTGTTGAAATGTTCAGACAATATTAAAAAATATTACAATTATAATTTATAAAACCAACATTCCTCATGTGGGTGAACTTTGATATGACCAACGTCAGAAACAAATTAAAGAATAAAATGAATGAAATAAATGAAGGGAAGTGTGTGTGTGTGTGTGTGTGTGTGGTTTTTTTTTACTCTTTTAAGTCCTTTTTCTAAGATACTTGCACACAAAATAAACATTCTTTCTTCATCTTCGACAGACTCTCTCCAGGCTCCCGGTCGGGCCGGCCGGCGCTGACTCTGCCCGGCTGCAGCTCGCTGTGAGTGGGAGTGTGTTCGCTGGGAGCAGCAAAGCTTTTAGCTCTCTGTGAAGTTGTCTAATGAGCGGCGCCGAGTGTCACAACTCCTCCACAAATTACTTTTCTCCCCCCGCCGGTCGGCACTCACACTCCCCCCACACACACTTTTTCTCCCCTCGTTTTCTTCTTGTCAACACCTTCAGCTGCTGAACTTCATAACTTATATTTCCATTTTTGTAAATCGTCATTGTTAAGTGATTAGAAATTGGAAAACACGGCTTAATTGGAGGAAGTTTGGGTTACTGTGGATCAGGCAGTGTGTCAGGCTACAAGATCACTGATAACATACAACAGAAGTCTGAGTGAAAGAAATGATGGATTAAAAGTTACAGTTCTGGTGTATCATGGACAGAAAAGTGAAATCACCAGTAGGATTGTTGGAAAGTGTTTCTTTGACTTTCAGTTGGGAATTCATTCAGAAAATGAAATTTGTTAGCAGTGATTTTTAGCCTTGTAGCTACCAATGAAATAACTAAGCAATGGAAAATATAGAAACACATTTTGGAATTTAACAAATACAAGAATCCGAAATGTATGTGGTGATAAATAAACTCATACTGAGAGTGAGTGAGAACAGCTTGTTTGAAACTAATGTAACTGTATTAAAGATTTATGAGTAGAATGAGCTCAAAATCCTGGATGACCAACACGACAGCACCAGCTCACCGGTGGGACTCGAGGAACAGACGTATTGTTATCTGCTAGTGTAAAAAAAAAACATAAAGGCAGCGTCGTTCTGTGAAGATTCAACCAGAATGACGTGTGATCGACACTAACTGAGCCTCGGAGCTCTGATCTGTGCCACCGGAGTGCCAGCCGTCACTTTTCACTTTCCCAACATGAAGCAGTCGTACCTGCTCATCGCTCCGGGGTTTTAGCTGATGAATGACACTGCAGTGTGCTGCGCCTCACTACGGGGCCATTTGTGGGGAGATAAGAGAGACTTCCTGGATTAAGGAGGTAGTTGAGGTACATCTCCAGAGAGCCTGTTTGTTTGGGTAAGACAGCTCCTTCATTACTGCAAAACTGTGGGAGGCTGGGAAGCCAACCTGTCTCCGAGATAGCACGGGACCGCTGCCAAAATGTACTTAACCAGGCTGCAAATGCAACCCACTTCTGCTGATGCCTCTAATATATTATCATGAATTGTGCACCGGGCATAATGCACCGTTTGAGGCGTTAATATTGAGCAGATGCTGAAATACAGACTCTGAAACATCACGTATCCCGGCTCGCACGCTGTGAAACGGCACACTCTTGATGTGTTTAAAGAACTAGTTGTGCTGTGTGGGTGGCCCGGCATGACCTGGCAAGTGAATGAGCCTCGGCATTAAAATGAATGAGCTCCTGATGCCAGTGTCACTTTGAAAAACACAAGCTGACCATCATGTTGTTATCCAAGCATACAGGATTACACTCGCGCAGTCATGTTGGCTTACACACTCATCTCGGACAGAAAAATAAGAAAAAGGGAGAAAAATAAACAGGCCAGAACATGAAGCTGTGTTTGTGTGTGAGCGGCACATCGTCAGCCAATTTGGAGGGTTTTTTAGCCCAAGTGAGTCATTTATTCAGTCACTTATTTTTATCTTTTTCTTTGTTGAATGGTTTTTTTTTAAACATATATTTCAGCCTGAGTTTGTTGAACAATAGTAGAGCGTCACACGTTCACACGTGACCACTCAGTCACTTAAAACAGCTCCAGCTAATGATTATTTGCATCACAGATATTTTTTTTTTTATTAATCAATAACACATCAGGGTTTGATTCCAAAGTCAATATCTACATCTATATCTACTCATGTGTCTCTGTTCCTACCAAAAGTATAAAAGTGAGGAAAGCAGCAAATCATCATCGTTCAGAAGCTGAAATGATCAATTATTATTTAAAACTATGATCACAAACCTCTCTGCTTCTCACTGTAACTGATTTTCTTTTTGTTCTCTTTCTTTGTTTTTCAACCCATTTTTTAACTCGACGTCACAGTAAATTAAAGCAACCTCTTGGTTCTTCCACTTTAAATAGAGGATTTGAATTGATTTTGGTATTTCTGTTTATAATCAACATTTTAATTGATAATCATTTTTTTTGTAAAAACATTAATTGTTGATTGACTGATTATTGTTACACCTCTATTTCTTTTTTCTATTATTGGTGAACTCCATCGAAGCAAATTTCTCTTAATTTATTAATTTCCGCAGCAAAAAATCTTCTCCAGTCTCGGAATTTCAAACTTTGCTCCAAACCTGCCGTCACAAAAAGCTTTGAATTAAAACTAAAACATGTCGCTGCTCGTTATTCATCACCAACCATCTGACCAGCGCTATTAAAAAAACCCACAAACGTAAAAGTAAAGATATCCTGTGACACTATTATTTTGTTAAAAGTTAAAGTCACACTGTCAAACAGTAGCTGAGTACAAAGTAGAAGATGAAGGAATTACTCAAGTAAAATACAAATATCTCAAAATCATAACTGAGAACCAAACTTCAGTAAATGTACTTAGTTACATTCCATCACTGCCTTTTACTTAATAATAACAATTATACCACTTAATCTGCAACCGAAGATAAAAATCAACATAATTAGGAAACTTTGATTAATGCATCACCCAAATTGCAAAATGTACATTATGAGATTTTGTAATCAAAAACACATTTACGAAATATCAAATCATATTAATAATGTTGATGACATTCACTGTTTTGAGGTTCGGGAACGACTGTCAGCTTTGGAAGAATTTAACAGTAAACAGAACAACGTATTTACTTCATTAACGTTCAACCATAATCCATAATTCAACCTGAACTTTAACCAGACTGCTCGTGCTGCCTGATCCTCGTGACTCAGGATGCAAACCTCAGAGTCTGCAATTAAAATCATGCAGGTTTTAGTTTGATGGAGCAACTAAACGAGCACATTTGTCTGGTGGTCAGTGAATCAACAAGTGAATATCTGCCTGGAGTCTGACAGAAACAGAGATCTGCTCGGTGCTGCGGTGCTGCGTGGGGCCTCTTGTTGCCCCAGTGGCGGTGAAGGGGGAATTAGATGTAGTGTTGTCTGAGTCCCTGTTAATCCTCAGCTGATTAGTGGAATTCTCATCAGGGCTCCTTCAGAGAGAGCGAGAGAGAGTGTGGACGAGAGAAAAGGAGGAGAAAGAGAGGGAGAAAAAAAAAGGAGAAACAAAGAGAGAGCAGAGTTGGGGAGAACCTCCCTCCCCCGTCTTGGCCTTCCTCGCTTCCTCTCGTCAGTCACCCCCCGCCAAGGACCACAAGGGCCCGCGTCTCCTCCGGCCAATGAGATCTCAGGCCCCAGGGTCACCTGGCTCACCACACTAATCCTGAATCTGCCTTGTAGATTAGTACTTTCCCACTCGCAGCCACTCTAACCGAAGCCCCGGCAAATCCCGAGGTAAATGTCGGAGCTTCCGGTAAGTGGGTGAGCACGGCGTTGTGCAGTGGATTAAGGAGAATAGGATAATATTTACAAGCCCATCGCCAGTAGTGATAAGGCTGAGGATAAACAGTAATGGTCCCTCTTTAGCCTTTTTTTTCTCTCCCTCGTCAAGGCAAATGGTTAAATCTCTGAATCCCCGTGTTTAGTGTCTGACATTGATGTGCTAAATTAGTCAGCTGTGAATTCGTTCACGTCGCTCACCTCGCCTTAGTCCTGCTTAAACGGATAAACAATTATTTAGGGACAGGGATGTTACGATAAGAAGCCTGCTGATAGAACGAGGTGAGAACGGGACTCTGTAATTTTTAGTGATATACTTTGAATCATTTGAGACTTTTTTTTTTTTTTTTTTAAAGCTCACTCTGAGTTTGGTTCCAAAATGCTCCACATGCCAAAGAGTGCTGACGATTAGACTCGGTGTCAGATTGTCACAGTGATGGAAATACGGACCTTATAGACGGAGAGAGGCCGCTTACACAGACTGCACCCCTCACATGCTGTCCGTCATGGAGTTCTGTATAAATG
This sequence comes from Acanthopagrus latus, assembly GCF_904848185.1. Taxonomy (NCBI): domain Eukaryota; kingdom Metazoa; phylum Chordata; class Actinopteri; order Spariformes; family Sparidae; genus Acanthopagrus; species Acanthopagrus latus. Next base: position 29,354,960 of record NC_051056.1, read on the forward strand.
ACCTGTGGATGAAAATATTTAATAACTATTGTGGGCTTTTATAAATGAGATAAATATAGTGTAGATTAGCTGGTGTCCAGCAGCAGCGAGACATTTAAGAATTTCTAAACAATATACTTTTATTTTGAAAATCACAACAGCACCTATCATTGACCCCTCACTTTGACTTTTGTATCATCATGATGGGCGCTGGCATGAGGATGTGGTTGACATTTAAAGAAGTCTTTGTTTAATGGCCTGACAGCGATTTTAATAAAGCCACGTTGTCGCTTGCTGCTTTTCAAAATAACAGCACATTTGCAGAATGCAGCTTTTAGCACCGTGCCATGTTTGCTTAAGCTGTTAGCAAAACTGGTGCTGTGCTCCCGAGTACAGCAGGACTCGTTTCGAAAGCAGCATTCGGGCGATGTCACACGTTTTGATTCAATATACGAGAATGAGCGATGACAGAGGCTGTTCGTCTGATGGTGTCAGAGCCAATCAACATGAAAAAAATGATCATTTCTTTCATTATTTTATTCAAATATAATCTATATATATATCAACATATTCCTGCGTTTATATCACAGCTCTACATCTGACACACACACACACACACACACACACACACACACACACACACACACACACACACACACACACACTTTCTGTATACTTTGGCAGACAAGCTGTCAATCTGTCCCACTAAACCTTGAAAACACAATTAAGGGAAAACAGGCACTTTTTGCAGTTTGACAGTCTATAACTTTTAAACAATGATCGGTTCCCTTCAGAACTTAACTCGAGTGTGTGAAGAAGAGTTGTACCACCTCACAACAACACGACCGGTTGTGAGCAAGTGTTTGGAGGCCTACTATTGCAGATCCCACCGCGACTAACAGAGGATACAAACCCCTCAGAACAAGATGGCTGACGGCTCAGACGTGTCCATCTCTGCTCGTCTCTTATCATCCACTCACAAGATGGACTGGTTTTCTCTCTACTGTAGATGGCACTGTTAACCTTGACTTTGCACTTGGTTGGGACTTCACCGTTGAGGAAGTGAGGAGAGAGGGTAAAAAACAGTCGACGTCTGCTCCTCATTACCGCTCCGTGCCCCGGGGAGAAATTAATTAAAGTGGGGAATAATAATAATAATAATAACAAAGATTATCTTTGTCATCACAGTTATGCTAACAACAGTAATGGAGTTTTGAGGGGAGCCAGAGGCCGAAATAAATACCCTCCAGCTTTTATCTTACAGAAAACTGAAGGTGCTGGGCTCTTTAATTTTTTTTCTTCCCCCTCCTGTTTTTCAGAGAAGTGAAGACTTGGTGGTGGTGGGCGGGGGGAGTTTTGCACGGGGGAGGCTCGGGGTGAGGGCCGGAGTGAAAAGCAAGTGTGTTATTGTAACAGAGCTTATGAAGGAGTCAAGAGGAGGGCAGTGTGCCGATCGCACGCTAGGCTGCATGATTCACAGAACACGAACCCTCCGGACCCCCCGCCTCCCCCGCCTCCCCCGCCTCCCCTCCCCTGCTCCTGAAATCCCCACCGTCAGCTCGCGTTATGGAACTCATACCAAAGTGATGGCGAATCACCTCGCGTCACCTCTCGTGTGGGCGACTCCATCCATCTGGGGTTAATTGGCACCCTAACCTGTGGCCGACGTCAAAACAGGCAAAACATGATCTTAATTCACACCGTTGTTTTCTAATCTGAGGGGCAGACAAAACATCTCTGTCACAGCTGAACTTTAACCGTGAACGACTCTGAAACAACCGGAAAATCACGTTTGCACGTCGTTGAACATTTGTTCCACACGATAAGGTGAAAAATTGGCAAAAACCGATCCAGATCTGAAGGTTTAACAAAGGCTCGGAAAACTTCAACCCCGCTGCTGGAATACTGTTTAAAACGTTTACATTTTATACATGCTGTATTCATATTTCTATAATATATAATACAATATATAACATATATAATACAATATATAACATAATGTTTCACGTCTGACACACGTCAGTGGTCATCTGTTAATTCACAGGACTTGTTGTTCACGTACCGTCTGTGCATAAACAACGTAAGTGATGTCAAATACGTGACGGGACGCGAGTTACATCAGTTTATGTAGCTTACTTTAGTTATTTTAGCCCACAGTATGTTCCTTTTCTAACCCTGAACTTATAGTTTATTTTGCCAAAAAAAAAACTGCGACTGTTTGAAAATTTTAACAACCTTTGAAAAGTCATAATAATATATCATCCAATGCAATGCGATGTGTTAGTCGATAGCTTAATTTTGACATTTTAGCGTCACAACCTCCTGAACAACCTGAAATGACTGACTTGAGTGTGTTTCAGCATTTTGTAAGCTCGGAATCACTTGGTTTTTTGTTTTTTTTGTTTTTGTTTTGTTTTGTTTTTTTTCTAGCCCGGTTTGTAGCTACAGAACCAGGTAAGAGAAAATTCATTATCACAGCCTCGTCACATTAAAGTGTCTACGAGGAACTTTCAGTTTTTTTTTATCCTGGCGCCCCCTTTGGACAAAAGCAGTACGACACCAGCGGCTGCTGTTGTAAAGATCTTTGCTAGTTGTTTTGGAAGCGAGTGACAGAGGAATCAGGATGGATCACAGTGAGGTGATGAATCTTTATGTGATTCTATATGTGATCACACCCGACTAGAGACATTAATAACTATATAAAATCATCAGTCGGTTTGCTGATGGTCTTGTTTGCTGTTACAGCTCATTATAACCATCAGAGGAATCAGAGACCATTTCAAAAACACTTAAAAGTTATGAAATTGAAAACTGAACCAAAAGAAATGTAAAGCTTCAACAAATCGTTGGTTTGCAGAAATGTACATTACCGACATTTACCTTCGACCTCATTATGAAACTCTCTTCATGACCCCACTGACAATTTTACAAATGCAAGACGTAAAACTTCAAATCAAGGTTTTAATTTGAAAAGCTGACCTTGGGGAAACGTGAGATGTCACATGGCAGCGATATCGCTCCCTCCTGAAAGTTGTCTGCAAATGTCAATGAATGCATGCACTGTGATCCAATTACATCAGCGTGTTAGAAAAATGTTCTGCAGCAGCCACCTCACCCAGTTACATTATCTGAACTGATGAACCCGTGAGACAAACGGACCCAGCCCCGTCTCGTGACCGCCGCTCGAACCTCTTTTCATGTTGCCTGTAAAAAGAGGACGGCTGACCTCATGCACTGCTGGGATATTACTTTACATCTTCACCAGGCCGCGCCCTCGCTTGTCGTCTCGTGAATGATTCGAGCCTGTCGAGCACGTCACTGCTTCCTGTGCACTAGCTGGTCGCCAGAGCCTAATGGAAGACAGGTGCTGAGAGCGAGAGAGGAAAAACTGAGTCTGAGAGATTGAAGATGAATAAAAGGACGGTCGGACACCACAGAAAGATTTTTTTAAGCTTCAGAAATCAGAATAATCTATTGACTGTTAAGGGTCGCGAGATTGAAATGATATTAGTTTCTTCAGCTCATCAATAGTTAATTCAATCAAATTGTAAAGCAAGCTGGCAAATTTGCCCCAGACATGAATTCCTGATAATTGTGAAAGATAAATGTTCTTTGTCCTCTTCACTTCTCCACAATCCAATTAGGATCCGATGCCGAGAAAATCAGCTGACTGTATGCTCGGCAGCGAGATGAAGTTAGCTTAGCTGCTCATTAGCTATTTCCTTGAGCCCTCTTGTAATATTGTCTCACTGAAGTTAGCTTTGGTCTGAATTACTAATCAAGTGCACACATCCGGTGTTTGATGAAATTTTTACCTATTCCCAAAGCATTTCCTCTTCCTGCAAAAATTCATTAGTTTCAGGCAGAAAAGGAAAACGTGGGCGCCGTGCACATACTGAGTTGAGTTACTTTGTCTCATTCTTTCCATCTGATAATATCCTCTGTTCTTTTTTTTTTTGTTTTTGTTCCCCTGCTAAAGTTTCTTGTCCTCGCCGTGGTCCTCGTCACTCCTGAGCACGTCTTTGTTTCTTCCCAGGGAAACATCGCTGACACTCCTGGTGTGAGGCTGGAAGTCACTGTGCTGCCTGTTCTGTTGATACCCTCTGTGTTTTGACTGGAAGTGGACCCCCATGTGGGAATAAGGTGGGAAGAACATTAGACGTACACATCCACTGCAAAAAATGTCCGCTTAAACAAGTAGGTCTACCACTGGAAAGTCAAAGTGAAAAATGTTATTCTTGCAGCTTTAGTGCATTATTTCACTTTTTGCTGAGACAGGATGAAACCATTTTGGACTTACTTGTGGAAACAGTACCTCAGATTAAAGGCTTTCGGAGAGACGTTGTCAATTTCGGTGTCGTGATGCTGCTAACTGACTCCAGCACTTCTTGGCACCGTTCATCAAACAAACACTGTCAGATTTCAAGCCTGCATTGTGTTGATTATGTACCATTTAAAACGCCTGTCACTTCACAACACGCAACATTTTGGAGGATGCATTGTGCCGCTGAGTTCGTCTTCCACTCAGAACAGAACCTCTCTGGACCAGTTCGGTTATGTCAGCAGATGTGATGCTTTCAGGTTCTTTTAGAGAAATCAACACACACAGTTTAAAAATAAGCAATAAGTGATATGTCCTCTTAACTCTGTGTTCAGAGTGTGTAACTTCAGTGTGAGTAACGTTTTATATAAAATAAGTTTGTTTTTTTTAAATTTTGTATCTGTGTGCGCAGACCGATGGCTCTCTGCGGTCATCTAAATTGCACGTTGTTAAAAACTGAGATATTAACTGTGTGACAGTAACACAAACTCAGCTTCAGCTCACATCACCTCCGTCAGGTTCCAATCAGCCGTAAAAAACAGAAACGCCGGTCAACTTTGGGTAGGACAGGATTACCTCTTCCTCATACATAATGCAGATGGTGTCAGCTAGCCTAGCTTGCTAACGTTAGCAGTGATTCCCACTTGGTAATAACATAGTTAGCCTACAAGTCAAAGCACTGAGGATATACTGAGCTCTCGGAATCTACTGCTGTATTTTCATTTGTCAGTTCACGTGATTTGTAAAATCAACAAATCTGCCAGTTTCAGTTTTCTCCACTGTAAATCTGTCTCTGCTAATCTGCTAAAGAACTGGAAAGATCATTTCTACAGGTCTGAACAAGTCCCTGGGTTGGACATTTCTTGCAGTGTAGAAACCAGAGCATATCCTGGTATGTACACAGCAATTACATCCCAGCACCCCGTGCAGAGAGGCACCCTCAGCGGGGTCACTGCCCAGGGGATCCAGGTCTGCCCATTAAAACATCATCAGACAATGCAGTTTATTTAAAGAGACATACGAGTCTCCACTGCTACTGTTTACCTTCCCTCCGCTGGAGAGCAAAGATAATACCGTTTGAAAATCAAAGAGGAACTGTAATTTTCAGTGCATGAAGTCACCGCGGGTCAAAAGTTGTGTGTACGGACATCGCAGATTTATTTATTTGGAATGGGGGCCGAGAGAGGATGAGCCGGGAATATCATGTTTAACTCGCTGCTCGGGTTTTAATCTCCTTCCAAAATGTTTTATGTCTATCCTGGAAGCTATTTCGTTTTTTTGGAGTTTATCTTTCCAGATTGTAAAAACATGGATGGGCTGCTGCTCAACACTGTTGTTATTTCTGGTGTGAGGTTCTATGAATCTACTGTATACTTTCCCATCTTTTATATATATTTATATATATATTTATCTTCCTTTGGACTGAAATTATTTACTGATTGTCACTTCTGTCATTTCATGGATGATAGTAGAAACCAGAGTACCAGTCGGACCCTTCTATGTGTCTCACCTTCACCCAGTTAAATCAATCAACACCCCCACGGTGCCCCACTGGGCGCCTCCTCTCCGAGCCCCCCGGAGGGTCCGTCACCCTGCTGCATGCCCACCTTATCTGGAATATTTAGCTCCGATAGCAGATTTGCTCCCTCTAATTGTCCTGTCAGTACACCGGGAGCCTCGGTTCCTCCCTCTCTTCGCTGCTCCGTGTCACCCGTTCTTGCAACACGCTGCCTGATGGATGCAGATAGCCGTCTTTGTTCTCGAGGAGCGCCGGCTGTTTTCGCTGGCGACCTTGTGTGTGGTGAATGAATAGCAGGTCCTCCACAGGCCGGAGCCGGAGGGTACAGTCAGTGAGAGCACGAGCAGTAAGAAAACTGGAACACAGGGGAAAAAAAAAAAAAGGAGTTCACCACGAGTGGATCGATGAAATGCTTCTTTCTTAGAATCAGGCAGCGCTCCAGTTTCCACCTGTGGGTCCTGATTTCTCATCACAGGACACTGATGAATGGAACAAAGCTGTTTTATCATTCATGACTTCCATCTATAAAAAAAATCTGCGATGAAATCCACCTTGAATATAAAAGTATATATTAAATACATCGGTATACGACTCCTGCTCTTCCATCTCATTTCCTCTACATAAAGCAGTTATAATGTGGATCTCGACCTTTTTCTCTATGTTCGTCTTTTGTTTTCCGTAAAGCACTTTTTCTTTTTTACAGCAACGCTTTCTCTCCAGGCTTACCTTATCCTGACCTAACCCCCCCGGTACACACTCCCCTCCCCCAGCCGACATCAATCAGGTCTGTGAGAGCCATCATGGTAATTTGTTAACCTTTATCCAGTGACCTGCGCTGACCTCCGGATCACCCTCAGTCTGGGGATGTGACCGAGAACACCGGACTGGATTTGTTCAAGAACTGACAGACAGGAAATGAATCAAAGTCTAATATATTTTCTCAGCCTGTTATTCTGTATATTTTGTCTGATGAATTTCAAAATAAAGTACTGTAATCACAAACACACACACACACGGATAAATGAATCTAAACATGCAACATTGAAGAATTTCTTATCATAAATGCAAATATCACCTCCTAAAACGATGTGTTAACTCAACCGGAGCCCGATTTAACATTCAGAACCGGCGTTCAGTGTTCGAATTAAGAAAACAACAAAATGTGCTCTTATTATCTTTTTTCAATTACAAGGCGAAGGCAAAGAAGACGCAGTTCATTCCTCTGCTGGATTATTATTCAAGGCACAACGCTGGCTCACCGCTAACTCTGAGAGCAAATGCTCTCTGCCGATGCATATTCATATGTTTAACATACAGACATGCATTCCTAATGATGCAGGAGAGGACAGAATGCAATAAAGCTCATTAATACGTTTTGCCATGCCAGTCAGTCCTCGGCAGGAGAAAACGCTGCAGCACGCCGTCGAGTCGAGCTAATTCAATTCTCCGATAAAGAAACGACTTCGGATGTGAGATGAAAACAGAGAGAAATGAAATGTGGCTGCTGCAGAGTGTTTACTCTCTCTGTGGGAAATTTGTACTTTTTATTATTATCATTATTATTATTATTATTATTATTATTATTATTATTATTATTCCTCCTGGATGTGGAGCAAGACTCTCATTTATAAAACTTCCTTTACTCTGAAGTTATTTCTTAGCTCTCCTTGTAAGACCTTAACAAGCATTTCACCTACTTCAAAAACCTTTCCAAACCCATTCTTCTCATGTTTTTAAGTCGCAAATTATATTATGTTATGAAAATGAACAATTTTGAATGAACTTAGGTTGAATGTTTGCATGTACCTGCAGGGAAATGAGTGAAATAGCAGCATTATGTTCAAGATTGTGTTTGCCGACTGGTGTCATGACAATACATATTAATGCTGGATGAATATATTTTTTTCATAATTTGTGAAATTAGTACAAATAAAGCGATGTCCTGGTAAAAGTATCTTGCTAATGGAACAGTCTACAGGTGACCTTTGACCAGACGACAACAACAGCAATAGTAGAAAAATATTGAACATTAAACGGAAACTGCTGCACAGAAACAGTGAAGTGCTCCGCAACTTAAACACTGGCTTTGTTTACTGGCCTCTGTGGCTTCATAAAAGCTACTAAAGACATTTCTGGGGCTTTACTGAGATTTGGTTCTAAGATGGCAGGTGCAAATGTGAGTCACAACTACACATCAGTCTGAAAGTTTTAAAGGAAAGCTGCAGATCTTCCTGCCTGCTCCTCGCCTCTCCGCCTTATCAGAAACAAGATGACAGACTTTAAGTCACAGGAGTGGTGGATGCATTTTACAAGTTCTTCTCAGCCTGACCTTCTCTTATCTCCACACATGCCCTGTCACTTTTAGGTTTTAAGATTTAACATGAAGCAGCCTCCTGATGTTCGGGGGTTAGACAACCAGACGTCTCGTCCGGCCGGAGTGGGCAGCCGTCAGTAATGGCCGCGCACTTTGTTTATAAATTATTAATGATTTTCTCCCCTCGCTGTCATCTTGGACAGGCGGTGAGACGAGCCGATGCCTCTCCTGTTTGTGTGGCAGCGCGCTCCTCAAACAGATTGCAATTTATTCCTCTGCAGTTTGTCCGTCAAGGCTAACTCTGACAACATAATCCCGAACTAATCCGCCATGTTCAGTTTTTCTTGTTGGCTCTCATGCAAACTGCTCTGCCAAATCCCGCTACCTGTCAGCCTGGCCTTGCGATGGGGAGCCCAGACGGGCTGCCAGCCCTGCTGCAGTGGCTCCCGTGGGGGGGAGAGAGAGAGAGAGCGAGGAGGGGGAGGCATGGTGCCCGGGTAGACTTAACCCCTGCCTCCCTCCCTGTAATCCACTGTAAACAGCCAGAGCCTTAGAAGGGCTAACTGCGCTAATCAAGCCCCAAGCTCGCCCAGTCACTATCATACACAGTGCCCTAAGAACTAGAGATTTGAGCAGCTACTGCAGTGTGTGTGCAGGGTATGAGGGTGTGTGTGGAGCAGAGGGGCCCATTGACAGCTCCTAATCCCCAAGGAGGGAGAAAGGTGCCAACATGAGGCAGGGATGGGTGTCCTGACTGGAGCCACGAGGGCCGTTTTCCACGACTTAAAATATAAAAGAAAAATAAAAAAAAAACTGGTGGAAAGCACACAGCTGCTCTCCAAATGTATACATGAAGATATTTCATCTGGCTAATAAAACCTGCAGTCTATCCAAAGATACCAAATTACAATTCAGTAGCTAATATATATATATTTTTTTACAGTAAATTATGGATTAAATGCATAAAAAAAGGAGATACTCACATGTTTTCATGAAGCACCAGAGGCAGCGTTGAACTCCTCAAATTCTGTATTTTTCCTAAAAGAAAACCAGCCGCTCAATATTCTCTCCCAGCCTTCAGAGAGCCACATTTAAATTTCCCTCACACACTCTCTCAGTCTCTCTGACAGTGACCCAAAATCCACAGGAAGAACATAAAAGGCCTGACAGTAGTCAAAGGAAAAGGGAGGTGAACTAAGCCAACTCCCCCCCCGCCATCAACACAACCCAAAGTTTCAAGAAGTTGTGAGTGGACATGACAACACCAGCAGAAAAACTTTACCCGCCGGGTCTCTTTTTCTTTTTCCTCCTTCTCATTCATTGTTCCCAGTAATGAGCAGATTCAGTGGGGAGTCGGTGGAGGAGGAGGGTGGAGGGTCCGAGGTCTGAAACTGACAGCAGAGGAAAAGAGTGAAAAGCTCACTTTGTCAGTGTCCATCAGGTGTTATCACTACATCTCTGAGTGATACAGATGTGTCAGGCTGTGTTTTAAATCAATCAATCTGTTTTTTCTATCAACCATAAGAATATCATCTTTAAAAAATGCTTCATGTAGACGACAACAAAACTAAAATACCTCAATGTGGGAAAAGGGAAATTTAAATCTGAAGAAAATAGGATCATTAAGATGTTTTAATGTGAAAACTGTTTTCTTAATACAAGACAATTTCACATTATTATTAAAATTAACAAACTAAACATGTTACACCAAGAAATTATTCTTGTTATAACAACATAATAATGATCTTATTTTAGCTTGAAATGTTTATGTTTCTGTTACAGCTTAACACACGTTTGTTATATCCTCATAATTTATCTTAGAATGTGAAATATTGTACAGTTATTACATTTATACATTTTAGATGTTTAGAAGTTGATAATTTATAGTTTGAACTTAAAATGTAAATATAAAATGTTTGACATCATAAGAACACATTCTCGGGTTATTTTATCATATTAGAAAGTGAAATGTGTCGTAATGATAACTTGTGATGTTACGACATGAATTTATCACATTATAACATGAAATTAGCGTTATAACAAGACAAACAGTGTCTTGTCACGACGACACAAGTTCCTCGTTACAGTGTGATAAGTCTGTATGATGAGAAAGTGTGACAATATCAGAACCAGAATCAGCTTTATTGGCCAAGTATGTGAACACAAACAAGGGATTTGGCTCACAATGTACATGGACGTAAACATAACATAAACATAATGGACTATTATAAATATATATCTAAGTGTATGTATATATTATTTACAGTGAGGATCATAGTGTTAAAAACATGTTGTCATATCATGATACTGATGTTTTCTGCAGCCACGTGGCGTCTTGATGTTTCAGTTCAGAAGCTTTTGATCCGAGTGGAACCAGACAGAAAAACAATGACTGTCACAGAATCAGAGCTGATTGATTGTAGACTGTGATGTATCTCATTATAAAGTGAATGGTAAGCGATGACAATCTGAAAGGTAGAATTGTCATCTAATCTGAAAATGCTCCCGGTCCCTACGGTCCTCTAAACAAACCGGGGCATCAACACCGAGGTGCCCGTGGACACACTTGAAGCCGGAGGCCCCGCGTGGCTCCTGTTCTGTGTTACAATGCAGCTGCTTCATTCTCTTTCCAGCTCCGGAGACTGTGGGAAAGCTCTGGACAAATATGTTTGCCACTTTAGCACGGAAGATAAAAGTGGCCTTCAAGGGTGGAGCTTAGGAGAGTGTTGAGATGACGGTGAGGGAGTTGGCGGAACTGCGGGGAAAATGCGAACATGACATGTCGCTGATAAGAGTCCTCCAGCAGGTTAACACCAGAGCTTGTAACTGGGATTGCCCCGAGAAGCCCTCTTAGGAAGGCCTGGCATCTGCACGATAGCACGAGCCCTGGCGCTCTCACATGAGTGTCACACACAGCGGGTCTGGAGGGCAGTTTGGACGGGAGCACACACCTCTGAAGATGGTCCGAGGTAGAAGAACCACATGTTGGACTGACTCTAATGACAGCAGATCATTTCTGCATGAACTGTAACTCGACTGCACCGTGAAAATCCACCTGCTGCTTCACGTCTGAGATTCCTTTAACAATAATACCACTTTTTTGTTGGACGCGAGGCTTTCAGAGGTGTCACCAGTGTTACATGGCATACATAAAACCCATTTAGCACTCACATTCACCATGATACACTACCATGATGCTAATTTGTTGAAAATGTGTTGTAAACAATACTAACTTGGCTAAAACCAAACTAGCCTTGACAAGGTGCTAACATTACATCTGGCGTGTCGTTAGCTACTCATCTGTGGAAGTCAGCTACAGTTTTTGGAGTCAGCGTGTAAAAAGCAGGTTATCAATACAATTATAAACAGAAACCATCGGCTCTGTAAAGCAGAGACCTGGCGAGGAGCAGCCTGACGCCTGGATATGTTTGCACAGATGAAAAATGCTGGGAAGAAAATTTATGCAGCCCTGACATCCACATACAGTCACTCGCGTGTGGGCAGACATGTTAGTGAGGACACTGTTGTCAAATGCAGTAACATGATGGTGTTAGCTGATGCTACGTTGTCTAAACCAATGCTAACTTGACTGAACCACGCTAGCCTCGACAAGGAGCTAATACTACAGCGGGCACGTTCATAACGTTAGCATCACTTTACCTGACTCGTGGAAGTCTGTCACTGTTGTGAAAATACTAATTGTGTTACCAATATGTAGTTAGATGACAGATACAACAATATCTGAATGTGTGCCCCTCAGACATGTAAGCACAGGGGAGCAGGAGTTACCTGAGATGATGTCAAGATTTGACGAAGGCAAGATGACTCTCAGGTTGTCTCTCTGCAGTGTTACAGAACATTTACTCGAAGAGTGAGCAAAATATTCATAATCAGATTAATGTTAACAGGTATTTCTCAGTGGTTATTAATGCTGTGACTTATACCAACCTGTAAGCAATGCTAGGTCTCACTCTCCAGATGTACAGATTCTTAAAAAAAACATTTGTTCCAATCACGAGAAAATAAGAAAGGAAAGAAAAGACAAGCGAGCACATTGACCTGTAGATGTTCCGTAGTGTCGTTCCATATCTTTTATCCTTTCCCCAATACACCACAAAACAAATGCCACAAGACCAGAAAGGACAGGAAAAAAGCAATAAAAAGTGAGTGATGGCCATTGATATTTCAGGCTGCAGAAACCCTGCGTCAGGAGACTTTGCTTGGCTTTACATAAACAGGGTAATAAATAGATCGATCACACATAGCGAGGGAGATTCATGTCACATTAAGTGACGGGACGTTGAACATAGGCCCAGCTATGTCTCATTACTCAGAGGACGCTTCCCTGGGGGAGGGTTGTGTGTCTGTGTGTGTGTGTGTTGTAGGTGGTGCAGATAGCAGTTTGCATGTGGAGAGCCAGGCACAGTACAGAGGCCAGCTGCTGCAGGCACGTCACTGCTGCAGGCTGGAAAAACCACAAAGATTTTTGAGGGTCCAGATAAAGTGCAGCAGCTTCGACAGGCTCTGGCTCAGCCGGTAACAGCCTGTAATCGACAGGAATAATACAATCATACATCATAATGGTACAGATTTGAATAATAATGTGAGCAAACATCCAACAGATATGTCTAATATACTAAAGTAAATACTGAAGTAATACTAGTGTCTGGCGGATCTCTTCAGCTTTATGTCTTGAATTGATAAGTTTTTGGGTCTGAAGACACAGATCCACCTCCACTTTGTTCTGTTGGACCCTCTCTGGATGATCTGTCCAGTATAAATAAAGGTTTGTCGACTGGCTGATTGAAGGTTATTTAGTTAATCTAAGCTCGGCGATAAGAAACATGGTGACGTCAGTGTTTACTAAATAGTTCAGTTTGGTTTAAAACAGACAGCTAGCTTTCCTTTTTCAGATCTTTTTAACGTTAGTGCACAGACCTGGCTGACGCTGGTGATCTGACATCAGGCTCAGTCTTGCCCAGTTTCACTAAAATGAGTGAACCCAAGATGTGACGGCATCCAGTGTGACGCTGTATATCATAACCGAGGTGTCTTTGGTGATGTAACCGTGCAGTCAATAGGTTTGTAAAAAAAAAACAAACAAAAAAAAAAAAACCAGGAACTAAGAGGTGGAAGTTTCACCATTTTTGTGCGACGCTGACAGATGACTGAAACATCCCGTCGTCTGGAGGTACATCGGCCTGCTGCGAGCCAAAGTGGAGGACGGAGGCAGAAGCTCCAGACACAAAAAATGTCTTAAAGTCAGACAAACAGACGGATCCATCAGCCTAAACTTCACAATATACCAGCAGTGATACGTCTGCAGGAATGTCTTCACTTTTATTACTTTTTATAACAGTAGTCATAGAGTATTATAATACATTTCACAATAAGATTTTCTGCCTTTAATGTATAAATGCTTAAATCTCTGTATAAGACACAACTAATACCAAAGAGCCGATGAGCTTTTATTTTCTTGTAAAGGCCAGTGATCACTTTGGTTCATCCTACATCAGATTAAAGGCTCTAAACACACTTCATTCACAGGTTCAGCAATTTCAGAGGCAGGATTTCTGATATACTCGGATTCATTCTTTGTTTAACCCGATATTCATTTACAGAGCCGATTGGCTTTAATTATTCAAACTCTGTCAACAAGGCTCATCATAGCTGAAGGAACTCGGCTTCCTCTTTGCTTGCAGACCATGTAACAAAAATCCAAACACAGTTCACAGACTGAAGGCGGCGACCTTTATAGTCTCGTTGACCTCCTGTGGTATATTGCAGCGCAGGGGCTTTCCCATATATCGCTGTCCAGCACGGTGAGGCCGAGTCCTGCTGCTTTAGATAGCAGTTTGATTTACAGTTTAGTGGGGGGAAGGCTGGTGTCGCTGGTGGGATTCTGCCATAAGCCATCAATGGAAGTGGTCAGAGGCGTGTAAGATAGAGTTTACAGTTCTGAGAAGGACTCTGGGGCATAAAAGGTTGTGCACGTCGGTGACATTTCCAGCCCGGTCTCATTTAGTTTTGCCCCGCTGGCCTCTTGCGAATGGCACTGGGAATCCAAGCATCCGAGTGGGCATTAGCAGGTCGTCAGTCCTGGCCCCCTTCTGCCTCGTAAATCAAAATCTCCAATGATGTAAGAGGTGCTGCATAGTTGTCTTGCAGGAGATCCTTATCAACGCAGACATGCACAAGATTAACTCGATGCTCTCTGAGACAGGGTTAAGGACATTTAATTTTGGCTGTAGTTTGATACGACCCCTATCACACAGCGCCGCGGCGATGCCACGTGTCTTTTTCCATTACTCGTCGATCCAAACCTTCGACGCGTATTGTTTGAACCAGCAGGCAATGCAAAATGGAAATAAACGGGGTAACGGCAAGTTTTCCAGACAAGTGAAAAAATGAAAGTGACACAATGGCACAATTGATGGAGGGCTTTCGCATCCACTTTTAGACCCCTGGTGACTCCTCACTAACAGCTGCTGTAAAACATGAATTCATCAGATAATCCCTCCAAAGCCCGGCGGTCAAGCCGAGGCATTCTGGGTCTCGAGCGCGCTCATAAATGAAATACCACCTGCACCAGCAATTTCAAACCTGCAGCAGAGTAAAGTTATATTTAGGTAAGAACATGAAGGACCTTGATCCCTTAACAAAATAAAAGCTTGACAGCTAATCTCTTCAACAGAAGTCAATATTGTTGAAGTCTGATGATGTACAACAGGGGGGCCGTGAGGACTACGGCTAAGACAAGCAACTGTCAGTTGTATTTTTCAAAGACCAGACAGTGGGCAATATCAGACGGATCAGTCCATCTCCCAGCCGTGATGCGACTTTGACAGAGTGCCAAAAGTCCTGCCGCATCACTTGTCTGTTTGGTATGATGGAGGGGACGTTATTCAGCTATTTCAGAAACCCTTCAAATCCACGTTTAGGCCACAGCACTTACGCTATGTGTTTTTATTTTATTCATGTGTGAGTTATGACACAGGAGAACGATCTTTTATTGACTGAAGGCTGGGCCGGTCCTTCACGCGTGGTGCTATAGTGGTTTTGTACTCGTTTAACACTGCTGCGGCCTTGAGAACAAACCAATTGACTCGAGTGAGATGTCCCTCTCTGGAATATTGTAATGCGCGAGTATTACCAGGGGCTCTACAGACCTGATACAAGTGAGCCTCCGGGACACACACTGCATCTCCTCGATTCTCATCCAGAGATTACAGTCAAGTACAGCCGGCACTCTCAGCACTTCATCTTCCGCGGTGCGTGTGCAGCTCTCTGCCTCCGCGCTGCATGCATGCATGTGTTGAATGCGTGAGTATAAGTGTGTCTGTGTATCACACCGTTCCACCTCCTCCACCTCCTGTGTGAAGAGGAATAGGAGGAGGAGGTGAACTGCTAGCACTCACTCCCTCGGGCTCTGCATTTCCTCAAGAAGTGACCTCCGCCAGACTTTGACCAGATTCCTCTGTACTTTAAACAAGACTCCCATTACAGCCCTTGTGAGTACAGTAACAGGTTTCCATAGTTTGCCTTGGGCAGTTGCATGGATGGCAGATGTGTGTTTGAACATGCCTCTATGTCTGTAGAGGAGAGGAGCGAGTGTATGTATGTACGTGCCCCTGTGTATAAATCACTTGACCTAGACTTACTGTTGACCATGGATTTATGCCAGCGTGAGAGGCTCCCGATGACAATGTATCTGCCTTAGCCATAATGGATGGTACACAGAGCGCGCTGTCATCTGGCAAATATGCTCCCCGAATGGATCTCAAGTGGGGCGGCGCTCGGCAGAGGGGCGGCGGGCGACGGAAAGGGGGAGAGATGGATGGTGATCAGCCCAGGGTGGAGCCATCAGCCGCAGACTCTCCCCCACAGCTTTTTGGAAACTCAAAGCATTGCTCGAATTAGACCAGCCATCAGCACCGCAGTTGGTGAGACGGACGAGCAGACTGATGCCTACTGTGCACTAAGCTCAGGGGTAGCTTTGTAAAAATACGGAAGGGAAATTCAATGCTCTGTGTTGTTATATATGAAAATGATGAATGTCCCCACATGTGGCGCGGGCCAAAAGATGCCAGCGAGGAAGCAGCGAGGGGGCCAGAACGTGACGCGAACGTTATCCACGCACACTCCAACACACAGCCGCGCGCTCGGCTGGAAGTCGACCACTTATATCATCTGTTGTTACTTTGATAACGCGTAGAATAATAGCATTAGTACAGTTTGACATTGATCAAGAGAAATGAAAGCGGTTTTGGTGAGGGATCAAATTGAAACCACATGCTGCTAGAACCCGATACACTGTACGGGTTCCAACTGGTCCGAGGAGACTCATCCATGATTCTGCCAGACTATCACAAAGCATAACCTCTTCCAGACAAACTGGAGCTATCAGTGGGGAAGAGAGCTGAGAACCTTCCACAAACCACCGTGATGAAGTGTCCTATCGCTAGGTTGTCTCACAAAATCTAGGGCCCCTTCTCCACCAACAGACGGCCACGAAACACAGGCGAAGCGAGAGCAGCGAGAGTGTGTGTTCTGGTGAAGTGTTTCTCACACTGTTGAGCGTCAGTATCCTCAA
The DNA here is from genome assembly GCF_904848185.1 of Acanthopagrus latus. Classification (NCBI taxonomy): domain Eukaryota; kingdom Metazoa; phylum Chordata; class Actinopteri; order Spariformes; family Sparidae; genus Acanthopagrus; species Acanthopagrus latus. The sequence goes on from NC_051056.1 coordinate 29,371,686, forward strand.
ATATGGATTTGTTTTAGAGGATCTTTAGGCTAGAAATTGTTTTAAAGGAACATGACGCAAGTAACAGAGATTTAATGGGAAACAAAAGAAAGTTAAATCAAAGTTTTAACACACCGCAGGTGTGGCTGTTAAAGCCTTTCTCCATCCGTTACATAACAAAGAGCTAAAATAACTCACTGGGTCACGCTGGTCTTTGTATACTTGGAAATGTGATGTGATGCATCTGTCAGCAGTGATAGTTGATATACATATCCTCGGAAATGTAACTAATATTACTGATGTTATAATATTACCACCATCCACCACACAATCTCATTTGAATGTTGTACAAATAATCTTTTTTTCCACCTTGAAAGAGGAAGTCAGAGAGAGGCCTGGTCAACGAGCAGCCGTAAAAATACAACAATATATTAAAATAAAGCAACAATGAAACAGATGGATAGCTATTCAAACACAGTGACTTCTCAAGAGAAATAACGTTAACAGGAATTACAAAACGCTTAACTGCTGATTTTGTATCAAGTGGATTTATCAAACAGGGAACGTTGGAACAGACGGAGGAAACACTAAAGGTCCTGGGCTGGACTCGAACTGGGAATGTTCTGATCCAAGGATGCCACCTCAGATCTGAATCCCAGAAATTCATCAGCGTTAACACTTACAAACCACCGTCCGATGAACCAACAGAGAAACGGCTAAAGAGCAACAGATCGTACTCAGTAGATGGAGCAACGTCTTCGTACTGTGAAAACTAAATGTCAAGCTCTGACGTAAGCTTGAATCAACCAATTTTTAACCCACACAGTTCAGTAAATGCAAACCTATATACCTGACAAGTTCCTCCCACCGAACAGCTTTTACAGAAAACACTCTTTGGGACTTTGACTAGAAATATCCTTCCCCCATCTAAGTTTAGTAGAAGTCCAACAAACGAACGGATGGAGGTGAAGACGACATTATTTCTTTGTTCAGTGATTCACGAAAGCTTTTCTCTTTTGATACAGAACATTTTTGATCATTTGTGGAAGAACTTGAAAGTTTTCACTTTGTTTTACTTTTGCACATTTGAGCTGCCAGCGGAAAGAAATTAACCTGAAAACAAGTAAACTTGATCCACAGGGTTATTTATTCACGATCACTTTTCCATGACTGCTGCAACTTTTACTTTCTGCTCCTTTTCTCCCGAGGACATGTTTTTATCAGGACGGAGGAAGTTATTCATCAGTTCAGAGTCGGGCCAGAACCATCGCTGCTTGTAAAATTTACAGGGCCTCTCTCAGGTGTACAGCTTGTGCTCTTTGAGATCACGGCTGTAATTGTGCTCATTCCACACCTGACATGTTTATTACCAGGAGGAAATGTCGTTTCTGCAGGCGTAGATAAACTGTAACCGTCAGAAAGGAAGTGATTGGCAGGTGATGGCGCCTGTGGACTCCAATAACGTGCACGCCGTCTCACTTCCAGCTGCTTTAAGTCCGTTTACAGAGCACAACCAGCCCGACAGTGTGTGAAGTGAACACTCACAGCAAAGGACCCTCATCATTCTGTCACAATGTATTGCTCGCAAAGTAGTCGAGGATCCCACCAGCAAACACACACAAACACACATACGTGCGCACACATGCTCGCACACACTCTATAATCCGCTCATCCACCCTTGTCTTTTACACTCCCCCCGCACTGCTGGCGACATCGCTTGTGAAGCACGGACGCTCGTAAATTCCCTGCCTTGATTTTGTTAACCTTTACCGTGACCCGTCACTTCTCTGCTTGGCGTTCTAGCACCCACTCATTCACAGATGAGGCCCTGCTTGCCTCTGCGGAGACGAGCCTTGGCGCTTCTGCAGCTCATCGCTCAGGCTTCTGGCTCGGCGGGACGCTGCGGCCCCGCAGTGCCAACACACCTCAGAATTATGGGCCACTTTTGGAGTTAAATGATAGACGTTCGAATCGGGCGTTCACCTCTGTCGTCATTGCCTCGCACAACACTTTTAGCAAGGCTTCATGAGGAGTTCTGGGGAATAACAGCTCCTTGGAAAACCATCAGTGTGGGATCCAGTTGTCTTTGTAAAGAGAATGGTGTAGAGGTGCCAGCCAAGGAGTTCAACTGCTCTGCAATTAATCATTTTGAAATCAAAGTAGTGGAAAAGTAGTGTGAATATGCAAAAGGGAGCCACATTCCTGAATATGCATTAACTTTAAAGTGAAACTCTCACCAAAATGCAACTGAGACTTTTTCTATGAATGTATATGAGTCAAACCTTCATGTAAAAGCATAATTATAAAGAAAGAGGCACTTTTAAGATTTACCGTATTTTCGTTTTCAGCTCAAATTCATTTCCAATGGGCGTGCTGTGGGCACTTTTACACTAGCATCAAAATCTGTATTTTTAAAACACTAAGAAGGCTCGACACAACATGAGACTCTGCTCGTAGCATCACCAGGGTCTCTACACGTAGCTCAACTGAACCACATACAATCTACTCAGATCTGTCGATCCCCAAGTACGTCTGGGCTGCCATGACGACGGCTAGAGGAACAAGCTACTGCTAACGTGAGTCGTCCAAAAACTTTCTTTTTAGTAACTCTGTGTACAAAAACTATGTTCTCAGTGCTGGTGTTCATGTGTAGAGACCCTGGTGATGCTACCAGCAAAGTTACATGTTGTGTCGAGACTTCTTACTGTTTTAAACATAGAGATTTTAATGCTAGCGTAAAAGTGGCCGTAGCACTCCCATTGAAAATGAGTTTGACCCGAAAACGAAAGTACGGTAAATCTTGAAAGTGTTTCTCTCATCATAATTGTGCTTTTACATGAAGGTTTGACTCATATACATTCACACAAATAGCTAGATCAGGACACTTTATTTTAAAACTAACCAGATAACCAGTTTCATTTAACTTATTGTTGTAAACTTGACCACACAGTCTTTCACATAAACTGATTCTGGAAGTGTTGCTCAAGCTTCATAGTTTGAAGCTTTAGGCCACAGAAGAAGCTCCAGAATGTGCTGAATACAAAATACCACGTTAGCTTTCAACGAGGAAAAAAAAAAGTACAATGAACACAGGAAACGTTACACGAGGATACGTCTGTTCAATGAGATCGTAACACGATGACCCAATTACATTTGTCATTGATTACAACACAAGGATTATCATTAGAAACCTTCAGCATCGGTGTTTCTGTTGCATGCAGCCACTCTGCATCGATTTAAACTGTCCAAATCTCTGCATGTTAATCTGAGCATATAAATCTTGTCTTTAAGCATTCTTCACTCTAATTTATCTCTGTAATGGTCATTAGACTGAGCGAGAATGTGTGTGCAGTATACACATCTCTCCATGTGTTTAGATGTTCTGTCTCCTGAGGTCAGCCGGGTGGCAATCTGTCGGGAGTGACGCTGATTGGTTGTTGCCTGGTGTAATTCTGCGTCTGTGTGCTGAGAAGGACGCGGCATGTAACGTACAATGTATACACACTCAGACACGTAGAAACGATGTGTGTATTTTCAACATTATTATTATGATTCAGTGTCCGAGCAGAGCAGACGGGGACTAAATTAAATGTATTTTTCCTTGAGAGACGAGAGACGCAGGAGATTTTGTGCATTCGTACCTGAAAATGGCAAAAAAAAAAAAAAAAAAAAAAAAAAAACCCCAGCTGAAAGTCATAATCATTTATATGCCCTGACAGCGGTTCTGGTTCTGCTGCCCGTGTTTCCTGGCAGAACCGCTGCAGAGAAACTCTCTCCATCACAACAGCTCTTCAGACTTTTTCTCAAACCAAATGTTGAAGTGACGACTGCTCGACACACATTCAATCATTTTTGTGAAGAAGCGTTTCAAAATGTGTTTTTTTTTTCTAAATCCGGTTCTTTTTGATATTTGTCAATATTTTGTTGCATAGAGTTTTTGTCTCTTGCTCTTTTATACTTTAGTAGTTTATATTGTGTTTATTTATGGCAGTGGTTTTCAATCTGGGCTTGGGGAACCAAAAGAAGAGACCGAGGAACCTCTTCTTTGTCACCTGATGCTGATGCAAAAAATATTATTATACAAATTCTACGATTGTGATTGTTTTGTTAGGTGATGGTTCTGCTGTAACCAGTAATTATGGCTATTATTTGTCCAACAATCATGAAATGTGCTGCGATAAAAGATGTGATTAGATTTTGTCAGAGACGAAGCAAAACCACAAGTAGAAATATTTTGTGACAAGTAAAAGTAGACAAGTGTGATAATTACCAGAGCTTTAATTACTCCTGTAGAACGCTGCTGGTGAAGGTGGTGCTGTTGTTCACTTCATACCGTTACGTAGCGTACTTTGTAACAAGACATCATAATTAATTTGAAGCTTATAAATCAATGTTGCAGTAGAAGTTTGAACACTTGTGTAATATTCGCAGGAGATCTGATGGGTAATCCCTCCTTCAGCCTGTGATTCTGAGGCCAACTTGTTCTCACATTGCTTCGGTGTGCCATTCAAACTGTTTCCGCTCCGTCACAGTTTGACACTTTTTATGTCTGTTTAGCTCAATGGGAATCCAATTAAAGCATGCTAGGTAGGCATCCTGAAGCGATGACCTCTTTCTGCTGCTGCACAATCACAGCCGCACCTTCCACATCCGGTGGGTCCGGCGTGGCTGCGGCGGGAACCGGTTCCATAAGAGGAACACGTTTGTTTGTTGTTGACTCCACTATATGACCGCACATGCCCTGTTTTATTCCAGAGATGACGACTTTAGAGTAGACACCAGATTGAGTCTATATATATAAGTCTGCTCTCTGTGAGCCGAAGGATTTACTGTTGGTTTGTCAACCTCTCAGCGCCATGGAGACGGGGTCACGACCACCCGACGGCGTCACCGCAGCAGTCCTTACAATACAGAGCTGCTGGTCAGCTCGGTGTGAGGGGGGCTTCCTTTACCTCCCGATGGCCTGTTTTTTTATGGAGGTGTTGCTCCCCCCTCGTGGGGTCACAGCCCCCAGCCGTGTTGGCCCTTGTGCCTGTTTGCTGCAGCGTTAATCCACCGGCGCTTGCTTCCCACTGAGCAACAAGTCTGCGACTTAGTGACTCAACTGTTTGTAGGGAGGGTTTCAGTCGTCGCCACGGTAATTGGTTCATCCTACCCCCTATCACTCACCTCTTTAAGGTCTTTGATTGGCCGGGCTTGCCAAAGAGGAGATAGAGCAAGGGATTATGGGATGAGATATGGCCCCGGAGGGTAAGGCAGTCTGAGTTCGGCAACTTCACAGCTGATAGAAAATCCTGCTGAATTTTTCATGAAAATAGAAAACTTTTTCTTTATAGCCCCGAGCTCAGTGTCAACTGTGGGGACTTTTTGTTGTCTTTGTGCTCCGTAGATGTCGAACTCTCCCTGCTGTTACCTGGTGTCTGCAGCGAGTCCAGATTAAAACTCACTAATTCAGAGACCAGTCTCACTTGTTTTGAGTTTGGAGTCTGAAACTAACCACTGATTAATCTAATTGTTTCCTCAGTTGATCATTTGGTCAATAAGATGTAAAGTGAAACATGGCCATCAGTTTCCTAAAGCCCCAGATGATCTCATCGAATTGCCCGTGTGACCAACAAACCAATCAGAAGACATTTCTCATGTTTATATAGTTGGTTTAAGTGGCTGCTATTATTGAGGTTCAGTTGGTTTGGACATCAGATGTGCAGTTGAAGGATGGAGCAGCATATCGGCAGTCAGCTCGTCAGCTCAGTTGGCTGTGTAGCGATCCTGTCAGTTGAGAGCAATAAGGAAGTGCTGGTGTTGAAACCGCTAGCTGAGGCTAGCTGGTTAGCATGCTAACATCAGTAACGTTAGATGTCCCTGACTTAACTTCAACGCTGATATTCTGTCACATTCTGCCAAGAATTTTCTGACATTCTTACATATTGCACTTTCAAAGATGACATCTGATGGTATTATAACACGTATATTAAGAAAAAACACATAATTAGACTCTGATATTTGTAGTCTGAAAACGACATCCTTACATTTCAAACTATTTTTGCTCATCCTGTTTGTAGAGATGTTAGCTGTCTGAGTAGCAGCTTAAGTTTATACTAAATATGCTTAAATCTTCTCATATTCACCCGATTCATCAGGTTTACAAATGTTATTTGAATGCAGATTATATTAAAGGCTCAGTCTATGATCCAGATATAAACGGAAGGATTGCCCAGCCACCGAAAATCAGACTGGAACTCACAATCACTCACACAACGACTGACGTTTCTTTTAATTCATGAAATAACAGAAGACAACAACTAAATCTAAGCTGTTAATTTTTCACACAGCTGATGATGTTTTCTTACAATCTTGTACACGCTGGCGATATTCGTAGGCACAAAAATAAAACTATTGTGAGCAGTTAGAAAACAAAAATATGGATTTTTCCTGTTTCAAATCAAAATCTCGAAAATCAAAATATATCTACGTTTACTGCCGTCCAAAGAACAGCAGACTGGGCCTTTAATCCTCTGGAGCTACTGTCTTCTTAGATGAGCAATCATCATTACCAGTGTGTTACATAAATCTATCAAAATATTAGTAGAAAGGGAGGTGAAGGGATAAAACAGGGAAACATGTCTTAAATCACAGCGGCCGTGACAGTCGGAGTCATTCGGCATCTCAACCGCAGCATTAAATCTGCCAACCAGAGCAGAGCAGGGCAAGAAAAACACCCCGTTGTACCCGTCTGTGTCTTCCTACAGAGACGTTTGCTTTTCTTTCGGAGGTTTCAGAGCTCCTTTACAACTGATAAGAAACCTGCATTCCTATGCGAGCCCACGGGCCGGCCCTGCTGCTGACCCCACTTGACATTGTCCAGCCACGAGAGGCTCCAGTGCCCGAGCACAACACAGCAGAGAGCCGCCTGCAGCTCCACTCACCTCCCTCCACATCTCCCTCCACATCACCCTCCACCAGACACTCACCCGCACTGAAGAGCGCCGAGATAAGGACTGAGGGCAGGGTGTTCTCTGACTGTACACCACTGATAACTCGCATTTCTGTGGAGGTACCTTTGAGTAATGTCGGACACTTTGTGTGGATTAGTTTTTGTGTGAATATGTAAAGAGCTGGAAAATGACATGAGATGATTCTCTGTGTTTTTGGCTTGATAAGGAAGAGTTTTGAGACTTTGAAAGTTTGTTAGAAGTCCTGAATGTAATCGTGTTTCGGTCTGTCAGACGTACTGATCAGACAGATGGGTTGATAGGGGGTATTTATGAGCAATATTCCTGTAGTAATACATAACAGTGGCATGTGCAAGTTCTGTTCAGATTAACTCTCACTCTTTAGTACCAGCATCCGTTGATGTTTCCATGTTTTACCTCTGCAGACGAGTCCTGCCGTACATCACGGCGTGCAGACAGTTGCTGATAACTCCCGTCTCCCAAAGCAACAAACACCACCGAGTGTAACGAATCCGAGGATTCCTGACGACAGGTTTTCATCAGCCTCAACCTGCATGTCAAGGCTGCCAAACTATAACACACACCAGGTTTATTTAAAGAATAAAAATAGAAAAGATTTGGAGTTGGAAAGTAGGAGAAGATCATAAAATTCAGCTAACAGCTAAACTGATGTTGAGTTTGAACTGTTCTGACTGTTTCCAGTGTTGTGAAGCTTGAGAAACTTTCGCCTTACATAAAAACAGATTATTACAGCAGAGTTTCTTTATCAGGATCCATCCTGTCAAACTGTAATGAAAATCAAGATAAACTAGTTTCAAGTCTTGTTTTCTGACACAGATCAGTTCAATTAAATACTCATTTATATTCTGTCTTTGGATTTTATTGAAAGACTCGAGGGTCTACTTACAAAGCTTTTTGACAGTTTTCATTGAAAACTGCTGCACAAAAGTGTCCATTTTAATCAGCATCTGTAATTATTTAACTTTAATTGTTGTTTTTTATTTCTCGAACAAACGTCAGCGTTGTCTCTTTCACTCAAGTTCAGCACCGTCAGATGTCTTTGTTAGAGGAGAAAAACAAGAACACAACGAAGTCAACTTTCTGTATCTGAACTTATTTCTCCTTTGCTCTCAAACTTATCCCCACTAATCATCTCACAAGCTCTCAGATTTATCTTGTGGTTATTTGGAGGGGCCCGCCACTGGACCAAACAACCCCGGGTGGTTAAAACTAGCTCCGCTCGTTTGTTGTTTCCAAAATCCATCTGGAAAGGAACCGCTAGAATCTATTCCGAAAGTAGAAGGCGATTTAAACAACGTACCTTGGAAGGTGATCTGCTGAATCCTCTGCCTATCACTGTTTATCTCAGGCTCGAGAACATCACCAGCACCAGCTGAGAGTGTTGGTCGATCAAACTCTTACCAAAGCCAGTCGGTCAGAAGCAACTGCAGCTTCACGTCACGGTCAGACGGCCCTTTCCTCCAGAACTACGTTACCTAAAACGTACGACATTCGTATTCCTACACACATCTACAGCTGCCCCTCCCTCTATCACACGGCTGTCTGACGCCAATGTAAAACATCAAAAATGTTCAAAATATAGCAAATATGTAATCGGGTATGTTTTCTTTTAGGTGGCTCACATGCATCTTCCTTACGGTGCCGTGCATCAGGACACTGCTCTGCTTGAGCTGACGGTCATCTGCTGCAGGTAACACACTGAGTAGGTATAAGTACCAAATACAAGCCCACATCAGAAGACCAGAACAATCCCATTAAATGCACAGGCCTAAGTAAGGCCTAAGTACTGTGGGATCATGGGAGTTGTTGTCTTCATTGTTAAACAACCATCACCACCAATGAAAATCTCTCCGACGTGTCAGAAACATTCACAGACGAGATGTGTTTCCACTGGAAGTTACAGCCACAGACGACCAAATGAACCGACATTAAACCTTGAGTGAAATGACAGATGTGTCCGGGGTTTGAATGTTGTTGGAAACATCTAGGACGATCTCAACAGGATGTATAACAAAGGTTAAAAGTTATTTTATTGCAGAAATGTTGCATATTGTATCTTGAAACAAAAGATACAATTACAATTTCCACCACTGACGTGTTTTGTGTTAATTTCACAGCTTTAATTGGAGATGAATATATTTGAATTTCATTTGTTGCCCGTGAAATTAAAGCAGCGAGTTAATTTACTGTCGTTTCCAGTGAGAGCTGAAAACTGGATTCTTGCCGTGGGAACTGAAGCCCCCTCCTCTCTGTTGGACACCGTCTCTCTGTGTATCCGTGGGTTCGTGCACATGAGCCTTATCCTTGTTTTTGAGCAACACGAAGCAACAGGAGAACTTGAGATGAGAACACGAGCACATTGTCTCGGGAACAGTAACAACAAAAACCCCTCGATGTCACGAGTCCAGTTGGCCATCGCGGCATTTTCAGGTTAAACAGAGGAGAGAAATCAAGTTACTTAGTCGCGTTGTAAAGCCCAGATTAACATGGTCTTATTCAGCATGAATTGGCTTACACAAGCTGAGGCGGTGGAGCTAAGAGTGACTTAGTGAGGCTTACACTAGCTCGTTCGGTGTCTGGGATGGGATGGAAAGTCTCCTGTGGGAAGAGGGAGAACAGCAGAGCAATATTTAAGCCGGCCATTTCAGGAAGCCGTGGGATCAAAGAAATTAAGAGTCTCAATTCCTTCATTTATACAATTTGAAGTACATGTCACACCTCCCCTGTTGAAATGTTAAAATATGACAACCGATAACGACAAAGTAGGGATCTTTTTAAACATTGTTACGCTGTTTTTGTTGCATGAATTCATGAATGAATAACAGGAATTATTAACGCAGCTCAGAAATGATGGACAGAATGTTTTTTTTTTTTTTTTTTATTCAAGCGGCAGCGCAGCCCGATGTGTCCTCTCTCTGACCCACAGTTGTAAATTGTCCTTTAAATGTGGACGTTTACTACCAGAGGTTCTCAGGGAATGTAGCGGAGCTGCAACTGACATTATGATCTTCAGCTGATGCCGTGAGGTCATGATACCATCGACTCAACAGCTGCAGCCTTGTTGCATTTTTAAATGGTGGTTTCTGCTGGTGGAGATTATTTTCCAGCAAATCTTACATTTAAAGCATCTCCTGTCTTCTGTCACAAACACACAAATAAGTACAGCGCAGTAATAAATTGTTACATGTCTTTGAATTTTTATTATTATTATTTTTTTAATCTTTCAGAAAATATGTTCTTTCCTTTCTGGTTTCTGTGAGAGTCGCACTGCCATAGTCTGGGAAAATATCTACTGAATCTGTTATTTCTGTTAATATATCCCTGCAGCCAAAATCCAACTGAAGCCAAAGCTGGCCGGGACCGTCATTAATTCATTTCCGTGATAAGCCAGAAGTGGCGTTTTAACTTCGTACCTGACAGCAGACGGACAGCGCCGGTGGTCGTATCGCACTCTGGCGCTGCTGTCATATTTTTGGTTGTATCAGGCTGGTTTGATTCGGGGGTCACTTAACCTTTTATGGACAGTCATACATTGTGGAAATGTTGGCCGTGTCTTGATAAGAGACGGAGGCCCGGGTTTGTGGAGTCAAACAGACTGTCAGTGACCCCACGTGACCCCCGGCTGAACAATGAGGGGCGAGATAAGATGCGGAGGGGCCGGCTGTGAAGTTCACCACTACTGGAGCAAAAAAAAAAAAAAAAAGTGTAGGAATTTATAATTAGAACTGGAGAAGGACTGGAGGTGCCGGCAGCATGTGTGTCTGTTTGTGGGTTTGAATATGCATTTTACCGACACCAGCACCGGTTCCGTGACGGTCCAGTGTCTTGTAACATGGTGGATGTACATCCAACAAACAGGCTACAGATACAAATCTACATAATGTTGCTTTAACTACTTATATCGTCTTCTGTCAGTATGATTTAGTTTGTTCTTGTATCGTTAACTAAATAGCAAGAGAAGAACAATGAGCATGTTGTGTTCAGTTAGTTTAAGTGTTATAGGATCTAACTGCTGTTTCAGGAAGTGTTTTGGAAAAAAAAACACTCAATTCCTCCAGTGCCAGAATTAAAAGATATTGATCGTAAACACAAAGTTAAGCTCTGAACATAAAGACTGAAAATATAGATTTGCTCCTAATTTAAACCCATCGCAGCTTCGTTCTGACACCAGTTCCTCCCTCAGCTGCAGCAGCACTCTGCCGACAGGTGGAACAAATAAATAAAATAACTTTAAATGTAAAAACATGTTCTTGTACGTCAGATTGCAAAAGCATGTTAAAGTAAATCTCAAAATATATCAGATATATCAGTGTTCATCGTTTGCACTGTACACAGCACATGTAAATCACCAGCAGCCAATCATACGCCTTTAACAGAGACTCCGTTTTCCATTTAATTGTACTACATAAGTTCATTGAATAATGTGAAAATATTAAATAACTTAGCTGGTAAAATTAAATTAATTCTGATTTCTATATGAACCTCGTGTTTATTCAGTTATTACATATGAAGTAAAGAGAACAGCTGCATCAACATCATTTGTTCTTTAATTGTTTATTATTGAAGTTTAAACATAAAAGTACTTTATTTTAAATTCTCCAGTAATCAATCCTAGTTATTTCATTTACACACTGACTCAACATAAAACCTTGCATTAAATGTGACAAATATGTATATGTAATAAATAGAAATAGAAATTGTACATACAATTTAAATGAATTGAATCTGCACGTCTTTACCTGAGAAAGTGAATAATGCTGTTCGTAACAACAAACACAGACTGTGTAGTACAGTGGAAAGAAAAGACAGAGGTAACGTTACATGCAGTGCAGTGTGCGGTCGTTAAAGTAGATTTAAAGGTTTTTCTTCAGGTAAAATCGTTTCCTTTTGTGGACGCAGTTCAGTCTCTAGTGGTCCGGCGCACACATCACAGCTGACCACTGCTCTCAGTGCTCCTCACACTCACACCTTCATTTCCTCACCTTGTTTTTTATGACCCAAACATTTAACATCTTTAGGAGTTCTCTGAAATACGTAACTGGATGCCTGTTAACTAATCTCTAAAACTACGCAGACACAAATCAATACACTTATAAATAATAATTCTGAACGTTAATAATCACTCTGAAGTTCCTCCTTATTACAAATATGACTCAGTCTTGCAAACACAAACTTCTCGGCTCAGTAATCTGTTAATGCTGAGTGAAAAAGCGGGAAGGTGTTTGTCTGCTTGTTGTTTTGTTTGTTTTTCGGCTCACACGCTTTAGTCAGAATCAGACGACACCGCAGCGCTTCACACATGAATCTGTCTGATGGAACAGACACAGTTATTCTTGTGCACGTTAGACACGTCTTTAAAACTACCAACTGCTGATTGAGAGCAGAAATAATGATTCCTGTCAATCTTTTTTTTTTAAAAAACTGCTGCTGCTGCTGCTCCTCCTGCTGCTGCGGGGCTTCGTAGGGCTGTGGTCTCCCTCTGCTGGTCACATGTGGTAACAACAGAGACTGAAGAACACTGACTTCACTGTGCCGACGCTGTCAGAGATACAACACATGGAAACCTGATGAAACACCGTCATTTGAAGAGAGGTCATGACCTTTTCTAGCGGTCTAGGATGGAGACCCGGGCCGGTGGAGCCTGCAGGTGCTCCAGTCGCTCGCCTACAGTCCTACATCTGGTCCAGACGGTGGTTTCAGTCCAACTCCACTCCTCACAGCCGAGCGCTGCTCTCTCTGCCGCTCCTACACCCTTGTGGCAAGCGGCCATTTTGTACATGAAGATTTGCCTGAGTCTGCCTCCACCAACTTCAAAGTTCTGCAGAGGCGGGTGAGGCCACCAGTGAAGCCTGTGAACGCGGCTTCACAACAACTTGTTGAAGGATGGGATTTCTATCTCTGACTCAGCGAGACACAGTCCGGCGCCACTTTCGAAGCTTGTCAGAGCACGGGGCCCCGAGGCAAAGCTTATTGTCCACAAATTGATCCAACCCCCTTGGTTTTGTTTATTTAAATGAGACTCTTAGACCCTCGGGTGTTTGTTGAGGAAAAGTCAGAAATGCCAAATATCTTTTTTTTTTGTCGTCTTCTTCCTCTTTCGTCTTTCCTTTCTTCTTTTCTCTCGTAGCCCTTCAGCTTCGTGAGCCAAAAATCCTTGGTAAACATCCCGGCTCGGCAGCTTTACTGAGCCGGTCTCCCTCTCAGCGTCCCCCCCCCCCCCGGCTGAGATCTCTGGTTTCCAGCACAGTTTCAGTGACCTGCCACTTCCCCTTATGAATTTATTTTCCCAGCCATCCCCCCAGTTTTTATACTTAGACATAAAAAAATCATCAGAGATAAAAAGAATTAGTCATCATATTGCTTCTCTCTTTACTGTAGAGCTCTCCTGATTTTCTCCGACCGACAACAACTCAACCATCTCTGTTCTCCGCTGTGATCCTGCAGCCACAAGAGGAAAAAAAAACAAAAAAAACAGGTGTTTTGGCTCCAAGTTTCAAAATTTACTGCTTGTGTATTCATGTCAGTCGCAGCCATATGGGTATCATGTGGGCCGGTAGAAAAATAGATTCTGTACCTGCTGGGTCATCGGCGTAATCCCAGATTGGGAGAGACGATCTTAATGGCCTAATATTTATATTCCCTTTGTCATCTTGTCACAGTGCTGCTCATAACAGTGCCATGATTTATGGTTACCTACAGGAATAACTGTTACGGTTTACACAAAGAGCACAGAAAAGCTTTTTAAAAATACTTTCGGATCTGTAGCAGGTGTAGAAAAGAGCCAAGAAGCAGAAATGCTATTATTAGCCTGCTGGATTATTATATTACTGTAAGTTTTGGGTCTTTATGGGAAAACATATTGTTGGCATGACAAATGAAGGGATAAAAAAAAAAATTAATAATCCTTGAGTCGTTTTTTGGTTATTTGTTATTAAAAGGGAAAAGTTTAAATCCTGCTTATCCCTGTGAAGTCTGTGAAGTCAAGACACACAAGCAGTGGAGGGTTTTAATTTTTCATAATAAAAAAAAAAAAAATCACAAAAGAAAAAAGAAGTATTGGCGACGGACTGTCTGTTTTTTTTTTCCCAAAGTATTTCCCTCGTTCATTTGCTGCTGGAATTGGGACACATCTTGGGACGATCCATCAAAGCAGAGCTGCAGTCCTGTTAGACGGAGGACTGAACAGAGCCGGTATGCAGACTTCAGCCCCTCAATGCTCATAGTAGCTACAGGAGAAGTAAATCACCGGCCGGAGAGGCTGCGAGGCTGCGAGGCTCTGTGTGGGCGGGGCTCCTCACAACGGGGAACAGAGAGTTCAGCCGTAAATTACGCTGGTCAACTTCTTGATGCTTTAATGCATTCTGTGCTCTGGGAACCGGCCTTGTGCTGCAACGCTGCAAACTTATGAGTCACAACTCGTCCGCAGAGAGTCCGCGGGGCTCTCGACTGTCACACTCTGTCACAGGTGCTTTAGTGCTGCTACCACAGAGCGAATTTACACATGGAGGAAGACTCGGATCCTCCCTCATGCCAAAAAATCCAACCCAGCCGGAGGTCGCGTCCTCTCGCTTGTTCTGCGAGGAGTAAGAGCACTAATGAAACCTCACATCCGTCTGTTTTATCAAGTCACGTCATCCCCGCTCTCTATTTATACAAGCATGTGTCAACTAATATCATTAGTGTACAATGTCATTACTGTGAAACTGCAGCAGGAAATGTGTCACCGGCTTCAATAACACACTCATCATCAGCGGTGAGTCCTCACACTCCATCCCCTCCCACTCAGGACAAGACACGTTCTGCGTATTAATTGGAAGGTATAAATTACAAGTAATCACTACCAGGTTTTTCACTGCCTAGACAATCGGCATTTACTCATCCGGCTTCCTGTTCAAACTATCTGCTGGAGGAATCGCAAAGCCCCGCTGCTTATTTTCCAACGATTAGCTGTACATCAGCATTACCACCTCAAATCCAGCAGTTTCACATCCAGCATTAAATAGGATGAATATTGATCTGCTAAAGAGGATTTATTTATTTCATGCTCTATCCAAAGATCAACTGCTACCAGCTTTGGACGGATCTGCGGAGGTCTTACCGAATAAAGCTACTGCATACATGACTTTGGACTTGACATTTTAGGCCTGGAAGAAGACCAAACAGTAAATTCACTGCAATAATCCCAGATAAATGGGATGATCACTACGAAAGCTTAGATAGTTAAGTGGCCTACACTTAAGTCCAGAAACGATAAAAAAAAACCTGCATCTCGAAGGAGACGGTCCATGTCGGGGAGGCGTGGCCTGTGCGTCCCGACGTGAGGACGACGCCCACCTGACGAGCGCCGTCTCTCCTCCACGAGAGAGTCAGCTTACCGCACCGGGTCACGCAAAATGGCATCTGTAAAAATAACCTACAAACTGATCTGAATACCTGTGCACAGGCTCGATTATTCCTCTAATATCAGACAGAGGTATAACTTCCCTCCAAGACTTCATCTTTATTGGTTTAACACAAATTACACCAGCAATATATTAGAATTTAATCAGGATATTAGGCTTCACGTTTGTCGGTTATCGGTCTGTCAGTGTGTCTGCTTCTTTATCTGACGGAGAGTTTTTATATCTCACAGTATCTCCGACTGTTAAACACTGAGTCATTCTGCTTCAAAGAGCTGCAGCAGAGGGAGAAAAACCTCGATCCTTCATATTTCTCTGGCATAAAGATTTTAAAAATGTTCAACAGAAACAACAGCAGACAGCAGTTCTGGGACAAAATTACACTGAAATTAGTATCAGCTGTCAATAAGCCCCTGTCTATAAACACGCACACGCATGATTTAACCCCTCACACACTGAACTGTGGCACCCGGGCCGGGCTTGATATTTTGGTGCTGGTTAGCAGTCAGGGGGGCTCAGCGAGCTGTCAGAGCTCGGTGACCGGCTCAGCTGGGCGGAGCTGTGAGAGGGAGACAGGCGGCGAGAGACAGACAGGCAGGCAGGCCGAGGGAGGAAGAAAGTGGCCATCTGGGTAGACAGGCCGCAGGGTGACATGGTGGAGTCACCGGCAGGATGGTGCTCAGCTGCTCCGTGTCTGTGCTCGCAGCCTCAGAATCTTATGAGACTACAGCGAGGCGGCGGGGGACGGAGCTGATGGAGCTCCGAGCAGAAAATCATTCACTATAGTTTCTGTTGGTTTTGGCTCCTTTCAACAAATTAGCTTTTTTTTTTTTTTTTTTTTTTTTTTGTTGTTTAGGTTTTTTTTTTCATACACATTTTTCTAATGATTGAGAGGAAAGCTTCGACTGTTGGGATCAATGTTGCTATATATTCATTCAGAGAAACACAATTTTATTTCAACTCACAACATTTGCTTTTTTATTAATTATTTGTTACCCACAGATTTTAAAATGTCGTGAATCATGTTATGGATTCTTTTATTACATACATGTCTCTCTTTTCTCTTTATTTGCACTGATAAATAAGAAAATCCAACTATTTTCCATTTGTTGGCATATTATATCCTCAAACAGCTTGTTTTTTTGTGTTGCACTCAATTATTTTCAAGTAGAAATGTAAGAAATTGAGGCCTTAAAAATGTGTAAATCAATTCTGATCAATTCTATCTTTTAAATTCCGTCCTCTCTGAGAGAATGTGGATGTTGTGTGCTGCATCAGCGGCGTGTTGCAGCCAGTAGATGGCGTCTGACGCCTGCTTTAGACGAGCGGACCGTCCCTCCATCATCCTGTGATTTAACTGCAAATCTACTGCTGGATTCCTAATAACAAACAAATTCCTGTTAAAGTCAAATATATAAAAAGACTATTGTCTAGGTAAGATGATATAAGCCCGTCAAATCCACACTGAAATAAAATGTAATCATTAAAGCAAAACTGAAAACATGTTGGGAACGAAGGCATTTGCTGTTTCACGAAATCCTTCGACTGTTAGTGCAGTTTGAGTCGACTTATTCATTTTGCTTCATGCAAAAATTCAGCAATTAAATGGATTAAAGTTGCTTCAATAGACCTCTTTATTTTCTTTATAAGCTGCAGTAAAACCTCCTGTCACATTAGTTTGCAGTTTTAAAATCTTTCTGTCTCTTGTTCAACACATTTATTCATAGTTTGTGTAATTCTTTTTAATTTTAGAGGAAATAACTCCATTGGAAAAAAACACGTCTAAGACTTAAAACGCCTCTCCGGTTGCAGCCTGCCGTGTCCGTCTGGAGCCCATCAAATTAAAGCAGTATTACAGGGAGGAAAACGCTCTAATTGAGATGTATTTGATTGCAGCTTTAAGAATTGGCCCCCTCCCGTCTCCCCCTCCTAAACATATGGGTCTGCGCTATAGCTGTCCGGCCATAAATTTTCAAAACGGCGGGACATTGTCTTTTTTTACGCCCTGTGATCCATCCTTCATACATGCCAGAAAAGTGTCAAGGCCTTTCAGGCAGTGAGAGGAAAACGTGCCGTGGCAGTGAGCGTTCAGCTGGCAGAGAGCGAGGATCCACAGCCAGCTCTCGGGGTAAGGAATGCCTTCAGGTTGTGTCGGTCGGCGGATCAGTCACACATCAAAAGACCCTGCGAGATTATTCTACTATTTGAGTGCTACGCAACACTCTGTTGCCATTTTACACGTACTGCTCTGTAAAAAAACACTCGATAAAGTTGTTTCTTTTAAATTATTATTATTTTTTTAAAGTGTCTGTGTGATCCGTCAGAATCACAGCATGTACGCTCAGACTTCCTACATGTGTTGCATTTCCACTAGACACTAGAGCTTTTCATCCTTCCACAAATTATCTTCACAACAACAGATAAACAGTGCGAGACGGCAGGTATCAAAACCAACAGGAAATGTCCACAGTCAAATGTTTTAGCCAATTTTTTTTTATTTTTTCTGCTCTCGAATCCATTTTCTCCACTCTCCGGGGTTTTTGTGCACAAACTCTGACATTTTCCAAAAAATGACATCTGTAAGACTCGACCGTGTGAGTGTGAGTGTTACAAATGAACACGTCCGCAGAATCTGACCGAAAACGAAGACCACACAAGAAGACAGATGGCCTCTGCTATGCAATCAGCTTAACAACAGGACAACAAAAGAGCAGCCACGCCTTAGATAAAGGTGCTTAACCTCCAAGCATGCTAAGTGCCCCTCGCTCCATTACCACTTAATAGGCCTAATCAGTTTTGGCCCAGATTAGATTTTGAATCTATTGCCACCAAAGCACAGTGGCATATTAAATTAGTGACTTCATTAGACTGAGCAGGGTCATGTTGTGTAGGTGGTGTTCCCTGGAATAATAGGTATTATCAGCCGCGGTGGAGGCTTCAGTGCCGTGCTACTGTATGGAGGGATTATGGGTGTGGATGGTCGTAAAGCTGCGTTAAGTCGCCTGTTTTTCAGCTTCTCTCTATCATTAGACAGAAAATGCAAGTTTCCAGTTTTTAAATGCAATTCTGGCTCCAATTTTAAGAAAAAAAAAAAATGGATTTTCTCATTTCTGAAGATAAAATAATAAAACGTGTCGACAAAAATGTGTCTCCTGAAATTCTCTCAGCTCATAAATAATCTGGATTTGTGTGTTTTTATTCTTCATATATTCCATCTGTGATATTTTAAAATGTTGTTTCATGTTTATTTAAGCACGAGATCACATGTGGTGCAGCTCTTTTCAGCGTCGGACTTGCAGCCAAACCTACTTCAGATCTGACGGATCAAGGCCTAAAACTTCCTGTGTAATCTGATTTCAAAATAAATTAAAGTCACTGAAGAAGAAGGAGAAGAAGAAGAGCTGCATGGGCGGCTCCGATGAGTGACTAACACTGCGGCATCTCGGCTTCTAGATGGATAGATTTCTACAATGGAGTTATATTTTCCACTGAAATGAAATGTAGAGCGACGCATGTGCCACGCCACATGCTGGCAGAGCACATTTCCCCAAAGCCTTAACCCCATCAGATACAAGACAGCTGAAGGAATAAAGAATTATAATGTATGTGCTGGCGTTGTATTCAGGTTCTGCACGATTCATTCATCCAGTTATTATTATTCTTACTTTTAATAAAGTCTGTCTTCAATGTGAGCAAAATTAAAACACACTAGAATAAAATTACCTTAAAAATGTTTAAATTAGATCAAAAAAAATGTTTTTGCTGCAATGAAAAGCCTTTTTTAATATTATTATTGAGAATGACATATAAGCAAAACCTCAAAGAAACATTTCAGAGGAGACGATCGCAGCACAAGAGACCATCAGACAGATGATCAGACAGACAGACCGACAGACCGACAGACAGACGGGCGCTGCTGACACGGCTGAGCAGTGCATGAATGTTTTCTTGACAAATAAAAACACTGCGCCGGTGAAATTCACTGCGAGGACCAATTTCAGGCCTCCTGCACCAGTTGGGAGGAATCAATACGAGGCAATGGAGCAGGTTGGGGGCCAGCGATCGATATCTGATGATACAATCATATCTTACTTCTCGACACAGTCTCAGCACGCCGGGGAGGACGAGCTGTGGGCCGTTAAATGGAAACAAGCAAGAAAATAAAGGTTTGATAGCTATAAATGATATTTGTGTTCAAAAATGCAACAGAAGTAAGTGAGAGATGATCTCTCGGGGGGATTCTGACCAGCAGATCTGTCGTCGTGGATTTAGACTCTCTGTGCTTCTTTTCAAGAAAACAAAGAGACAAAGGAAAGAGCAGAAATTGGCTTCATTTGCTCTAGTTAACTCCGTCTGGATGTCAGATCTTATCCTAAAAACAAATCAGATCCAACTCTTCTTAGTAAACCTTCATGCAAGCTTGTTCCTTATTGTAGTTCTTTTTTTTTAAATGAAGCAAAAGATACTTAAATACTTTTTTTCTCAGAGTGTCTTTGCAGCCACGCGTGTTATTTCTTATTTATTTTTCTTCTCATCCCGTTCCCAGCCTGACGCAAACACAGCGCTGCCTTGCAGACGGCCTCAGTCGCAGCTGATGATAGATTAATGAAAAGGGTTCAATCTCTGCCCCGCTGGATGGTTCTGCACATGCAGCAGAAAGCGCTCGGTGATGTCAGGGTGGTTTCAACGAGCCGGCGGTCACACCAACGCACGCTCAATCATATATGGCCACGCTCAGACGGGAGGGGAGAGGGACCCGGGAGGGGCAGCAGTCACTTATTCAACATGAACGTAATATGATATTGGAT
This sequence comes from Acanthopagrus latus, assembly GCF_904848185.1. NCBI lineage: Eukaryota > Metazoa > Chordata > Actinopteri > Spariformes > Sparidae > Acanthopagrus > Acanthopagrus latus. Next base: position 29,391,846 of record NC_051056.1, read on the forward strand.
AACTGTAAACATAGCAGAGCGACATGAACCGGGTGCTGGAAACACAGACACATTTCACTCACACCTGCCCCGCTGATGATTGCTCATACTCTATAATGAGCATACATCGGGCTGGTTTCAATGGCATTTAGAGGGTTAAAGGCGCTTATATGTGAAGCCTTGAAAACAATAAGCCTCCCATGTGATTTAACAGTATATCCTAGGATTTAAAACTTGGGCTCTTTAAAGTTGTATGTGAAAGCCCTTAAACCTCACCACACCCTGGAGAGGGAAGCTGCTTTCTTTATAGTCTTACGTTGACTTCCATGGACTCCCGATCATGAGTCACCCCGTGTACGTTGCCATCAAGCCCCCGCGCCACCCCTCCATCCACCAACCCTTCCCATCAACCCACCAAAACAGAGTGCCTTAGCTCTTAATGGGCCAACAGGGCTTGGCTTATTCTTCAGTGGCACAGCGTAGCCAATGCAAACCAAATTATTGCTGGAAGAAAAACAGCAGAAGGCAATTAAGTCGCAGTTAGGCTGATCATTCCAGTCTTGATTAAGAGGGTCAAAGGCGGAGAAGCTTCTTCTTTTCATGTCCACAGTGTTAATTTATCCCTTTTTAATTACAATGATGAAAAGCAAGCAGGTTACACTCTGGTATCTTTAGTCAGTGGCTGCTTAAGAGTAGGAAATTAATGTGTGAGGAGGAGAGCGATGATGACATCACTGGCACATCCTGAAACTGGCACGACAGCATCAACAATTAAAATGGCTGCCTGAAAGTTTACATTGAGAGACAGTCAGCGAGTTTTGGCCGGGGGCGATGTTGCGCTGTAGGTGCCAACATGAAGGCAATCTCGAATCAGAAATAATCCCATTTGTTCGAGTGGTGTCACATGTTCTGGTCGGCAGACTGTGTACCTAATGAAGTAAGCATGCACGACTTACACTGCGGTTCCATCGCACTAACGCTGCCGTCTCTCCCGGCCAAAACTCTTGCATGGTTTTGATTATCACGTATCGTTTAAACTCAGTCACTCTCTCTTTTTCCTGTATTTGCCAAGATGCTTTCAATTCAGTCTGTCTGCCTGTCCGCGGAGGAATATCCTCTGCCACAGCGATTTTGCGATTACTGATAATTCTGAAAAATGATGTCTCTATGCCGTCTTGTCGTATCACAAACGGGCCTGAATCGAAATCTCACGGAGGCGCTGATGTTGCTGATTTCACGTCATTATAATGCAATTCAGGGTAAAACTGTGAATCATCTCACGGCGCACGCGTCGCCTCCGGGATCTGCTTTCTCCTCTCAGCCCCTCTTGAACTGTTGACAGTCACGCTGGAACACACACCAGCACAAACACACACATCAACAGAGGAGGGCTGAGCAGTGATCCACTGTTTGCTGACCAAATGACTGTCACCGTCTGCGTGGGAAGGGGAGGAGGAGGCGGGATGAAGCACGCCAACCGGCAGGCAGCGCATTCTCCGCTGCTATTTGTCACTGTACGGTTGTCACTCAAGTCATAAGTTAGTCTTTGGGGCTAATCGCAGCTAACTCCTCAGAACCTCAACAGCCCTCACCGCAAGCCTCATACCACCTCGTCTCATTCCCACATTCCTGCAGCCCTCTCTCCTCGCTACTCCCACATCCACCCTCCGCAGCCCCATCCAAGCCCACCCTCACCTTCTCAATCCACTCTTGGATCATTTCAATTTGCATCCCAACTGGCCCCGGGATTCCCTAGCCCTGTTAAAAGGCAGGCTATTTGTTGTGCTCCGCGGTTAATGCCGCGCAGAGCTTTAAATACCCATATCAAATCTTGGAGGCTCAACAGATTCAGTTTTGCAAACCTGTATCGAACAGAGGTTCAATCCGTCAGCTTAGAAGTGTACACTCCTTAAGTTGTGTGATAAGGTAAAACCAATCACTGGATTAGGCTCTCTCTGTCAGCGATGGTGTATTTTCAGCGCACGGCGTTGCTTTGCTGAAACAGGATAAGCTGATGGAGTAACGTCATGGTGCTCCAGATTTCTTTTTCAATAGGAATATACTATTAATGGATTCTGGAGCCGGTGTATGATGCTGCTCTTGCAGTTGTGGATAATGCATTAGCTTTAGCTGTGAGAAGCAGTTGGTGCCGGATACCACGAGCACTCATCTGTCAAAACCACAAATTTGATTGTTTTCATCATGCAAATCCAGCTGACTACCCCGATAAAGATTGATTGAGGACTTAAAGCAGGATCACAGTGTTTATTCTCATAGAGCTTCTCACAAACAAACCTCAGCCTCTAGATTCATAAGTATAATTTTGCACAGCATATGGTGAATTCATAACTCAAGAAAAAGGGAGAATCTTAAAGAGTCTGCTGCCTTTTGCGGTCACTCTGCCTTGTTCCATCTGGTTTTGGGGGAGATGTGGGAGGTTTCGGTACACGGCGAGCTCGAGTGAGAATCCATGGCAGGTACATAAATAATCACCCGGCTAAAATATAGGCTACGACTTCTGTTTCTGGTCAGAGTGTTGCGAGACTAGTCTTGGATGACATTTGAGGAGGAACGCGGAGCCATCCGCAAACTGCAAAGTACAAACCAAACGTCCTCTCCCTTTCTCCTCACATGGAGCTGGGTTTCCACTTCGTCCTGCCAACAAGCGTTCCCTGGAAGCTCCCCGTCTGACATTTTACGCTTGGTCGAACTCACACTTCAAGCTTTGAGGCATCGCTTGTGGACAGCTATGATCCAACTGTCATATTCTTTTTTTTTCTGTTGGTTTTGCGTGAATGCAAAGAGATCAGTGTGGTGATTGGTGATGAAAACCCTTCGGGCACTTTTGACGACTCAAGTGAGAAAAAACAGAGAGGCCACTTATTTGAGTTTTCGGGGCCGTGGAGTGCCAGAGCACAGCAGAGGCTGACCACCATTTTTGCATGCAGTCGTCCTGACACTTCAGAATGTAATGCACGATTAATGTGCTCACAGAAATACTCCTTTTCATGCACGTTCTTTTAGTTTTTATCGAGGCTGATTTCTCTTTTCTTTATTCAGGAAAACTTTGCACAAAAGAGAATTATATCTTTGTGACATACAGTGTGTTTGTCAGTGTCTGTCATGTGTTTCTCATAAAACCAGAATAGTTTACTGAAGAAATGACATAATAAAAAAGTAAAAACTGTTGCTGTAAATATAGCAACAGGGCAAAGACTGATTACAAAACCAGAATGAATTAGGAGCAGTCATTTGGTCTAGCCATGAGACGCCACGACAAATTACAATACATTTTAATCATTAATGTTTTGGGAAGCCTGGGAATCCCGATCTTAATGGTTTTTAAGCTGCTGACATGTAACATTTCATAAGGATGTTTCTGCAAATCTTTTAATTGTAGGCGACAGCTTGTAAAACTTTTCACACACAACCCTGTAATCTTATTATGTTTTGTACAATGTTGAAGGAGAAAAACCCACAAAATGCAATAAATAACCGTGTATCCCGACATCATGGTTAGAAATAAACGTACAGACTTTAAGGTCTGTTTTCTTTTCTTTCCACTCCTCTCTGCTTTTTCTTCGAGATCTTATAATTAAACATCTTTCAGTGTGAATCTACATCAGAGAGCATCAGTTGCAGTAAATTCACAGCAGTGTATAAAAGTTCAGTTTTAACTCCTGATCGAGTCAAACGGTGTGTCGCGTCCGAGCGAGTCTGAGCTTGAAGTCGTTGCCCACCTCCTCCTCTGAAGCCCCCCGGTGCAGCAGCTGGTGGTCTAAGTCCTCCCTCGCTCCAACCGGTCCACCCACCATGTTGCCTCGGGTTAAATGGACTCAAAAACTGAAAGACGGAGCGTCCATTCCTGACCATTAGCCGGTTGCTATGCTAATCCAGGGATTACATGAAATACATTTCCCCCCACTTAAGGTTTCCCAGAATTCACAGACTTGTAACGACAGACCATCTACAGCCTGCAGGCCTGCATGAATGTTTAATGTGCCTGGAGTCGGATCGGACCTGATGTCCGGTCTTCACTCGTGATCATCGAAGAAATGACTTTAAGAAGAACGAAGGTTTTACAGAATTATAATTCACATTTACATGAATTGCATTTGACATTTCTGTCCGAAGCATCTTAACCTACCAGATGTCATCAGATCTGTTCTGAGATTTGTGCTTCTTATTTTCTGTTCTGCCCACTGACATTTACTAAAAATGGTGGAAGCTCTTGTTTGATTACAAGAGAATCAAGAGTGTTTATGAATAATATCTGCTCTGATTTAGTTTCCAGTTCATGAAAGCTTTTATTGTTGTAATCACCCTGTGTGTGATCAGCTCTGTCTCCAGAGGAATGTTTTTAGATAACATTCAATAACACATTTTTAAAGCATTTAGTGCCAAGATTTTAATATTTAACACAGACGTCCTTGATTAACAACATCGCTGTATTTTTAGAAAAAGGTATTTTCAATGAGATAAAAGGATCATAAACAAAATAAGGAACAAATGAAGACGGAGAGAAAGAAGAAACTTCATAAAGAGTTCAGATAAAAGAGATATCAAAGAATTAGACACAGTATCTGATTTATGTGTATTAAGTATTTAATGATCATCAGACGCAACAGGACTGATTCTAATTGTTCACACTTTTTTAATTTCACAAGGTATTTTATGAAGTTGATGGTGGTGAAATATCTTTTTTATCTGTCAAGTCTGACAAACTAAAGTTTCCAGTTTCAAGCTGCAGCACTTGGCAGATAAATACTCATCAGTAAACACAAAAAGCTGAACCGCAGTCTGGTGGTTTCAGCCCCGGGCCTGTTATCATGTGCTCACAAAGCCGTGTTTTTAACTAGAATACAACAATGACACAGAGACCGCCGCACCCTTGAGCCACTCAGACACCTGGTGATGTCCGTCAAACAGTCGAGGATTTTGGGTTAATACTAAACCCAACGAGAGTGGCTCCAGGCGGAGGACGGGCTGCTCTGCACAGAGAAGATGTTTTGGGCAGAAAACGCTTCAGGGTCCATTTTATCGCTCTGTCAACAAACTTGTGTCGTATCGGAGAAAAATTCTGTGCAGACTGACGTTCAGCATCATCTTCAGGAGGAAGGTAACATTTTACAGAAGATGGACAAAAGTGGGGGAGACGGTCTAACTATTGATCCGCTGACCTCACCACTGCTCAGTCCAGCTAAGAGCTGATGTTGACCCAGGACTGCAGATCTATATGGACAGCCCCTCTGTCAGTGTAACATAAAGGATGGGCAAGTTAAATCTAAACATTTGCTTTTGGGTTTGACCAGCAAAGAATAACTGTGAAACAGCCAATAGAGGGAACGCACAGTGAACAGTGTGACGTCAGCTGACCGAGGTCTGTCTGTCTGTTAGACAAACACAGAGAAACAACAAGTCCAGACACAACTGTGTGTTAAACATCTGAATAATATGATAGTGACTACATCTCGTGCTTTTCTGTAAAACAAGATGGAAAGAACTTTCCCACAAGACGCAGCGTGAAAAAGATTCCTGCTTTTTATTTTTTTTGGCACTTCTATTTTAAATTAAAAACCCTACAGGAGAGATTATCAGCCACAGTGAATGTTAACAGGTGAATAATCACGTGTATCGCCTCCAGTGTGTAAGTGATTATTGCTCACATGACAGTGATGTTGCTCTGCTGGCATGATGTGCTGCTGGAGAAGCTGAGCCCTCAAGCCGATACATTGATCACCTCTTCCATATCCAAACTATCAAAACTATATATGTCATTGATGATGTAAATGTGTGTCTCATCATTTAAATGATGTGACAATATTTCCAGCTCAGTTTAAAATTGATACAAATTCAGATGTTAGTTGGGACGTGATGGGCCAATATATTATTTTATAGATAAATTATGACTGTGATAAATTTCCATCATCAGGACTTTGTGAAGCAGAATACTGATCCCACCTTATTAATGTTCTCGCAGCTTCTCTACTCGCTGCTCTTTACAACTGCATCAATTTATTACACTGGTGACATGAATATGACCGATAACATGTCATGAAAAGAGATTATTGACGATGTAACAGTTGAATTTTAAGAAATGTTATGAAGCCACGTTCAGCTCTGGGTCAGTTTGATATTGATGTTGAATACGAGGAGGTGGATCCAGTGAGAGGAACGAAGCAGAACTGTGTCCGACAACACTGAATATCAATTAGTCGACAGTATCTTAAAACTTCTGAATGCATTTCCAGGATTGACGGCACGTCTGGATCAGGAATATAAAACCTCAACCAGCTGGCACTCACACCAGGTTGACATGAAATCCAGAATAGAGGCACGTTTGTGCTAATGTGGATCAAATAACGCAGCGAGTCCAGGCTCAGGTGAGCCAACTGTCAGCATGAAGTCACGGTGCTCCTCTTATGCAAAGTGTCGACACAGCTCAATCAAAATAGCTCCACTTGACTGTCATTGGCGTTGTCGATGCCTAAAAACATGCTGGGAATATATTTTTGTGTGTGTGTGTGGAATGTGCCTGTGCACATATGCGCTCGTGCACGAGGCCGCCGCTGCCGCCGATTATGAGCATACATGATCCCCTGGAGGAAGACAATAATATTGGCATTAAACACCTCAAGATTCTGCTGGTTTTTAATATATCTTAAATTATGTCAGGAAAAACACTGGAACATCACACAGAAGCCACAGTCAGTGTATAATGCTATCTCATAAAGCTACAGATCTCTTCAACAACATTGACATAGGGAGCAGGCAAACAAATGTCAGCCCCTATAACATATGAAATACTTAACGTAACCAATTTCCTCCTGTCAATCAACCTGGGAATAATGACAGACAGCCCAGGATCAATACGCCACAATTGAATTTTTTCGACGCCAAACGTGTCTCATTCTGCGCCATAAAAGACTGTCAAATGTCACGGAGCCCCGAGCTGCTGCAGGAGGAGAATAAAGATTTATTTTATTTCCACCACTGCAGTCTATTAGCAGGAACGATCCTGGTACCACTCGGGAGGAAAACGCAGGTCCGGACACTTCTGCTTGTTTTGTCAGTGTGTGTGTGTGCGTGTGTGTGTGTGTGTGTGTGAACTAACTGTTCCTATGTAATGAATATGCACATGTTGCAGGTCACATGGAGACGTTAAGCTCCATGAAACTGAGGCGGCTTCATTCATTATTCTAAACATTTAGTATAATATTTCTCTAGGTCAAAAACTAGAAAGGCTTCATATTAATCCCTGTAATAAGTGTTCATAACATCAAAGGTTCATTATGTGAGAAGTGACCACTTAATTCATACTCATAACAAATAAGGGGGCAGCATATTGCCGGAGCAAACGCTAACTGCTGCTAGCTGTTGCCAGTGTTAGCTAGTTAGCGCAGTTAGCTGTTTAGCTAGCACTGGACTTTGAAACCAGGAGGAATGTGGGTGTTTACACCTGACCAGGATCTGTGGGGGCCGTCGTCACAGGATGTCAGACCCTTATTCACATTCTGCTGATAGTTTTAAGTTTTCTGAATGTTTTCAACTGAAATTCATGCAGATTGCACCTTTGATAAGACTTTATACTGTGAGTGTTAACAGCATGATAAACAAGATGATTGTTTGATTAAAAGCTCTTATTTAAAGGTTCAGTGATTCATCTCATTGTCATTTAGATGTGAATCAAACACAGGCTTCTACAAAGTTGTAGTGCCTTCATACTACACAAGAAATAAAATGTTTGTTATACGATAAACATATTTTAAGGCCTTCTTAACTATTTATGAATGCTTTTTACAAGGACCCTGATTTAAAGCTTAAGAACTTTTTTTTTATCCTCTTTCCATTTTCACTTGTGTATTCGGTGAATATGAACACATGTTGGGGACAGTTTTCCAGTATTTTTATAGCAAATAACATGTTCATCTATTTGTTGTTATTTCCTTTAAGAACTGAATGTTCCCATGACCTCTTCCTTGAATGACACATTTTCTTTACCGTTAACCGCCACTATAGAGGAAAATAACAGAGGGTGAAGCTACTGAGCATTGCGGTCTTTGTCTATCACCTCATTTACAATACGGTGCCCTCTGCCTCACATAATCAATTAAAAGGCGGCGGGGCTGCAGAGGCACCCTACCAGTCACAGAAGTTTACATCAAAAGGGAGAGATGCTTTTGAAGACTTGCTTCATCCTTGAGAGTCTTCCCCGAGAATGCAAGGACAGATTTAGTCACTGATAGATGTGGTTCTGGCCTACTTCAAGGTCTCGTCTTAAACGTATCGGATTGCACCGCTGCATTGTAGTACAGTATTTCACGGCCGGGCTTTTACTGTGGAGAAGAAAACACTGGCCGCGAAAGGTCTTCACATCAGAGGATACTTTAACAATGAAGGTACATCACTCACAATCATTTTAATTTGTGTTTTTAAGTGCAGCAATGACATCTGACATGTACTCTGCAGAAGAGTCCTTCAACGTACTTCTTAAGTGGACGTTGATAAAAGCAGGCGAGCAGAAAACGTCTCGCTGTCATCTGCAGCCACGTCTAGGTGAGTTAGCAAACATCCTCCGGCAGACTGAGGCCTTCTGACAGAGAGGAAGGGGCTGTCTCCAAATTAAGGGCCGTTTTATGGTCCAACAGCTGTGCCTGTAGTATTGATTACCAGGCACTCTGAATGGGCCTGAACAATTTTTTATGAAGTGAGGAATTCTGGGTCTGTATGGCTGGCGCCAAATGGCAGCAACCACCGGACGGTCTCTGTGGCCCGGAGATATTGATGTGTCCTGTTCACATCCATGTGCCAACAGACGCCATTATTTGATATGCACTCAGCAATAAAATGGGCCATCCCGACTGCAACCAGATATATTGTTAATGGCCGGCTCTTTAAATGTCAACGCTATATGTGCTGGGAGTTATCACGGGAGTTTGTCGGAGTTCTTCATGCGGAGAAATTGATAACTCAATAAAATGAAAGTCACTCGAGACATTAAAGCTGTAAATCAAACATCTGGGCAGCTGCAAGAGTGAAACTGAAAAATGACGAAGTATGAGTGAACACAAAGTCCGTATTCTGCAGTCATTTAGTCTAAGAACTGGGAACTGATACCTATGTATTGCAGCGTGTTTAATTTGAAATATGTCACAGTCTTAATATCTTATATCATATATATCACGAGCAAGTGGGGCCGTGGATGAATCATTGAAACACTGAGACAGCAGAATGTGCTTGTGTTTAATCACATAATCCAAACTAAAAGTTTTGATTTTCTGCTATGATTCAATCTCCATCTACACAGAGCAGCAACACAACAGATCCAAATGTGAAGCAAAGTTGAGGGATCATTGTTTTGAGTTTCCAGGTCTGTTGATTCCTCAACGTTGAATTAAAAACATAACCACCAGTATTTGGATCTAAGCTTGTAACTAGTTTGTTCCTATTTTGGTTGCTTTTAAGAGCTCCGAGGTATTAAAATGTAAGTTATATGTTTGTTAATTTGCACCACAACATCAAGGTCAGAGAGGTAAAGAACAACATGTTCTCATTACAAACTTGTCAAATATAGCAGCTTTGGTCGGTGATCTTTAGCTTGGAACTACGATGCTGTACTCACCCTTGCAGCATCAGTTCTGCATGTGCAGGGCTCCACGATCAACTAATAAGAAATATGCACGGGCGAGTTAAGGTGTATTAATGCTCAGTGTCAGAAACACACTCGGATGTGGACGGAGTCGACTGTCTGTACCCTGAAAGCCTACGGATACGGACCGACGGAGCTGTACCTCCGGGAGTCACGGGGGCGGTGTAGCCAGTAGTTTAAGCGAGACGCGACCACAAGACAAGAGGAAGGATTATTTTTAAGAATGGTGGAAGTTGGCAAGTTTTTAAATCTGTGTTTTGTGTTACTTCTACCGGGCACAGAGACAAACAGTCGCTACAGAGCAGCTGGGTGGAGTTCGGACGGTGGTGGAGAGACAGTGGAGGTCTGTGAGCGGTCTTACTCGCACATAAAGGAAGCATTAATGAGCCTTTAGGATTTATAAACACATTTCACATCTGATGGGTTTTAGCCACATTTTGGTTGGATTTAGGCACCAAAACTACTTTTGATCACACAAGGTCATCTTACTTCTCTTTAGCGATTTATTATTTAAAATTAATTGCTGAATTACAATCAAATCCTTAATAAGTAAAAAAACAAGATTCCCCTTCAGAAACTCTAACATGTAAAAGCTCTCTGTCGGACTGCGTGCCTCGATGGCGGACCAGCCGTAGAGGGATATTTCTTGCAGTGGGTGTTCTCGGTTCCCAGGGACCACTGTGGTCATCAGAACAGGTGGCTCCAAGCTGATTTTGGAGACAAGACAGACAAAACTGAGAGCTTGGGAGCACAGGTGGAGGAGTAATCCAATCCATACAGAACAGAAGATAATCATCTTTTTATAGGCGCGTATTAGGGTGCGAACATGTCCAGCATTCATTTATAATGTATGAGAAACTATGCTTCAGCAATAATAAATCAACCCCATCCCTTTGAGTGACTCAGTATGTGTGTGTGTGTGTGTGTGTGTGTGTGTGTGTGTGTGAGTTGGTGGGCGGATGTGTTTACTAGTGTCTCAGTGTGTGTGCGCCAGTGCTGATGACACAATAGCGTGGCTGGCGTCTGGCTCACGCAGAGTTATGCAGAAGTTGTTGGTTGTTTTGCTGATCCCTCTCTGTCAGTGTCACAAGAAGCGTCATCAATCATCAGACACTGGGGGAGCAGACCACCCTCCCCTCCTGGTCTCTGGGTTGGCTCAAACACACAGATCAGAATGGGAGGATTACTACGCAGCGCATATGATGTCAGTCCTAAAGAAAAACCACAGATCAGAGACAATTCTTCATAATAGCTCAGGGTCACTCCGGGCTGTCAATACCGACATGAAAAATTAATGCCGTGCTGTTAGTCACGCCTGTGACAGCGACACATGTGACTTAGTCTGGGATCCAAATTTTACATCAGCCACACTTTTTTCTTTTGTTGTAAAATAACTTTCATTGCACTCCCGTAACACTGTCAAACTCATGACGGACAGTTAAAGTAAAAAAGGATCAGAATCGATGCAGCAGAACCGAAAAATATCAACGTTTTTAATCCAGTAATTCTTCAACATTATGAAAACCTTGGCACATAAATTACCCACAATTCAACTCTACCACCACCAGGTTCAGTGTTGGGAAAGTTACTCCCAAAATGTTGAGTTTCATTAATTCATCACTGTCTGTGTGGAGCAAAGCATTACGCTACTTTTGCATTACTACGCCATTTTCAGCAAACGGATCGACAGCGACCGAGTGTTGATATTGATTCAGGGTGGTAATTACTGGACATAGTAACTATAATAATATTACCACTGATCCCATTAGAAAGACAGTATTCCACACTGTTACTGCTTACCCTGGTATATTACTTTAGCATGTTACTTTTGTAGCACGTTGACTCTGATACAGGTCAGTTTATGCTGAGATTCAGGCGTCTCATGCTAGCAGATGCTAACGTGGCCTCAGGCTCAATCACAAGTCAGGTTAGCTCACTTCTTTGTAACTTCACAAACCCTCATATTTATTTTTCTCCTTATAAGATTTTTTGTCATCAGTCCAAACCAACTCTGACTCAAGTGGCATCATCTGAGTCAGTTAATCAAACTGGTGCTTTGAAGCTAAAAATGCTAATGTCAGCATGCTTACGTGATCACATTGAAAATTCTAACATGCTGATGCTTTAAAAGTATGATGTTTATTGTGTTCAACTTCTTAGTTTGGCTTGTTCACGCTGAAATCTTTTCTAATAAGCACTAAACAGCAGTGAACAAGCAGCTGTAATGTCTTAAGTTATTTAAGCCTCTATGGTCAAAAAACTAATTATTCGACAAATTAAAAAGAAAAAGAACGTCTGCAACAATTTTTCTCTTCATCCATCTTCAAGCTGTCGAGATATTTCACCGACTGTCCAGCAGACAAACATCGCCGTTCCTCTCCAACACGGTGGAAAGTTTGAGAGCAAAGTTTATGATTTTGCAACCAAAACCACTTGACTTGCAGTTGACAGTGTGATTTGCACACCGCAATATAAAATTCATCCATCCCTGATGTTTGTGTTTTTGAAGATCAGTGCTATTGATATGTTTCAACCATTTAAGCATCTGTTTTGTATCATGACACACTCGTGTAACCGCACAGCGAGAACGCTTTTCTATCGATGCACAAAAACACGATCAGAAGGGAGTTGACAGTGTGATTTGCACACCAAAATACATATAATTTGTCCAATTCTGATGTGTGTGTTTTTGAAAATAAGAGCTATTGATCTGTTTGTAACCGTTCAAACATCTGTTTCGTGTTACGACATATTCGAGAAAAAACGCACGGACTGATTGCTTTTCGATCGATGCAAAAAAACATGATCAGTGAAGAGTTGGGAAAGTCAAACTGTTCACATGAACCGGGCCAGTGGCCGCGTCTGTACTGTACCAGGTGTGCTGTCAGCTATTGCCTCTGACATTTGTTATCTGTTAAAAACATCTGGTTTCACTATCCACTCTCAGAAGAACAGAAAGAGTGAGACTCAGAGTTGGGGGTAGATAGAGGTCAGGGGGTAGAGTTTGGTTTACCCAACAGAAATTTTTACCAATTTAGATTTTTTTTTCTCTTTCTTTGGAAGAGCTTATGTCATGTTTTTGTCTTCACCGCAGACTTCTGCCTCCCAAAAAGCATTTTTCATACCCGTGTTTACAGAGAAACCACACCAGTGCATTGCTGTGAAATGAGTCGTCATATCAGCCGTGCCTGACAGGGAAGCTCTCCTCCTCTCGGCACACGAGCAGCAGAGCTCTCCACGGTCTCTGCCACTGTAGTGGAGGCTGTTGACAGAAGTAGAGACAGGCAAACATGTGTTCCCTCCAAATACAGGAGGGGAGGGCCTTCTTCTTTTTCAAAGAGGTCCATTATCGCAGCGGTGCGCGGCCACCCCTCGCTGTTGTTTGAGGAGGGGTTGTCTCATGTCTTTCTCGTGGTCCCAGCTGAAACTGTCGCAGTCGAACGATTGAAACCATCTTTCTCCGGTGCACACACACACACACACACACACACACACACACACACACACACACACGTTTGCCCTCCCATGCACAAGACAGACACACGCACAGTTATTTTATATTATAGCAGAGCCAATTTATTAAAGCAAAACAGCTCTGTTTAATGTGTGATTACAGTGAAACTCTCGCCAAAATGCAAACTAGTTTTTTTTTGGTTTTTTTTTGAATGTATATGAGTCAAACCTTTGTGTAAAAGCATAATTACGATAAAAGAGTCACTTTTAAGATTTACCATATTTTTGTTTTCGGGTCAAACTCATTTTCAGTGGGAGTGCTACGGGCACTGTTACGATTGCATCAAAATCTCTATTTTTAAAACAGTAAGAAGTCTCGACACAACATGAAACTTTGCTCGTGAGTTGAGCTGTTACTGTTTTAAAAACACAGATTTTGATGGTAGCGTAGAAGTGCCGTAGCACTCCCATTGAAAATGAGTTTGACCCAAAAACAAAAATATGGTAAATCTTAAAAGTGCCTCTTTTGTCATAATTATGCTTTTGCAGGAAGGTTTAACTCATACACATTCACAACAAAGCCTTGGTTGCTTTTTGAGTTTTGCTTTAAATAAGTTTATATTTCTTTGGACTACTCTGGCTGCAGATTGGGCACGCAGGATATTTCACAATAAGGTGGAAGTGATGAGATATCCTAATAAATGATTTGATAACGATTAGCTTATGAAAACAGGTTTCTCTAAATCTAGATCTTCAAACTTTATGAGTCAAAGTGCCCCCAGACGCTCAGCCGCCCCTCTGAAGCTGCTCCACGCATCCACACGGCGCTGATGTTACACACATGCACGCTCAGAGGGGCCTGTTACCACAAAATGACAAACTAAATATTTGGGGATGGTGATATCATTCTGCTAGGCCTCATTACCATAGTCTGAAGCCCAAATGTAGTTTCAAAGACTCCAAATCCCATCTCAGTTGATCTGCCAATATGCAGAGTCTGTCCTCCAACTGCCACAGCCATGCCAAAGCAATTTGTTTCATATATTGCTTTTGGAAGCCAATATGTTTTAATTAAGGGGGTACATAAGCGAAAACAACACCATAAATAATCGTCTTTCCCCACCCATGACAAAGGAATTTCGTCAGATCTTTCCTTCTCAGTTATGGCATACATACTTCATTCACTAAACCAGAGTAATCCTTGAGGAGGAAAATATGGTTTCTCATATGCAGAGAAAGTTATGGTACCTTGAAATCAGCCATGAAGTCCTTCCTGCATTAAACGCAGCATTTATCTGCGAGCAAAACTTTCTTTGAGGCTGCACAATATTTTATACCGAAAACAGCTAAAGTTGCTGCATAATCCTAAAGGATGAAGCATGAGGCGAGTTACCACTGAGCTGAGCGCTGCCCTCAGTTTTAGGGAAACATTTATTTGATTTGTGTCTCTCTTATCGTTCTAATCAACCTTATTTCCAAAGAAAAAAGCTCAGATAAACAGACCTGCCCAGCAACAAACCACAGACAGAGAAGATTTAGTGAGTACTTTTCCTGGTTACATATCCAAACGGGGAACACACTTTCTGCTTTAGCTGAAAAACTCCCCACATCTGTCCGTCCGTGCACAACTGCAAAACAGTGAAGCGATGCGTGCAGCGTGCACAACCACGCTGCAACGATGACGAGCGAGTGACTGTGATCTGTGATTACCGTGCTGACTTATTTAGGTTCGGATGCTGACAGTCAGTTACAAGTTACAGTAGCCTTTGTGTGAGAGAGTACTGCACAACTTATCCTCAGCATACGTTAGAAATGTGCCGTGTGGACAAAGAACCGTGGAAAATATTGTATCTCTACGCATCGCACCTCTCTACCTACCTAAATCTTCTTCTGCAGCTTTTCTTCATGCACATTACTTAAATATGGTAACGTCTTTGGTCAGTGTGACAGAGAACACTCTACGACATACATTACCTCATACAAGCCATTTAAAGTAAAGGTATTTATTCTAATACTGTGCAGGAGAGAGTAGTACTCACCAACCTCTCCGTGGGTGCAGGGACTCAAACAGACAATCATCCAGTTATGTCTCTCCTGCAAAGTGTATTCATTTACCTGAGTTTGTGTGATAGACTTACAGACGACAGCACTCAGAGATAAAGTTATTCAAGTTAAAGCCGACAGGACAATCAGGACCCCGAGGTTGAAGCCAGCTGGACTCATTTTCTGTATACAAGTTGGTGGATTTCATTTATTTGACCAATATCTGTGTTTTGTACAGATCTGAACTCTGTGTGCACTTTGAGTAAAGATCTAAATGGAAGACTGACCCAGTTTATCACTTGTAGAAGTCATCTGCAGCACGTAGCTACGTGAGGCTCTCGTGCCTGAGGGAAGCCGACTTTACTGATGACGGTGGAGGTGAAGCTGGTCCTCAGGTCGGTGTCCTGAGCAGGTACACAGGAAGTGAAGTTCAGGACAGCTCACTGCAGCCTGACGCGAGATGAATCATGGTGTTCTGAGTCTACTGAGTCCTTCTTGTTCTTCATGATGTTCATCATGTGCTGTCTGCTTGCTGTGCTGTTTTACGGGTGGCACTTACTCAACCTGGCAATAACACTTTATTAAACACTTACACTCTATTAAACTTGTTTTGTCATCTGAAAGAAGTTACATTAGAGCAGTCTATAAAACGGATTTCTGTGTTGATTTTCTCCTTCTGCTCAGTTCAGCAGCTAACTGAAACGAGTCGGAGTCCCGCAGAGCTGTGACAGATTCTGTTTCCCCCTGCAGACGTCAAGGCCTCCACATTTCCATACATACAGCGCAGTTTCATCATGGATTCACTTTGAAAGCTAAAACAAGCTTTTTTTTTCTTCTTCTGGTCATGAGTCAGCTCGGGTAAATGGATTTTCCATCTTACTCTTCATAAAGAGGGAGTATCTTTCCTCCACTCCCTGTGATGTCAAAGTACAGTCAGTCATACCGAGTGAGCGCTCCGCTGGCACCCATCGAACAGACAGTGTCGCCCCCAAACCCCAAAGGGATTACATGTGTGTGTCCTCTTTGTTCAGAGACATCCAGCGGCATCTGGCATTAGTCAGTCCCCTTGTGCTACTTTATAGAGACAAGTGTGTTGTGTGATCGGGTTTCTCAAGCTTCATTTATTAAATTACGAAGTGCATCACTGTGATTTGTCTTTTTTTTTTTTATACTAGGGGGAAATGTCCAGCTGGGAAGATACAAGGCCTTTCATATGCTGAGACAGAGGAAGGGAGGGAGGGAGGAAGACATATAGGGGGAGCAAGAGGAGCTGAGAAAGAGAGAGCTGGGAGAGAAACAGGGAGAGAATGATAGAGAGCGAGAGGAAAAACAGGGAAGACAGGAAAAGGGAGGGGAGCGCTGCTCCGCTTCTCCTCCCTCAGCATCACCTCAGAGGGAGAAAACAACGTCCTGCCAGGTCATTTCTCATCATTTGTTCTATTTGTGCTGATCCTACTTTATTTTTGTTAAATGTAAGTCAAAGGAAGCGCTTTAAGTTTTACACCACCTGCCCTCCCCTTCCCCCCACGGCAGAGCGTGAATATCCTGACGACACGCAGACGTTTCTAATATCTGTATTTGTCCCAAACTCATACGACAAATAAAACTCTGAGGGCAGCGAAACAGTTTGATAACAGTTGTATCTCAATAAGGACGGCTGTCGACCTGAAATTGAAAAAAAAAAAAAAAAAGAGCAGAACGTTTAAAAACCCATCATGTTCCTGGTGTTCACTGTAATTCATTAAAAGTTGTTTGGAGATGGAAACTGGAATGCCGACTGTTCCTCCCTGAGAAGCTCTAACAGGTTTTTAATCGCCCGCTGCAGCTCAGAGACCGACCACCCCCGAAGCCAACGGCCGACACCTGAACACATCGTGGCAAGAGTTTGATAAAAGCTGCGGTCCCTCGCTGCGGTGGGTCGGTGCTGAGGTCCACTAAATTCCTGGGGCGGACAACGGTTTCTCGCTTTGTTCACATCACGGCTTGTTTTGGTGAGATTGTGGCTGTCATCTAAACCACAGAGAATATTTGTTGTTCTCTGTGGTTTTAGATGAAAAACCTCCCATTTGTAATAGTAAATCAGATTGAGAGAGTAAAAAAAAAGTCTTAACTTGAGCTCATGGAGGCAAAAACATGGAGGTAATTATTCAAGTGTGTTTTTTCTCTAAACTTGCTGTTGTAACTTTGTGTTGCTGCCATATTGTCCAGGTCTCCTTTGTGAAAAAGAGTTGTGACGTTAACCTGGTAAAATAAAAGCTAAAAGAAAATTAAGAAAAAGTTGTTTTACTCACTGTAACCAGGATTTCTCGATCAACTCGAGATTCTTACTGCTGTTTTCTACTTCAGAAAGTAACGTGGCCTCTTGCAGTAGCTGTGTTGGACCAAACAGGCTTTAAACAGTTAAAACATCTATTTCTGCTTCAAACACATTAAACTAAAGTGGAGTCCGGTAGATGATTTTCACAGTTTATCCCACTTCATCCCTCGCTGCAGTCACATCTGCCGTCTTTACATCCAACAGTATCTCAAAACCACGTAGTTCAGCCTCATAATAGACAGAGAAAGTTTCCATGTTTCCATATTGACGTTTGCATTCTGGTTCAGGAATAAGATCGATGTAAAGGTGCGATACAGAGCCGATCCATCAGCGTCCGACGGGCCTCCTGCAGCCTTCTGACACGTCCGGTGATTCGAACACTGTTGACATTAATTTAGAAGCAAAGTGAAGAAGAAGTGACGCCAACTCAGATCAAATTTGACTTGCTAACTACATTTCAGACATTTCGCTCGCTAAACGCAGAGTCACTTCACAAATTTGACAACCGGGCAGAATCCAATTTTAAAATATTTTAATGATGTTTGCAGATATGGAAATGTAAAAGTGCCTCAGTCAGCGGAGTCAGTGCGGAGAATACTGAAACTGCATTAATCACACAGTGCAGCCTTGTATTGATACTTTACATGACTGGAGGCGATCTGAATTAGACACATGCATCTGCTGTTTGTCTGTATTTGTCATTTTCAGAATGATTTTATTAACTTCACCCACCGTGCAGCCTCATATTTTCTGACAGCTGCTGCCGCGTCGCATCCCATCGGTTTGACTTTATTCTTATTCCCGTCAGGTCTTTTGACTGCGAATGAGTATGAGAGGGGAGGCCAAGAGGTCACTGGTGACTAATTTTCTGAGCACTCACAGATTGTGTAAGTAATGGAGCACTTATTGCATTCGCTCCCCCATCACTGCAAACAAGCCCCAAAAAATCCATACAAATTCCCCCACGTAAGACAGCGCCTGGGGACGGGCGGGAGTGGCCCATCTTTAAGATATAGCGAGCGGCGTGGAATAGGCCTAATGTGCAATTTAAAATCAATATCTTTAAAAGAAAAAATGCCTGTCCTACCTACGAGAGCATCATCTAAATATCAATAGGGCCTCTCTGTGCTCGAGAGAAAAGCTGGATGCGAGGAGACACAGATCCGAGGTGCTTTGACCAAGGATTTCTCACCGTCTATCCGGAGGAATCGAGTTCTCACTGCCTCTCTTTCAATTTTAATACTGTGCTGTGCTCGGCGCATGAGGTTTAATAAAGTAGCACAGTGTCTGTCAAGCCAGGTGTAGCTTCAATCCTTTCATATTCTAAGTAAATCCCAAAGAAAGGTGTTGAGGATACCAGCAGAAGAAGACAGGCAGGAAGAGAGGGAGCCGGAGGGGGTGGGCTTGTTTTTTTCCCTCTCCTCTGCCAAAGGTACTATATTCTTTTTTTCCCCTTTGCAATACTGTGGATTTCAAAGCAGTGTTATCTCCAACAATGTAGCTTCAATGCATTTCATGCTGGAATTTACTGGATTTTCCAGAAGATGACCTGCGACTCCGTTGCTCTCACAAACCCGTGTTTTAACAAGGAAAACGCGCCATATCATCACTCAAGGAATCAATTGGCGATGTCTTCGACTGCAGTCGGATCATAATCAAATATTTATAGTCAGATTTGACACAAACAACAAGTAAGACTTTTTTCATGTCGCTGTAAATCCTTTACATCCTTTCTCCCTTAAAATATTTGGCTGGAGGAGAAGATGAACAGCGCCATCGATCACAGAAAGATAACTGTGAATATAGCAACTCTCTCTCCCATCTCAAATCATTCCAGCTGATCAAGAAGTCCACATGAGACGATCGGTGGATATTTATATTTTCACTTGAGATTCATCCAGTCAGGTGCTGGAAAATGTGCTATTTCAAAAAGGTAATTAATGTCTCCATCTTTGCCGTGTCTTGTGTTTGCTCATCCACAGACAGGATTCCTCTGATAAGGAGAGAGAGAGAGAGAACTGAAGCACGATGGAAAGAACGGAAGAAAAACTTGTTTTCATTTCATCAAAGTCTCTTTTTACACAGAAGTAACGAATGTGTGATTTCTAATCTGTCGGTGCTGGCGTGGAGCCTCCTGAAACACAGATCCTGTAAAGATTTGTTGCTCATTATAGGCCGGATATTATTAATTCTCAAACTTAACATTGTCTTATATGATTTAAAACTGAACACCTTTTGGCTTTGTGCTGCTTGTAACAATTTCCTATATGTTTTCTTTTATCCAACAAGCATTTTTCACTATTTTCGGAGGTGTTACACAATAAATGATTCATAAAAATTATCACTATTAGGAAAATAATCATTAGTTGCAGCCTTGAATTATTCAGTTATATTTCAGTCATCAGTGTGTGAAGAAGACAAAGGGCTGTCACGGTATCAGATCTTCACAACACAACTGTGGGTCGTGATATTAACATGATATCTACAGAAATAAAAAAATCAGAAATGGCAGCAATGAACTCCAACTTTAACTCTGTTTACTTTGTGTTTTGTCTCTTGTTTGGCAAATTAATAATCCTCAAAATACGAGTGGAGGGAGGAAGAGAAAGAGTCTGTAACCTTAATAAAAAAGAAAAAAAAATGTGTTTAGAAAGACAAATTATTGCCAACCACTCAGTTACTAGTGAAAACCAGATGAACTCACAAACAAAAGATGCACAAGGCCGAACGTGTTCGCTGTCGTCATGGTTGTGACACCTCTACTTTATGCACAAAATGATCGGTCAAAATAATAAAACAGAATGAACAAAAAGAATGATTCGTTTCAGCCTTGAATTATGTGGTGATGGATCCAAACAGAAGTGACATTCGTTTGTATGAAACCAGATGTAGCGTTTGTTTCTGGAGGTGATTTTATGCAGCAGCATTAAATCTCTGCAACATGTTAATCATCCTGCTGTATCAGACGCTGAGCCGTCTTATTAATAGACTGATTCGACCAAGGTCAGGGGGAGCTGTAACGCTGACCCTGTGATGACCCGGCTGCACCGGCCTGGGGGGCTCTGACCGACTCAGACCGTGGCTGCAGACATTGATTGGTTGATCTGGTTCAAACAGGACGTTTAGGTGTAATATTGACACCAGATCTCACGTCTGCAGAGGTGAAGAATGTGTTTCATGTCTTTAAATTGCTCTTACTGTATCAGATCAATGTGCAGGGTGTCAGAGAAATGAACTTGTACATTTGATAATGCATGCATCTCAGTCCTCTTCAAAGAAAATCTTAATTGTTTTTAATATTTTACGTATTATCCGTCATTCGTTTCATGTGAGAATTACAACAGGGCAGAGTTTCACCGTGTGCTGTGCTCCTGTTAGCGTGACAATGTTTGGCCTCTGGCCACCGACATGTTTTATTTAATAATGTGGGAATTTTCTACTGTTTTGCTTTCATTACAGTCGAGGAGGCTAAAGCTGAAAACAGAAACAGAAAGCCCGTTGCTTTTAAAGCCTGAACTTTACCGCCCAACAACTGTCAGATGCAATATGAGCATCTGGATTCAAAAAGGGAGGGTTTCTGAACAGGATGTCTGCTTAATGCGGCGGTATTCTTCTTTTTTTCCTTCTCTCTCACCAAATGTGTGCTCTCTTTCTTGTATTTTTCAGTGCGCTGGGAGTCTACATCTTTACCGGTGACCACCCATTGCAAAGCAGGACCATGCTAGCTCTGGGGTCCAGAGACTTAGGCCGCAAAAGGAACTAAAGCCAAAAGCCGCAGGGGAGTATTTCCACGGCTGGGGATGAAAAGTACGGCTCAGGCTCGGGAGTCACAGGGACACGGGGGAAGGGAGAAGAGGGAGGGAAGGGTAAGGAGGGGAAATTTATTTCTGTTCTCTTGCTCCTGGGCCAGCACCGCAGGCCCATGTATCAAAAAGACCACCTCGTTCGAGATGAGCCCATAGGCCGCGTCATGGCAGAACGCTCAGCACAAGGACCTGAGTAATCTTCGGCAGATTCGGTGAAATGGCGAATGTAAAGAGCGCTTTAAAAAGAGATAAATATGTGTGCGTACATGTGAGTCTGAGTGCAGCGATTACACTTTGATTTGTTGCCTGAACAGTTGAACACTAAAACAGGAGTGGATGTTTTCTTTGGGAAACTGTGTATTTTCCATGTATTTTTCGATAACAACCACCCTTCGGTACTTCTCCCAGACTTTTTCCCCCGTCAGTCTGAGGACTGGTGCAGTGTAGCTCCTGTAGAGCAACACAGCAGAAGGTCAAATGCTGTTCAGGTTTAGCTGAGTCATTACATAAAAACCACACAGAAGATCAGTTTTCCTCAGTATCTTACATCCCGACAACTTGGTGGTATCTTTTATACTTGATTAGTTCCAGAAATCTGCGATGAAAAGCGTCCTTATGAATAAAATTTAAATAAAAATACCCGATCCATGACATCCCCATTTTTGTCTTATTGACAAAAACACCAATTGATGTTGACGGTGTAGCAAAGCCTAATTTCATGCCTGACAAAATTTCCATGGAAGTATGAACCAGCGAGCGGCGAAGCAAACGCACCGCGGAGACAGCCGCTGGCACGTGGTGCGTCCTGGGAGGAGCCAGCGGCCGGAGCCACGCTGCTGTTTTCGCTTCAGTGACGAAAGATCAACATTTGTCTCACGGTAGCGGATCACTGAGAAATTGAGTGGATTTCATCTGGGAGTCAGATTTCGTCGTCTTTCTTCTCCTCGCTCAAAGGCTGGATCCCAAAGCAGATGTGCCTCGGAGGCACGGGCCATCAGGTTGAAGGGTGCGGGCCGGCCTGAGAGTCGGTGTTAGGGTTAAATTTAGAGGTTGGAGGTCGGATGAAGGTCAGGGTTATGGTCGGGTTGGGGTCACAGTGAGGTCAAAGTGTCCAACCCCCTCAGGGCAGCGTTTAAGTGGTCACTGTTTACCTCTGTGTCCAGTTAGAGAGATGTCATCTCACAGCTGCACATACAAGGAATGTGCAGCAACGTAATGAGAGAAGAGACAATGACAGTTGATTAGTTCTTCACTATAAATTAATTTGCATCTATTTTGAATTTTGAGCAGTGAATCATCTCAGTCATTCTCAACTTTTGTGATCCTAACCTGTATTCACTCATTCATTTAAGCCCTGAATATCAGTGAGGTTCGTCACATTTGCAATTTTTCAGAAGGAGAACACGCTGAGTGAAAACAACGGTACACTGACGTGAAATGGTTTGAGGACATCGTCTTGAAATGTCCAGAGAGTGTTGACAGTGTTGATCTTGTGTTGACTCTTAAAAGAAGAGATTTGAAGATGTCATCTTGTGCTGTGGAAAATGATGACAGGCATTTTTTGTACTATTTTGTAAAATATTATAGTCATTAATAAATTAATTAGAAAGTAGAATGACGCTCTGCCAACGCCAAACAGTCTCCTTCAATTCAATCAAACTTGATAATCCTATGATTTATAATATAAATGTGAATGCAAAGCAGATCTGTGATCTGCATCAAATTGTTCTCACTCATAGAAGACAGCAGCCACCTAAATATGGCTGATCTTCATTCATGATTTATTCCCTGAGAAATTAACCAAGATGTCCGAATCTTGCACAGATAAAAGAACAGACAGAAAGTTCCTGGAGTATTTGGACCAGCACTGAAACTTAATGGGGTCCTTTTTTCTGTTCTGGGCCGAGACCCGTCCTGCTGACAAACCAACAAACAAATGGACGAGAGTGAAACCAGAACTGCCTCGGTCGAGGTACAAATAGCCGGATTATTCGATAAGCATTACTTGCAGCGTTATTTATTAAGTTCTTGTATGTGTTCTGCTTTGTAACACTTTGAGAGTTAACACACTGTGACTGTGGCTGTTGTGATTACAGGTTGTCTTACACTAATATTACCAAAGTTCTCACTGCTTTATAGCTTAAGACCGACTTCTTTACCCCCTGATATGATTTATTTGAAATGCCAAGAGAAATATTATTGATGTGTCTACGGCATCTTGTGCCAGTTGTTGCTGATGTCACCGTTGGCTTTCGCCACCACGTCTGGTGCTCCCATGTTTCTCAAAAGGCTGCGGCATGCTGGGAAACCTTACACCGTCCGGGGAGAGCGGGGGGACGTGGGATGAGTCTGTGCACATGTGTCATGCTGGGGGGCACAGACAGTGCGTCCTATCAGACAGCTTCCCTGCCATGTCCCACTACCACAGGACAGCAGCGGCTCCCAAAACCAAAATTATACTTCCCAGAGATGAGGCAACGACAGCTAAAGCTAGCGCAGTCAGACTGAGAAATCGTCCAAAACACTGTCGGGCATGTGCGAACAGTTCAGCGTTGTGACAGTAAGTGGTGTTTATCGTGTTTCAGATGTGTCGGTGCCAGACAAATCCAGTTAGCTCTTCCCTCAGTAGAAAGAGCAACAACATTATGTGACAGATTGATACATAAAGTTTGAGATTTTGTGAATTTTAAGGGGGAAATACGAGATATCAGATGACGACAGCAACGATGGAGGCGAGCAGCTGTTTACTGAGATGTAAACTGGCTTGTAAGAGGTTGAAGAACCGCCTCAGACGGCTCGACGATGCAAAGAAACAGGAAGAAAACATTTCACCGATTCATTATCTCCTTTTCATACCTTCTCTCTATTGTATTAGGAAATCCAACCAGGGGCGTTCTCAGGCTTTGGGAGGCTTAAGATCTCATAAAATCAACTGTCACCTGCTTAGTTATTGGGTGCTTACAAATAACCAAGATGCATAACTTGAGAAAGTACCAGTCCCCTAAACCCTTTCCAGCAGGAAGAAAATAAGCCCCTTTCAATGCATTATTAATATTTTGCCTAAACTCAGTCTGGACCGAACAGCAAACTGGATTAGCCAAAGGAATTTAATATAAAATTCATGCCTTCTCTCTCTCTTTTTTTTTCTCTCTCTCACAGATATATTCAGTCTGTTGTTAGTTAGAAAGCCACGGCATTCCTCGGCGCACTGACAGACTCAACATATGACTGCGAGGGTGGGAGCAGAAAGTGTGTGGCCCCGCTGACGGCCATGTGGTGTCATTTAAAATGATATTTTCTGAAGTTAATGACTTACACAGGCTTATAAGTGTAAATGGACAGTCTCTGGTGTTAATTTCATTGGCTGAGTGGTCCCCATAAAAAGGTCATTATGCCTGGTTTGTGTTTAACTCGTGTTTAATTCCAGGCAGCGAGAAGGAGGGGAGCCGTATTGATTAAATGACAGCTTAAGAACTAGTTGTTTAATAAATAGGCCCTGTGTATTGGACTAGAGGGGAACAGGGAGCACCACAAAAAGAAGAGAGATGGCTTGAAATAAGTGTCTGAGCTGACACAGTGTGGAGATGAAGGAGTGCAGAGGGACAAAATGGAGGCTGGGACACTTCAGGCTGATGTTAACAAGCAAATTAGCCACAGCGGGGAGGCTGGGCCCAATCAATATCCACAATAAAAAAGTTGGTGCTGACCACGTAGTGTCTGCAATGTAAACTGCCCGGCCCCCGGTCCCCAAGGCCAGGCCAACAATAACCTACAACTGAGCGAGACACAAAAGGTATCGACACAGAGAGCTTCAATTTCCCCAGGCGGCGGGGCCCTGTCACATCAAACTGGCTATTAGTCACAAATTCTGCCTGCCACCGATCCATCCCCCCATCCTCTGGGGGGACCTTGTCAACTTGAAAGTTGTGCCGCTGGCAAAAGGACATCTGGTTCCACTGTAGTGTGTGTTGAATACAAGAGGCCAGGGAGCTGCCTGCCTGATAAAGGAGAACAAACAGGGCCACTTTAGACTTGTCAAGCCTTGTTAGGAGGAGCAAATGACAAAAGGAGAGAAGACGTAAAGAGCGAGGGGCTGTTTTTTTATGGCTCTCTGGTAAAACAGTGCAGGAGGGTCTGTGTAGATACTGAGCTACTGTATCTGCAGTAAAACTGTCTGACGTGATGTGAAACTTTATCAACATAATATTTATATAATAAACCCAGGCAAAGTAAGAATTAGCAGTTTTGCCACCACAACTTTTCTTACTCCTTCTGAAAGATAATTCACCAACAACATACAGATTCTCACATGTAATCAAAGTCGACACGCTGCTAATAAGTTATTTTTCACCCTCGTCTAACATCCGACAGCCTTCAGTCTTTAGCACGACACATTCCTTCCTCGTTACACGTCTGGCTCTCCTCAGAGTGTCCGATCCGACATGGCTGTCAGTGGTGTGCGTGTAGCCTTGTAAATTTCAATCAGCGTCTCACAGCGGGGTGCCAAGGTTCGACTTCATTTCCCTTCCGCACTGAACAGGTGGTAACGGAGCGCTCGTCACTCAGCGCCGTCTGAGCGATCTGTCACCCCCGCCATTACTGCTCTATTAATTGCCCCTCGGTGTTCACGACGAGATGCTCAGGCGCCGCGGTTAATGTTTAATGTGGCGACGCCTCGAATCAATGCGTGTTTAAGAAAGACACGCCGTGCTGACTGCTGGATTGTGCCATCGGACAGCCGAAGGAAGGAAGTGTCACATCTCTCTTCTATTTGTGAAGGCGGGATGTATTATTTAGTTAATTGACTCAGACAGGGGAGTAAATTAGGAGCCTTTTTTTCTGCTGAGCTATTTAAACTATCATTAATGTTAATTGCAGGAGAAGGAGGGCAGATGGTTAGTCTTTGGTTGACCCTTGAAATCCCTTGAAGACAGTAAAGAGACGAGCTGAAAACAAATAAAAAAAACGTGTCTGTTTTATTTATTTTCTTTGCGTTTGACATTAACAGCAAAAACAAGCCTTCACAAACCGTTAAAGGAGGCTTATTTAATTAGATCCCATCATCCCGCAGCACATGCACATGTTCTAAAGTGGGATATTTTAAAGGAGATTTATGATTCCAATGCATTTGCCTCTTGAGCGAGGTGGTATCATCTGGGAATGGATCTGGAATACAGATGAGATGTGGTGATGGCTCGAGAAAAAAAAGAGAGAAAAAAAAAAACAGGGGGCGATCAATTTTAGAGGCATGGGTTTGGCACATTTAATGAATTCATGCTCCTTCTCTCCCTCTCTTTATCGTTTCCCTCGCCCCTCTTTTCTCTGTAAGGATGGAAAAGATGAAAAGAAAAACCCTCACACAGTGACCGTTAGGGAGGTGCTCCGCGGGCAATCAATCACCAATCAGTCATTGAAAGTGCTTGTCCTGCTGCTGGAGGATGTTCTTCATTACTTACAGACTTTCAATGTGGTAACGGATGTGAAGGGTGAAGGTGTGTGCAGAGTGTGTGTGTGCAGTGTGTGTGTGTGTGTGTGTGTGCAGAGTGTGTGTGTTGGGGTAATTATTCATGGCCTTTTACTTTTACCGCTCCTGAAGGAACAAGTTCAAACCTGCGTCGCGGCTGTTAACGGCGTCCGCAGGTGATCACAATATCATCAGATCTGTATTTGTGCCCTCGTGCACGCGCACATACGCACGCACACACACACACACTGTCCTCATGAATTTGGAGTCCTCTGCGGACCCAGCGGGCTTTGGATGATCCCCGAGGTTGATATTAGCTCCCATGATAGGCATCGGAGAATAACCCAGCTTACAGTGTGTTTAGATTCGCCAACCTTAACTTCTCTAAAAGCCACTGTAAGCACACTGGACCTGGAGTTTTTTAACAACGAAGGTGAGATAATGTTTTCAGTGTGATACACACCCGGAGTCGTGTTACACATGTGTACATGAATTAAAAAGTGAAGAGGGAACACAGATTTTTGCCTGGAAAACGACTGAAATTCTAATTAGCGTTGTATAAAATGGATCCGAGCGGTTGAGAAAGCATTATTTGGAGATAAAAAACAAACTAAACATTGATGTTTAACAGAAAGTAACAGCCACCAGATGACAAATTCCCACATGCAGCAACCGACGACAGAGAGCAGAGAAATATTCAGCCCTGTCCCACCGCAGATATCCCACAACTTATTAGATGCGTTGCTGGAATACCCTATTAGGAATGAAGAAGGGAGGTAGAAGGGAAAGGGGGCTTTACTTTAAATTGAGGAAGTGCCAACGCACATTTATTGGCTCTAATGTGGTACAGACGACCCCCGTCACAATATCGGAGCTCCGTGGGCCGGTGCTGCCACAGTGAGGGAACATAATAACCTTTTTAAGGGTGCAGCGTGCTGCCGACTCACAGAATAAAGACTTCACAGTCAGCGCCTGGCGAGAAAACGGAGGGCCTCGCCCCAGATGAACATAATCTTTTGTTATTATGCTGTTAATACGTTTTCTTTCCACGCGCTGATCTCAAACAAACCCACCCCCAGTGCCCCACAAGCATCGGCTGGAAAAAAAAAGAAAAGAAAAAAAAAAGGGATTTATTTCTGTGTTCATCTAACCTTGTGAACAGAGCGGCAGAGTCTCAGTATATTATGAGAACGATGTTTTTTTCTTCTAATTAGAAATGTACAAGCTCGATATATTTACAGATATTAAAAGAAACAGAAATTAATAATTTTGTGCGTCTTCCTGGGAGAAAGAAAAACGTGTCACACACACCTCCGGATCGACGACATCAGCCACCACATGAAATCACTGTCATCTCCCACAATCCCTTTCAGCCGGGGTGCTGACACCGAGTGGTTTGTGCGGTTTCGTGTCGCAGCATCGTGCAGCAGCCGATCGACCGGGCCATTGATTAACAGATTGGAATTATTAACTGGGGGATCATCCATCCCACGTCGCCCGTGTCATTTCCATTACGCCTCATTTCGGAGACAAGGCACGGAAGAGGAGACGGCCGGCCAGAAAACCTCCTCCTCATTAGCATTCTAATTAAGAGGCCATCAGATAATGATCAATCAAAGCAATCAGCAGGCAGACAAGCAGCAGCATGCAGATGGAGGAGAAGGTGCTCACACACAAACCCACAGTGAACACAAACCGACTATTTCTTCTTCTGCAGAGATTTGCGGGAAAAGAAAACATCTGGTACCACGTTTCTTTGTTATTCTGTCTTTCAGTGTGATAAATACGGTATTATCACGTTATTAAGTCAAATCCAGGGGAGAAAAGAAATGTTACGTAATAATAAAATTACAGCTAAGTGACAACAGACAGACAGCAGCAATAAATTACAGTAAATTCTGAACCTGTCCTCAAACGACATTTTTGCATTTATCACATGTGAAATCTGTCAGATTCACTCGCTCCAAAATTTTCATGTTTAATGACTCAGAAAATTGAACGAGAGTGAGCTTCATGTGTTAAACATCAAATGGAAAAACACATTCAGACTCCATCAAATTTATTACAATATAAAATCCAAACTTCATGTTTTTATCTGCAGTCGACTGGTTTTAGAAATCAGATTATTCGACGCAGCATCGTGAGAGATTGTCGTGGATTGTTTACGGACGTTTTCGTAACCGCACCGATGAACGGCGCTGTAGCTGGAGGAAGGCAGTACAGTGGTGATACTGGCTCGGATAATTAGTTAAATGGAGATCAGCTGCATGTCTTCTAGCAGTTCATCGATTTCTTTTACGACCCAAGTTTTGGCTGTATGATGACACAACCTACCGTCTGCAGTGAAGACAAAAGAACACTGTAAAAAGCCTCAGTAAAGCTAATGCGAAGCAGCCTCGTCACATCATAAAACATGAAAACTTGGAAGGTCAGTGAACTTTTTACAGGCTCTCCATCTGAGCGGGAGAATATTACAGCTGTCGAGGAACTTAACAACATTTTGGTGTTTAAATCAAAAGTCTGTGTGCTCATTAATGTGATTCTTTGGCTTCACAAATCTGTTGTACAGCTTTTAAATTCCTTGAAGTGAAACCTGCATCTCAGAATAAAAGAGATATTTTTGGGCCCCATCAGCTGCAGAGTGACGGACCAACATTTCCACACAGGTACGCAGCAGTTATAAATAAACATGGACACTGTTTGGTGATATGTCAGCGCTTTATGAAGCAGTGTTTTATACCGCCATCCACATTAACTCCATAAAGCCGCGTGGCTCCCGCTCGCGACCCGACGCCGGGCCACTGCTGCTGCGCAATTATGCAGAATCCCATTGGCTTTGATTTAGGAACTATCAGCGGGCCGAGCTGCCGCGGATGAGAGTCGAGGTGGGGAAAGGAGGCGTCATTGATTGAATTTTATGTCGTTGTTGTCGGAGATCTTAACATGCCAGAATTTATTACCCGGAGAATAATAATGTCATATAAAAACTGACAGAGCCCGATGGGGCCCCGCACTTCATCTCTGCTCGGCCCACCGCCGGCGCTGTCACAGCCGCTCTCCATTCCAAATGTATTCGCTCGCCCTTTTCTTCTGAAAATGAAACATTTGTGTTTGACATTGGAGGAAAATCAATATGAATTTAGAAACCATACATAGTGTAGACTTCATTATTTTTGCGACAAATTTATATGTCTGCTGTTGATAGAAGAAATTAGACTTATAAATTATATCGATATGTTCTGTGAGAGTGATTGAATGTAGAGGACGCGACATCAATCAGCTGACCAGTAACATGGACGCTAATTAAGTTTAATTTGTTTAGCATTAACCTGGATGTACTGTAAAACATAATGACGACTACGACTACAAAAATGCTGAATTATACAAACACTGATGTCAGTTTTTTAAAAATGTCACAGTTAAAACAACACAAATGCAGGTTTATGTAAACAACCATCTACATTAAGCACATTTTTAAAACATGTAGTTTTTGCTCTGTGTTCACCAGGTTAAATCTTTTTACAACATCTCAGTGAATAAATCAGTGAATTATCTTTCTACTTGTTTCTAATTTATTCATAAGTTCAGAAATGGAAAAGTTGCTCATGTTTATGCTGAGTGAAAAACACTGATGGACATTCTTTCCACCTCTGACTAGTCTTTGTCCACTATTAACTTAAAACTACATGAACTTAGCAGCCAGTTTTATAAAATGTTTATTAGTATTTGAAATGAGGCCTTGACAGCTCTCATTACTTAAAGGGCTGCAAATAACAACAGTGATGCTAAATATGTCAGTTTGGATCCAGAGATTATTTCTTCTGTTGTCAAAATGAAAAGTTCATTTCATTATGTTATTGTCCATCTTATCTACACTGTGAAAAATGTTGTACCATGTATTATTAATACGGTATAATACTGTAAATGTTGTGTTTGATGTGTAAAGGGCCAACACTCTCTCCTGTTTGAGTCATTTGTAACTATTTTCATGGATTTTCAGTAATCAACTGTTTATAGAGACACAAATAACAGTTAATTATTAAATAACTGGCAGCTACTGTAAATATTGTATTCTCTACAGTACTGCAATATTTCTCACAGTAATAAACTCTTGCTGTAGATTGTGGTGGTTAACTGTAGCAGCTGCATGCTGTGGCTGCCAGTATAAGTTATCAGGTGTATCTGTTACAGTGTGATCTAACCTCTTGCTATCAGACGGATGTGTTCATCAAGATGCCACCTCCCAAACTCTGCAGGTAAGAAACACCACCGCCTCGCACAAACACACGGCCCTGTCCAGACGTCACGTCAGCGCGCCGTAATTACACTCCCCATCTCCAAAAAAACTGACACGACGTTGACTGAGCTGGAATTATTGAATTTTCATCTGCCGCCTTAGGCCACGCCGGGACTGTTCAATTTTAGCCTGAGGTGGACACACCATTAAAGGAGATGAGTCAAGAAAGTGTCTTCTTCTGATTGCCCCGAGAAGCCATTACCGCCCGGCAGCAGCAGCAGGGCGGCCCTGGTGGAGAGTGGACACATGCCCCAACTCACACACACACACACACACACACACACACACACACACACACACACACACACACACACAGGCATGTGTTCACAAATGCATACACACATACAGCACTGAACATCCACATATCCCTGTCTTCACCCCACCCCCCTCCTGCAGAAAGCAGATGCAATTTACATGAGTTGAGGGGAGGTGACAGGTAGCAATCAGCCTGGGGAATAGGGTTAGAGGCTGACGCCTGGTTGCGTATTAACGTCTGCCAACCAAAGCCTACAGATTGCTTATACCAGGCCACGACCTCCGACCCTGCCACATATCAACCAATTGCCCTTTAGTATAATTATGTGGAATAATCTTTTAGAGTTTGATTTGAAGGAGATGGGCAGGGAGGGCCACTTCTAATTTATTTTTTTAGAGAGGACTTGTTAATAAACACTTTTTTGGTGCTGGGCCCGTCTGGCAGCTATAAGTGAAATACCCTCAGTGCTGGAGGTCACATTTATCTATTTGCGTGTGTGTCTGTCAGTCAGTCCAGCCAGACGTCGGCTC
This sequence comes from Acanthopagrus latus, assembly GCF_904848185.1. NCBI lineage: Eukaryota > Metazoa > Chordata > Actinopteri > Spariformes > Sparidae > Acanthopagrus > Acanthopagrus latus. The sequence continues at coordinate 29,423,640 of NC_051056.1, forward strand.
TGGATTGGCTGTAGGTGAATGTCATTATCGTGTGATGATGTTTTAATGATAGCATCGTCGGATGTGACCCTCTTGGATCTGTCAAAATAGCATTGCACTGTTTAGATCTCATTAAAATTTGATGAAGTGCCGAGGCAGCGAGTGCCGCTCATGTTACCTGCAGCTTTCAGATGACACTTTTCATCCTCCTCAGTTTAATGTTTCCGAGACAGACCTCACACTGTCACAGCATCTTCACCGGACTACAGAGGAGTCACAGATAAACACTGTTCTGATTCTAAGTCCTGAAGCATCGTAGGAAAGTAAGAGAGCTGCAATCATTCATAGATTAGTTGTTAATTAATCAGCAGCTATTTGGATAGTCTGACACTTTATTTTAAGATTTCGGTTTCTTAATATTTTCTGGTTTCTTTATGTCACTGTGGCAGTAAATTAAATATCTCTGGGTTATGGACAAACCAAGATATTCAATATTTTTTTTTACTATTTTCTGTGATTTTATAGACTAATGAACTATTCTGGGGCTGCCTGAAATGTTGTTGGCTAAAGTTTGATTTGAAGTTTCTCACAAAATAATCTACATGAGGTAAGTAATTAATAATAACATGCTCTTTAAATATGTTGGATCCCTTATTATCTATGTTCTTTCATAATCAGAGCATGTTGGGCAGAATGTCTTGATTGACTGGCATCTGGATCTTCCTCAGATTTTCATAATAAAATTCAGTAGCTGTTGTTGTCCAGCATTAAGGTTCAGTTTGGACCCTCAAAGGGAAAAAAAATGAAATAATCGGCAGATTAATAAAGACGACTAAATCTGGAATTATAATTCGATTAATCAATTAGTTGGTTGACAGAAAGCAAAAACTACATTTTGACAATCGATTTATTGTTTAATCAAACAAGTCAAACTTTTTAGCCTCTCCAACATGAGGACTTGGTTTGTTGGTTTGACAACATTACAAGTTTTTGGTCGACACCTACATGTTTAAATTATTTCCAGCATTTTACTAAACAAGCCTTTTCAAGTCTTCCTGTAGCTGAAAATCACCCACAAAAGGGCTTTTACACTCTGTACTTGACACGAGAGCAGCTGTGATCTGGTTCTTGATTCAGATCAGAAAAGATGGGGGACAACAAAGAAACTTCAGGAAGACAAACAGAGCAGGGATCCATCTCCAGGTCAGTTTTACCCCCATGTTATATATTCATTTTGAGTATATGTCAAAGACAAGATACCTTCAGTGTTTCCAATGTGCACATGCATCATCAAAAACAGCTGATGATGCAAACAGAAGCCACACAGACCTGTTGCTGATGTGTTTCTTGTGCAAAGCGACTGATCCTCAGCTTATTTTGCTGGTTTCTAATGCGTTCATGTTCAGGACGCTTAAACACAGAGACGAGCACATGGGAGTGAAGCTGCACGTCATTAACGTCCGTTAACACCGTCATCATCGCCTCCTCCTCCTCCTTCCTCATCTGTAACTAACAGCTGACTCCTCACAATTACATTACTGCGTTTTCATTTCTCTGTGTCTGATCTTAACCTAGGCCCGTTAAAAAAATCATGAACTTAACCCTTAAGAGTTTGGTAACCGTCTCGACACCACACACAGTCACATTAGTAGCTGAGCCTGACCTTAATCATACAGTCCCATCAGAAACCCGCTGACCTTAACCTCCCAGGAGAACTCGCCTCATTCACACACTCACTGGGACCTCCGGCTGCCCATTTAGTGCTTTAATGGTGGGAGGCGCCCGCTCAGCCACCCATTTCATTGTGTCCCCTTCTGCCTGACACCCCCCACATGCACACACACACACACACACAGTGCACGTCTACATACACACAAGATGCATGGGAGCACACACACACACACACACACATCAGGGGTTTACATCCACACAAACACAAACAGATATTGCAGCAGCCGTCTCTCCACAGGGGGTTAACATCAACATATGTCCCTGTCACACACATAAAGGTGAAGGTTGTCGGCTCGTGCGGCCACACGTGTGGCAGCGTGCGAGGAATAAAATGTGAGAAAAACTCTGCTGCTTTTTCTCTTTTTTGATTTTCAGACTTTTTTTTTTTTTTTTTTTTTTTTAAAAAGTTGCCAGGGGGTTTTATAACCAAGACTTTTGACAGACGTCCTCAGCTTTATCGGCGGCGTGCGACACAGCTCCCGACCACTCTGCAGTTTGAGCAGTCTGTAAAGGGCAAAAAAGAAATCAATTCCACCCTGACAAATGTAAATAAGGTCTTATCGGGGCAGCAGCGGCGCATCGACAGCATCAAGCGAGCAAATGTTCCACTCGCTTGCCTGTCATTTAACTACATCACCGGATCACTCCTTCATATTTTGCCCCGAGGACAACCGATCCTCCATCACATCTGCGTATATATATGAGCTCCGGCTCACATGTGTGGGTATGTGCGTGCATGTATAATAACGAGTGTGTGTGTGTGTGTGTGTGTGTGTGTGCGTGTGTGTGTGTGTGGCTTTCATGTTTGCTTGTGGACAGCATCACTTTACATTTATTGAAATGAGCAGCCCTCCCTGGGGCGCCTGCGCGGCGCTGAGGCCTGCAGCCATGCTAGCATCTATCGACTCCCCAGGATTAGGGCTTGGCTGAGGCTGCCTCTCCCCTGTGGCCCCAGCGAGGTGACCCGCACCGAGACAAAGTTCAGGAGGGGAGCGCAGGGTGAGCTCTCCCGGGCACAGATTAGGGGCCCCGTCCCTCCCTGTGGAGACAGGAAGGCGTGAAACGATACGATGTGTCTTTGCACGTGCACGAGGACACGCGGTCACACAGGCTCAGGTTTGTTCAGCAGAAACTCCAATTAGGAAAACGTGTCACATGTGACAGGTAGATGCATTTCTCAGCGGGATATCACACAAAACAGAAGATTCTTGTTTAGGGTTGGTTTGATTCTTTTGCCATACTTTGATTGTGATTAATATTTGTTCAACATGTTTTAGTTGGAGTCATACTGAGCTGATTTTTCCTATAAATACAGTTTAATGAGACTTTGTTTGAAGTGAACTCTACATTCAACCCACAGTGAAAAGAAACAAAGTATTACAACTCCAGTCATTAAGGAGACGATCACAGCTGACTGATCACAAACACCACACAAGAACTTAAACACAAGAACAATTCAGTCATTAAAATGCAACAGTCATTACTGACGAGCACTGAAAGAGAATGTTTTAGGGAATCTTTCAGAATACGACGGCCAGCAGACGCTGTTGTTTTTTAGCTTTAAAACATTTAAAGAAGTGAAACTTTAGCCGACCGTGTTTATTCATTTCTCTTCAGATTTAAAGGTGTAATATGTGAGAATTGGCGTCCTCTTAAATTCATATTACAAACAAATAAGAGGCAGCAAATCACCTGAGAAACAGCTAACTGCTGTAGCTGCAGTTAGCTAGTTAGCAGCCCAGAGCGCAGCTTGTTTCTGGTATCGCTGCCTCTAATTGGCCACATACCTGTGAATTTATCTCGTATATATCTTCTCATTAACTGTTAAGTCCACCTTGCGATCATACAAACTGCACTGTATGACAAGCTTTTGGTTTGAATGATCAAAAACAGATTTCATTCCTCTCCGACACGACAGCAGAGGTGACTAGTTTAATTCCCTCAGTGGAAAACACAGATCTGTATCAGCTAAACTTAACCAGCTAAGAGCAGAGAAGCTACAGGAAGTTTCAACCAGATGATGATTTTGACCCCACAAAATTAAACAATATGTCCAAAAAAATTACCACTCAGTGTCTCGAAACATCCCATGATGCACAGGAAGAAGCTGCAAATGCAGAAACAGCACAGATTCAGTAACATTGCAGAACTAACAGTGTGTTGTTTTAGCATGAACGATGATAGCTACCACACTCGACCAGGTGGAGAAAATATCGCTGCAAAATACAAATGAATAAACGGCAGGGTCGGCCACACGGTTTGTTTGCCGAGGGATCTGTGGGTAGAGCAGGAGGAAAACACCGGAGCAGAGACTGGTCAGCACCAAATATAATCACCAGATACACCAATAAAAAACACAAGCATGTCGAAGTTTACATGTGTGAAATCTGTGTGTGGCGGTCAAAATAAAATACACACATTCTGATGTTATCTCATGAAGAAAAATATGTGTAATGACTGCTTTGAAGCAGAGTTTGAAGTAAAAAAAAAAAAAAAAACACCTCCATTTGTCTAACTGGGTTCCTTCATATATAGAGCTCACTGATCTCCACCTAAGGCCACTAATTGCATGAAGAAATGCAAAAACTCTGTGTTGAAACAAGGCCATCCATTACACCGAGGCAGACGGGGATATAGTGGTCTGTTTTTAGATGTTAAAGTAGTAATTAAGGTTTCAGAGATTTTAATTGCTTCTTTTGTTTCGTATAAGCCCCTGTGCCTTTGAAGCTACAATGAACAGGAGTATTCTTCTTTATTCAGCCCAAGAATTTCCCACCGGTTACGCTGCAGCCGCGCTGAAACATACAATTCTGAATTTGTTTTGTATTTTTTTTATTTATTTTTTTTCCTGAAGCAGCAAAGCTCACATTTGCACTTCACCAAATGAAAATATCACCGTTTCTGTTAAAAGGCGACGGGTTACGTACGGGAGTTGGCTAATCCGGCGGAGGGGAGTGAGGGGTGGAGGGTGGAGGGGAGGCGAGGTACAAAGAATGAACTCCTTAAGTCATGAAGTGGCTATCTTGCCTCTGAGTGGTATCATCATCATCTTCATCTTCATCATCATCACCACACACACAAACCCCTTCTCTTCTTCAGGAGTGGAGAGGCAAAATAATTGGATTCTTTCCCACAAATAACACCTTCACCCCTGAGCTTAATTAACTAGACAGACTGCAGGGCCAGGGTCCATTCTCCTCCACTCTCGCCAGGCTCTTGGTGAGAAAGAGGAAAACCCAGCTGTTATTGCCCACTGGCCTTTATTACCATGGCTGAGCGATAATATAGGTTATTAGGGCAAGTTGTTGTGAGGAATGGTCTTTTTTTTTTTTCCTCTTCTGGCCAGCCTCTGTTATACTGATGTGCAATACTGATACTAGCCTGCTAATAAAGCCGTACAGGAACTGTCAGGGGGGAAATAGAGTGCTGTCCATCCGTCTAAATCCAGTCACATCCGAACAAACACAAACCACCAGTGAAAAGGAAATTTTAACTGTAAAAATGTGGGAAAATATTAAATTCACATGTGGTTTTCTTTGGTTTTCACATGTTAAGATTTCAGTGTGTGGAGGAGCCAGTTTCACATGATTTGATGTGCAGTGTTTTGGTTCCACATGTGCATGTAAAGCCAATCATATGAAACAATGTGGAAAGAATTTCTTATGTGACTTTAGACTTTTATTCATTCCACACTGGAGAAATTTGTGACAGTAGCTGGTAGAGAAACATACAATAATTCCAAGACTTAAAAAAACTAGAAAAGATTTAGATAAGAGACAAAAGATAAAATATAGAAAGGACTTTATGCTATGTGCATTATTTACAGATGTGGAGTTTTCATTTGAGTCCACCTGATGATTACCAGTAGCACAAAAACTTATGGAAGTCACATTGAAAGAACAAAATTTGCCATGTTTTGTTTCCACATGTGAAAAAAAAATCCATTCACATATAAAAACACTGTGTAAATGCACATTTCAAATGCCGTTACTTTCTTCTCAGATGTCACATTTTTACTTCTTGAAGAAGCAAACGTAACAAGATATAATGTGCCGTGTTTTGTTTCCACGTGTAGAAATTATAATCCACACACATTTTTATCAAGAAGTGAAAAAGTCCAGTTCAGTGTGACGTTAATCTCTTTTCAGATGTGCTTCGATTTGTTTCCACGGCTGCACGTTTTATAATTAATATATTTGAATGTAGAAAGTCACATCAGTATGTTTGTCATTAACATGTGAAAATGGAAATTTCACAGATTTTCATTCATACATTAAAAATAAATCACTTGGGAATAAGTCCAGTTCATATGTGAACAGGCAAATTTCACATGAGACGTTTTTTATAAGGGTGTTTGTCGATATTCATTCATCCGTCCATCGATCTCCACCTCCCGACATTTATGTTTCCAGACTGCTTTTCTATGATTGAAAAATACAATAATAGCCTCATTGATGACAAAGATGACAATGTGCAATAGTTTCACACCTCCACACAATCCTTAGAGGCGTCATTTGTCTTGTGTGTGTGTGTGTGGGGGGGGGCTGAATGACAGTAGTCAATATACTAACAAATAGAGGCTTTGACAAGAACTACAACAAACAGACCAAGACTCCACAATCTATCACAGGTCAGCTGAATCGCCGACACCGTTGGTCAATGCATTAACAGTAAAAAAAAAAAACAAAACCACCTAAGATCAACTTAAGGGGATAGTGTGGCGTGGTCTGTGGATTTAAGGGGTTTACTTTATTACCGTGGGTGTTGTTTTATGGCAGAGTGCAGAGTGTGTGCACTACACCCACAAGGCCCTCCTAGGTGCCACCGTTCATATTATAACTCTTCCTGAGGTCCTTAGGGCCACTTTGTATGGAGGAGTTGCCATTTTGCTGTCACCGGTCCCCCCCCACACTTCCCATCGCCTCTAAAGCTCCATGTTTGTTGTTCCATTCTCCTCTATATCTCCCAGAGGAGCTCCCTCATTTTAATATAAATAGAATGCTTCATCATGCAGTGGCACAAACTTCCCCATGTTGCATTGCTCCAGTGGCATTAGCAGCGGCAGCCAGAGGTAGGAGGACACACCGAGGGGATGGAGCACCGGTAGCACGCAGACTAAAAAAAAGCAAACATGTTTTGTTATAGTTTCAAACGGCCGGTCTGGTTTGTTCTGTCTGCGAGGCACAATATGGAAAAGTACCAACAAAGAAATATGATGCGGAATAGCAACGAGAAGGAGTAGAGCTCTGACGGCCAAAGATGGGGTTTGTTTCCAAGTGACTTGATACAGAGTACAAATTGGGCTTCTCTTAAACATAAGATAGAGCAGCAATCAATTCTCCCTTGTCAGTATGCCAGTGGGCTCGCACAGACATGAGGGATTTAACAGCTGACTGATGGGCAAACTGCAACTCTGTTGAGAATTTTTCCCTTTTTTTTATGTGTCAGATGAGAAAGCTGCCGAGATCTAAGAGAGAGCACTTCTTAGCCAAACTGGACCATGCCTGCCGCGCTCTAATCAGATGTGCACAGCTGTATCCCAAATGCCAGAGGGATCGTTTGACGAGAGATATTTGCAGCCCCTCTCGGCTCGGGATTTCTGCTCTCTCCTCTGTAGTGGTAAAGAGGCCCGAAAAAGGCCAGCGGGGCGAGGACACAGCCCGGGGCACTAACTGCCGATAGCATCGCCCCTGAGAAGCACTGACTTGTGCCTTGTGATCGGTGGACACCTAAAGCCGCCACCATTGACTAATTGTGCTTCATCTGGGTGCAGGATCCATCTTGGCTAACAAGAAAGCACTAGAGGTCTTCATTTAGCTATCAAGCCTGCTCTCCCCGGGGAGGGTTCTGAGTGCAGCTGCTGTCCTCGCTCCTCTCCCAATCAACACATCAAACGCCAACCCCAATTCATTTTCCTCCCTCCCTCCCTCACCGGGCTCTCCTCTCCGCCTCGCTCCCCTCCCTTGCTCCATCTCGCTTCGAGAGAGGCAAAAAAAAAAAAAAAAGAAAGGAGGAAAGTTCCAGGATGGTGGAACCAAAGAGCAGAGAGAGACACAGCGGTGAATACTGAGCGGCAGCTTTAGCCCGGCCCTGCGAGCACTCTGGATTTAGCAGGATATTTATTCTTTTATATCCAGACAAAAGAGATTGCACATGCCCTCCTGTGCTCACCAGAGTCACTCCGGAAAATCAGCAAGAAGTAGCCCCGAATATAATCAGACTCCATTATGAAGATTCTTACAAAAGCTTGACAATAATCTGGCATAAACAACGTGGCAAACGCAGGCCTAACCTCTGCACGCCGCTCGCATCTGACTGACAGACAAATAATATTCATTCATTTGTGACGTGATATCTGAAAATCTTTCATGTGGAGGAAAATGCTGTTCGCCCAAACAAACTCTGCACAGATTCATTTATTTGTTTTTCTTACATTTGATTTGTTTAATGCGTCTCGATACAGCATAAAGAAAAACAACTTGTCCTTCGAGTCACTTTTATTGAATTATTGAAAGCGTTTTGTAAGAACGCCGGCTGGACAGATGTTAAATGTTATTTCTGCTGATTTTAAAATAAGTTCCTTTAAAAAAGAATTAGATTGTACTTGGAAAATGACAGAGATCTGTTTCCTCTTCATCCTCCTCCTCCTCCTCCTCTTCTGCTCGACCTTGTTTTTTTTTATTACATACAGGAATCTAATAACACACATAACCCTTCAGCTCCCCGTCCTCTGTCAGCAGCGGATCATGTGTTTATTAAAAGCCTTGTTTAGCATATGCTTTGATTAGATTCCTAATTACAGAAAATTACCTTAGTGCCACAAAAAGTATATCTGTGTCCTCCAGGAAATAAGAAGATATTGAGGGACTTATCGTCTAATACGAGCACTTTGGAGAGGACGCTCACACCGTGTTGTGTACAGTCTCATACCGTGAAATATACGTGTGGTGATATTAATGCAGTTTAATATTAGATGGGATTTCACTTCCTAAGCTGCCTTAAACAAAGCAGGTCAAAGAAGAATGGCAGTAATGTCAAGCTTATGTTCAGGTCTTTTTTAGTGATAATCCTATTTTGCTTTATGAGGCGAGAAGCTTGTTAACATGATGCTCGTCTCTTTTGTTTTGTTTTTTTTTTACATTTATATTGTCGTGGTAACTTACTGCAGGGTGAGCTGGACGCTCCGCGGCCCTCAAAACAGATAAAGTACAATTCTTAAATTAAAACAAAAATAATGCACAGATTCATTATTTTCATGCCATTTTTCTCTGATAAAATCAAATTGATTTCACACAAAAATGAGCACTTGTATTGTTATTTTAGTGATTTATTTTCATTGAATTTGGCCTGTTACTGCTTCTATAGAAGCATTTTTTTTAATTACAATACTGTTTCATGTCTTTTGACTGTGTACTCTTAGATAAAGAGGAACAGCACTGAAATATTTAGATTTTGCATCACATTTTACTAAAAAAGTACTTTAAATTTGCAGCTGTTCTTTAAAACCTTGACATGCAATGAAATTAAATTAATATATAAAACTTCTTTTTTTATTATTTATTTATCTTTGCATGATTTTCTTTGATTAGGACATATTTGATATTCGGAGACAAACTGAAACAGCTGGCTTCAGCATCAGAGTGTTTACAGCAGACGCACTCGTCCCCGGATACGCTTCTATAAAAATAAAAATGATGTGTATACTTAAAAAAAGCATGAGATTAAGTATTATACATTTTAGACTTAAATGTTAAATCTTGTGAATAAGTTTTGTCCATTTTCACATTTAAACCTAAACTGAATTTTTAAATCGAAGAGGACGATCAGTGTGATTATTTGACGTTTTGGTGATACAACATTTAAAGTGACGTCTTCTAATGTTTCCCTTTTGTCACTGTGTGTGTGAGAGATTCCTGTCCATCACATCCTGCTGATAAAATGAAGATGACACTCGCTGCCGCCTCTGTGGAGCCTCACAGGCTGCACATTTAATGAGACACCGATAACCAGAGCGGTAATTTGAACTCACATTAGTGAATATAAATTGGGTGATTAAAGCTCAAGTTAGAGAATTGATCAGCTTGTTTGAATTTGATATGAATGTCATCCTCAGCCGATGATGGATCTGTCACATCCCGATTGCCAATAATCAATAGCGACCGACTATTAATCCAGTTCGGTGACAACAAAACAAACACAAGTGTGTCGTCGTCATGTGCAGTAAAACAAAACGGCATTTTCAACCAGCTCGCTGTTAAAACACAGCAAATGAGATAATGAAGCTGTTTTAGGCGACTGGGTGTCGAGTTATTTCTGCAGCGATCAATAGGCCGAAAAAAAAAAAGAGGAAAAGGTCAATAAACATATGCGTAAATTGATTCCATCTGCTTATTATCATATAAAACAGCCTGGTAAATATGCAACTAATTACCAGTGACACTCCAATATCTGATAACCTGCAGAAAGTGATGCTCATGACTCAACATTCAATAGGTTATTATTTCTGTATCAATAGGAGACGTGGGAAATTAGTTTAAGTGGATTCAGAGCGAAACATATTTTTGTTTTCTTTTACTTCAGGGTTTTCACACTTATTCTAAAGCATTTTCCCCGAGCAGAGACGGATAATACTTTGATTATCAGTGACTGTTTCACTTTATCTGCAGGATCATATCCATAAACAGACATCAATATTAATGCGCGTGTGCTCGTCTACACATTGTTTCCACCCTTCTCTCCCATTCGATGCATTAAAAAAACATCTGAAGACTTTATGCGTCACCAGATCCACATCGCTGCCCTTCTTGGCATGTGCTTCCACCGGCATCCACGCCATCTAGTTCAGCATCTCCAAGATGCCAACAGGCGCAACATGCCACCCCGCCATCTTTTCCAACCCTAATTCACCGAGCCACGCAGATTTTCTCTCCTAATCCCCCCCCTTTTGCTCGCGCTCCCATCCCGCTGGAGTTCGGTAATACGATCTGGAGAGACGACTGAATTCCCGTTCCGTCCAATATCACCGGGTCGCTAGTCTCCTGCCTCCCTGGCACTAACAAGATGAGCTGTTTTCCATTTGGGCCCTTAATGCCACTCTGGGCTTCATTTTGCAGATCCCTGATGTGCCACAGTGAAATCATAGCCTTGGACTCAGACCTGCTTGTTGATCTTGAGATTATTGGCCGACAACAGGTTTCTCCCCCCTAAGCCCTGTCCGCCCTCGATGGGGAAACCCAGGCGTTGGATGATATTGAGATGTCTTCCTCTGTTTCTCTCGCTTTTTTTCCTGCTCTCGCTCTCTAACCACGGTCGTCCACAAGTGCTCACAGCTGCCAGCGCCACCGTGCCGCTAAGCAGGTTTTAAGACGGGTCCCAGTCGAGCCTTCTCTCGCCCAACCAGGAGGCAGAGCCCTGGATCCAGACCTTTTTAAGTGATCATCCTTGTATCATAACAGATTAAGGGCTGCTGCTGCTCTGGATTAGGCCTAATCTAACCTTTATCCGCTCCCATCTTCACCTGAAACTTACAGCGACCAGGAAGTCAATCGCCGGGGCCCCGTGATGTACAGTGACACTGATCTTCCTTTTCGCGCTCTAATTATCAGGATTAAGAAAAACACTTTTGAGTAATTATTTTCACATCGGATAAACATTAGGCTTGCACGGATTTAGCTGAGCTTTCGCCCAACAAGACGCGGAGATCTGAGCGGGCTTACGAGCTCCAGACAGGCAGATGGAGATCCTTTCTAATCAGGAATAACCAACAAACAGACAATGGAAGAAAAGGCAAAGAACAAAGAAATAAATGTCCCTTTTTCATTTAAACGATTGGGGATTTTCACAGCTGACGACAAACTGTACACATAATGCCTCGTCATAAGCATATTTACATTTCAGATAAAGGAGAGAGTATTTTGTGTCTTTTCCTGTAGCAGAAGATTTCTCACTCCTTTGCATGTCTTGAATTACTGAAGTGATGTTGTGGGTTTTTTTTAGCGCTGCTTGCTAATGGATTTGCCAGACAAGTCACACATTTGGAGAATTCTTCTCAGGAGGAGGAGAAGGAGGAGAAGACGTGGAACCCTGGGAAAAAGATGACCTTCAGAGCGTGTTTGATATTATATATTATTTCAATCATACACAATTACAAACTGAAATCACATCACAGCACCAAACTGAGGCCCAGATAACCTTTTAAAGGGACAATTCCCTCAGAGGCGTGACCCCTGACCCCCGGGCCTGCCAGCAATCTTCCGCAGGATGACTTGGCTGTGGTTGCAGAGGTTATGTGCGCACACACACACACACGGACACACACTCTCGTCTCTCTCTTCAACCTTTTTTCTGGGTGTTTTCTCACTTTGTCTCTTTCTTAAAATATTTACGCACAAAACCCTGATTTTCCTAAATAGTTTGACATTGAAGCACTTTGTCAGCTGCCTGTGTTGAAGGATGGTCCTCACGTTACGATAACCGCGAGAAGGAAACAAGTGTGCAACTTTGTTTTTCTACCTGTTGTTCTGTGTCTTGTTAATGTCATAAATATGCATCCAAAATAGCACAAACTGGACGTGTAACGTGTATCTGTGTTTACCTGTTGGGCTCCTGTGAGAAAATACTAATTTTCCTCCCTCCCAAAATAATCTTATTTTTCAAACTGAAACCTTTAACAACGACATTGAGTCTTATCGAGACCTACCAGACTGTGAAATGGCTGCAGTGTCTAAGAACCTTTAGTTTTTCTTTATTACGCTCAATATTTAGAACAAAATAAGCGACAGAAACGACATTCACACTAATACAAGACATCGCGCCATCCAAATGATTCTGACGCTGTTAGTTTCATGTAAAAAAGTTACATAGTGTTGCTGTAAGTAAGGGACATTTTCTCATCTCATTAACAAGAATTATAAATACATTTGTCAAGACTAAAACAGGCCTGTGAGTCTTCCACTGTTCACCTGACATGAATGTGAATAACTGCACAGCCGCTGTTTCACTGATGTAGAGAACAATTTAGAACTCAATATGTTCCTCTGTAGATTACAGACTGTACTGTAAACCATCAGACACCATCGATCGGGCACCAATCAGACTTCAGCTTCAGTGTGCAGAAAAAAAAAATATGGTAAAAGATCTAAATATAAAGTCGAATTTAAAGTGTCTTGTGTGTGTTAAAGTTTTAAAATATCAACATTAAAAACAATTATATCAGCAGAAATTTGTAAAAAGAAAAAAAAAAGTTTGAAACAAAAACCCTGATAATCATCAGCGCCTGCAGCTTTAGAAGACTCATCACATCAGATTTGTTCTTCAACACTTCTCACTTTACTCCCAGTAGGATGTTAAACTCAGGCTGCCCATTGTCTACTACTAACACTATGAGATTATTACTTGGCTGGAGTTTCCTCACTTTATACAAACCTGATAAAAGACTGGACGACCCGCTGAGATTTATAGCCAAACAAATTTTCCAACACTCATCCAGGAAATGACAATCCTGTTCCTCTAAACTCTGATTAATCTCCCTGAAGTGTGGTGAACATTTCTGTGTTGCCACTAACCCCTCGCTACCCTCTGACATCCCCCCGCTGCTAAAATGAAGACCTCTTGTGTCCACCTGCCCTCTGCCTCTACTCAGAACCAGATGTGTCGCAGCTTTGATGTGGACCAAACTTTTTTTTTTGGGTCAGGGAAGGACGAGAACCCGAAACTGGCTCGCATGAAGCCACAACACACGCGGCGCTTTTGGCTTTCAGTGCAGGCATCGTGTAAGAAAAATTGTGAAAAATGTGAATTCTTAAACTTTGTAGCCACTCCGTGATCAGTCATGTGCGGGGGGGACAGATGTTCTCCTCTGCTGGGGTTTCAGATCTGCTCTTAGTTTCCTCTGAGCGGCGAGACTCTCAGAGAGCCGACAACACTAATGTATAAACGTCTGAGTTATGGCCATTATTCTATATCCTCAGTTAATGTTTCTGTCAAACTTGCATTAGAGGTCATTTATTCTGAATGAAAGAAAAACCTAAACTTGTATCAGAACATTATCATTAACATACTGTGTAAACAACAAATGACATTATTGCACATTGTGTCATTAAAAAACAACAGAAAAGCTAATTATTCACCGTCGACTGTAATTCATGTGACGGACATCTTCCTGCATAAATACATGTAGGTTTTATCTGTGTTTTCAACACAACCTCCCAGATTTACCAAAAAATAGCTTGAAGCTTTCAGTTGAACAGTGAGAACATTCAGATCTGATGTTCAGCTGAGATGATTATAGAAAGAATGAGCTAAATATCAGGCAAAAATGCAAGTAAGCTGCTCATTATGCACCAGAGTCCCTTAAAAAAAGTGCAAAGTGTGAGATAACTATCTTTGGATGTGGCTATTAGCTACTGTTAGCTATTTAGCTCAGTTAGCCATGCAGCTAGCGGCCCTGTTAGCTGAAGTTTGCAGTCCAGATCGGCTGGACAGCTGGACTGGGACCACACGGAGCATCAGAACACAGAGGACTCAGGATGGAGGCGATTTACAGCCGCTCAGTTTAGGACTTTGACTCTCGGGTCAAGAAGACACAGCAGGCAGAGGCAGGAGAGAAAGTCAGATCTGCTAATCGGCTACCAGTAAAAACTGCATGTGGAGAGTGTTGAAACAAAACTAAGACTGTTTTCATAAGTTAACGTTTGAATCAAGTGTTTTACAATGAGTTAACGAAGAGATTCAGCTCTTTTTGATTTGGTATAAAAGTTGAATTCAGAAGATGAACCAGTTGTGTTTTATATTTATTCTGCAATGTACAACATATTTTTCTTTCTGTCTGTGATGATGTAAGTTCATTTCTTTAATGCGTCTTCCTTTAACAGCTGCAAGAACTGAGTTAAACTATGATAACAAATAGTTAAATCAGATTTAAATTACTTATTATTTTAAATCTAAGTTACACTCATTGTTTATGTGTCGGCCTGTTAACAGCTTATTAATCTAATCTCTTGATTTTTCTTGATAAAATCTGAAAACAGTGCTCCCTTGTTGAGTAACAACACAGATATATTGTTTTAGATGAATCCAGACTTCCAGTTGAGCTCCTCAGTTTGATCATTTGTACATGAATAATGCAACTTTGTGCTATTAGGCAATGTATTAAACAAATTAGGCTCATTTCTGACAGGCAGAAGGTGATTTACTGACTTGATCCCCCTGTCTTTTCAAATTTGAATGATAATGTTTGAGACATTTTAAAATTTCACCTTCAAATTCCTCTTTTCATTGACAGTGACAGATAACCTGCATATCGTACTGCTTACAACCCTGCACCACCTTCTCCATCACAGTTTTGTATTTACAGTTTTTTCAGACGGCAATAAAAGCTGCCTAATATGAGTAACCTCAGACTGTAGCTGAAGGCGAAGGCAGCATGAGAAGGTGAGTTTCTCGTTTTCCCAAAGCTCTGTTGGAGGTAAAAGAAATCACCGAGACCAGACATGCCACCGGGCAACGCAAAGAGGGAATGAGAAATTAATGGATTACTCAGTCAGGAAAAGGGAATTTCTCTGCTACTTTGTTGGGCTTAGCGAGAATGTCTGTGAATATGGAGCTTGAAAGAATTGCTTCAGACTAGCTGTATATTCAGGGCTTTGGTTCAGGCCATCGTCCCATAATTACCTGTTGTTTATACGAGGGGCTGGGCAGGTTTGGTGTGGTGCAGACTTCCTGAACAAACAGGAGGGACGGAGCAAATTCAAGGTTCACAGATGAGATGTTTAAGCCCTGTCAAAATGTAGGTGGAACAATATTAGCCAATAATTGTTAACTTTAGTAGCAACTTGAAGGGTTCTGCTTTGATCAGCAGCTTATCTTGTGTGTAACGATGACACAAGTCCCAGCAGTCCTGGGCTGAGGGATGTTTCGGTAAATTTTTGGAAATGTATGTTGTTTGCAGCTTCTGACTGAAGTGCTCGCCAGAGGATTAGGGTTAACTAAACGAAACTAAACAGCTCATCTCTATTACTTTAAAACTCACATGAACAGGTGAGGAGTGAGAAACTGAAACCTGGTGTCACTTCTTGAAGCAGATCGCTCGTGCATTTGTATAAAGAGCAAGAAGAGAATTAACGTTTCCATCTCGTTTGTGAAAGAAAGATGATCTGTTGTTCATTTATGTAACATCAGTAACTTAATGTTCATAAATGACTCACTGACATCACGAGTTACGTTGCTTAAGTAACTGAACTTCAACTCAAAGTATGATCGTTTCCTAAACCTGACTAAATAGTTTTTGTGCTTTAACCCTAAACAAACCGTACTGTTTCACAATATTAACAGCATATGTGATACTGTGTGGACTGTTTGTCAGCATGCTTTATTTTAAAAGCCTAATTACATGTTATATATTACATATTATTGATGATTTGACTGCAGAGCACTTTATGTGTAAAAGTGAAGCTAGAGAACCAGGCTGTGGTGTTTGACAGGTAGGCACTGAGAACATGTTGGATATTGATGGAAGCGATTGGGCCTTATAACCTTTATCGTTCACATCAGATGGAAAATCATTGTATTAACCTATTTCACCCCAATCCCCGGAATAAATATTGACAACGCGGGTTCCTGCACACCAAGGATACTCTGCAACTTTACCTTCCTTGCTCCATTTTAAATGTTATGGTGCGGCAGCTCCACTGTATGTGTGTGGTTACATTACTAAATGATAATAGTGGGGCACAAAACCAACTTTTTTAGGCTTAAGGAAAATAACTATTTTTGTTTTACGTGCTTGGCTGGACCAGACTAGAAAATGTCCAAATGTCTTCTTAAAGAATATCCTGCGTTTTGTCAGTTTCAAATGTTGAAATACTGTCTTGAACTCTGGTCTCTCGCTTGGCAGCCACATCACCACCAACATCCCCTTGGCCAACACCATTCTTGTATCCGAGATAGAAAGCCAGCTCATTTACATTTAATATAATACTCTGGTAACTACGCTGCCTATCGGAGTTAAAACCTTCACAGTATAACGTAGCTTTTAAATAAATGTTTCGGACATGGTGACAGTTTGGATGCTGGTCACATCACAGCAGCACTGCAGGGAAGCTCGGGTCGCTGAACAACCCAATCTGTTAAATGTTAAGTTTTTTTTCTGCGAGGTTAAGGTTGAACAATGGTGAGAGGACAAATTAAAAACAGACCGTCTTGTTTAGTTGCCGGTATGTTTGCTGGAATGTGTCCTTCTTGGTGAACTAGAGTGGTAACCTCTCACAAGTCACAAGTCATAAGCTGAAATTAAAGGCAGTTTGTTTTCTCTGGCTGGGCTTGATTAGCTAAGGCAACATTCGGCGCACATGCAACATTTATAAACTTTCTTAAGAGCATAAGTGCAGTTTACTTAGTCTCTTGTCGCAGAGGCAAAAGGTCAGCGGGAGGCTGATGTTTGGAGAAGCACATTAAATGTTGGTTTACCCCTCAGAGTTATTTTTGAGACTTTATTGACCACAGCTGGCTTCTGTATGACTAACGCTATATAATGCAGGGAGATTAAACCAAGGTTGGCGAATTATCACGTGCAACAGTCCTGTGGCACATTCCACTGAAACATAAAGAGCTCTGTACACTGGGTAGGAAGAGGGAGATCTGAATTAATCTGCAAAATCTTCATTAACATAGAGTTCAAGGAAAATTAGAGCAGGTCACAGCGAACCCCCCCTACGGGTAGCAAAGAGCAGGAACACAACAGCTACGAGCGCTTAGCACCACACATATCAAATGTATCTGTTACCCTGTCGGCAGATTGGGAATGTTTCTGTCACACGTCATATTATTGTTGTTTTCTAATGCTTCCTCAGCCCGACAACCTCCTCTACATCACAGCTGAGAGAAGTAATGACAGAACGCCTTGAGCGAAAGGACGAGCAGCACATGAAAAAGTCAAAGATCTCACTGTGTCGTCTCTTCTGCGTCTCCCCACGTCCACGCGTCACATCTCCCACAGCGATGTCCACTCATCATCAGCAGTAATTTGATTTTGGCGTTGGCGATGACAATGATGGAGATGGCGGTAATCCCCGCTATGCATTCAGAATGGAATATTTCCCAGTAGCCTCTATTGATCGGTACTGTTATTTGCCATGAGGATCAGTGTGATAATTAAAAACTAAACACATTTAGCATCTGACTTCCAAGCTTTTATTACCTCTGATAGTTCAGCGGGAAAAAGAAAAGGTCAGATTGAGGGATGGGCGATGGGTTTGACAGGTCTGGGTTTGTTTTGGATATGATGGATTGTAATGTGTTGTATAAAGACAGATTAGATGGTGATGATGTCGTCAGCACAGACATGAGATTATCCAGCCTGATTGAGATTATTTTGATGGTTTTCACTACAAAGTACAAAAAGATGTAAATTCTAAGAAAGGAAAAGAATGATGATTTTGTTTGTGTCCAGAACTTAAGACTACTCTGTATAGTTAGCTGATTAAGTTTGCTTCAAGGTTTCTTAAGATGTAACATTGCTTTGTTGCAGATGTGTGGTGCAGAGACGAAGACCCTTATAAACCCGTTACGGGATGTATGCCGGTGACAGGAGACAGTTATCTCAGAGACAGTGGTGACTGCAGTGGTATGTAACTCTGAGGGGACACACTACTCCTCAAATTCAGAACAATTATCGCCTTATCCTGGTAAATGCTTAACCACTGGATGATTTTGATACAATGTCAGAACATTTTCCAGCTACGTTATTGGCAACAAAACTGGACATATTCAACAAGACGTTTGTGGCTAGAGAAGCAGGTTATTTAGCTAACCAGGAGAGTTTTGAGCCTGAACCCAAACAAAACCATCACATTTTACTGACTTTGCAGTGAGGTAGATTTAAGCAGCAGTCACAAAGACACAAATGCAGCACATACAATCAATAAATCACATCTGTCAGTCAACACGTCTAATGAGATCATAGCGCCCGTACATACCGAGGCTCTAACAAGTGATAACACGGTCCATATGGCGGGTGGATCATGACCAGTTTTCTTTTCCACTGGACTTTCTGCAGGCGCGACGAAACTGTACATCTCAACAAGCCATTTAATCTTGTGTATCTAAATGCAAAATTATGCTAATTCTGTGCTCATGAATGTAAGCAGCTTCTTACAGATACAGAAGTCGTCTTATTTAAAGATTATTTTATTCTTCTTCTTATTCTCTTTTCCATGTTGCTGCCTGCTTGCTGCTTGGTGTTGTGGGGGGTGTTCAGCTAAAGATGAGCGGGGCGAAGACAAATGGCTTCTCTCGCTGCTATTTGGCAGCTGGGGCCCTCAATGGCTCCCTGAAGGCGCAACACATAAGAACCACAATAAGGTGGCAGGGGCTCTCTGAAGTCCAATAGCACTGAACATGATAGGAAAGTGTGTAATCTGAAATCACAGCTGTCTAGGTCTTGTTACTAGGGACACAGAAACGGTCCGATAGCTCCCTGAGGTCCAGACACGATGCCGGAGACATCAGGAAGTTTCATGAGAATACTTTATCACTGCGGTCTTCCAAGGAAAAAAAAAAAACTGGGCCAACAGTTCTATCAATAAAAGCCCAGACAGCAAAGGATCTGTCAACCAGAATTTGTTTTTGCTGTCATATGATAGAAATTAAAGAAAAATATTTCTACAGGAAAAGAAAATGCAACGAAATGTGTTAGCAGCGATCCACTGATGTGACCTTCATTGTCAGGTGGTGGACTGTTGACTGGAGCTGAAAGACAAATGTACTTTACTTTGTGAAAGTAACTACAGAGAGAACAGAGGAGAGAGAACCAGCGTCTCTGGTGAGTGCTGAGTTCACTGCGAGTTGAACACACGGACGCACACAATAACACAGAGTTCCTACATATTGTGTCTTTAAAGTTGTATGAATTCATTTTGCAGTGGCATCACTTTAAGTAATACAGAGAAAAGTTTGGCGAATGTGCTTGTTTGTTTTGTTGCAGAGTACAATGAAAAAATTGATTCGGCTCTTCTGCCCCTCAGATGATTTTATCATTGCAGCCTGTTAGCTTAGCTTATAGCATAAAGATGAGAAGCGAGGATACAGCTAGCTAAGATTTCTAGATGGAGACAGAGGTAGCAGTTTTCCCCTGCTTTCAGTCTTTGTGCTAAGCTAACTGGCCCATCATATTTAATAGACAGATATGAGATCTGAGATGATCTAACTCGTCTCCAGAATGAGCAGATTTCCCCAAACTACTGCAGCCGTTGCTTTTACAAGCTCCACTTTATTGGTGCAGAGATAAAACAGCCCACCTCACCGCCAAGCACCCCGAGAGCATACAGTGTGCTGCAGTCTAATACAACTCAAGAAAGCATTTTATCTCTCTAATAAATTAACAGCGTGGCCATAGGCCCTCGCCAGGAGCAAACACAAGCACTCCCCTGGGGGAGGCAATTTAAGGGGAGAGAGGAGGGGGACAGTGCATCAGGACACCGTTTGGACCGCTCAAATTGACCTTAAAGGCGATCTAGTGCGAGTTGCGGCAGAAATTGATGGCCACGTGTCAATGAGATGGAGACAATGAGGGCGAAAGGTAAATGTCCCTGGGTAGATGTTTGTGCATGTGCATGGCTGAAGTTTACACTGGGCCTCTCGCTGTGTGTGTGTAAATCATGAATATCCTCGCGGCCACCGCGTGTTCAAAGCCTCTTTGGAGCAATTCCACCTATTTTATTAAGCGGTTACAATTTACACATTTCAGTGGAAGTGGATATACGGCGTGCCATCGGATTGGATCCTTTCATACGTGACCGAATCCGATGATGGATGTGGCATTACTAATCAAATTCATTGTGGTAGCCACTTGGGAATTTGGCCGAGTGAAAACAAGCCGTGCATGTTTATGAAATGCAACACGATGACAATTATATTACATAATCTTGAATTATAAATGTCTTCTATGAACTCAAATAATAACTCACGCCAGGTATTTGAAACAGCTCAGAAGAAAGTAAATCAAAAGGAGACATATCAACGTGAATGATCGAAGATAAAATCACTCGACCACAGCACGGACTGCACCTCCACTGAGACACATCCATCCGTCTCTCTCATCACTTCATTTTAATACCCTTTATATTTTAGCTGGAGTCCGGCTGACCCAACATAAAGACAGCACATGTTGACATGTCAGTGTTCTGTGTTTTCTTGTCCAGAATCTGACCTGAACTCATCTTGAATGTAAAATATGTAAATAATAATAGAAATTGCATTAACATGGACATGACTGACCTTGTTTGACAAACTGGTCAGTTAGCTGGTCTCCTATTTAAATAGGCAAATCCTCGCTCTAATTGGGGTCCACATATTTTAAACAAAAACACGAGAAGATGAATCACTACAAACCGCGTTCGTCCAGCCAGACGATGCCGGAAATCAACCTGATTCCCAGATGTGTCGTGTTGCTCCCCCCCCTCACGCGCCCCATCCCCCACTCCCAGTTATTCCTGTAACCTCCGAGACTATAAGGAAATGAAAAAGGATTAGTGGGACTCTGAATCAACGAAATGACTTTAAATGACTTCTTCGGGTAGCCACAGGCCAGGCGCACAGCATGTTTAAGTTGACATTTCAATTGTACAAGTAATTTGCATTCTATTTGACTCTAAATGACACCTCCATATTAAGGATTCCAACAGCAGTTTTTTGATTTCCTCAGTTCAAAGATGAGCCGGAGATATGTGGCTTAATCAAGATATGTAGGACTCCTGTCAATCTCTGACTTAAAAACGAAAGAAAAAAGAAAAACCCTCTAACAAGGTGAGGTCTTAACTTCAATCAAATTCTTAACGTGTCCACTCGTGACACAAAGCAAATCTCCAACCGCTGCACCAAACCTTATTAAATAAAGATCACTAGCTGAACATATGTATCTGTAATATGGCAATCTGGTGAAAATTAGAAAAAGAGGAAAAAAAAGGAGGGAGTGATTGCTTTGAGGTTATCAGATGAAGCTGCAGATCGCCATCCTGTTGCTAAGATACGTGTTAATGTCACTGAATGAACCCAATAATTCTAATTGGTTGGAGTTCACGCATGTCCTCACATATTTTGCCACCTGGAGAATTAATAAGTCTTGTATTGCTTTCTGCAGAATGGTCATTTAATCCTACTGGGTCAGAATTACATGACGAAAAGCTAAATATGATCACAGTGGATATTCATGTCTGAAAAGTACATAAAGGGACACCAAGACCAGCAGGGCACAACTTAACTGGTTGCAAGAAGTCCAAATGTTTTCTAACATGTTAATGGCCTGGATCAAAAATCTTTTACAGCATTTTATGTTTGTTTTTTGTTTTTTTTTGTTTTTTTGTTTTTTTTGAGAATTGTTGGTCCCATTTAGAGTAAAACAGATGTTGAAGCAGGTGATGCTTCAAGGCGTGGCCATCTTGTGATTGACAAGTCATCCATGGCGTGTCTTCAGTTTCTCAGTTGGATCCAGTCACGATTTTCTCCCCACTTCTTCCAAATATCACCACTTCTGGCTCCAAAAAAATCAATATGGCGACAACAAAAATGCCAAACGCAAAGCTTTAAAACCGTAGCTCTGAAACTGAGAGCTGTCACAGTGCCTCCACTCACTATTTATCAATTATTTTTTATGTTCAGAATAGGAGGTGAAATGGTCAAAGGTTTGTTTCTATAGCAGTTTCACCTGTTTCAGTCGAGTGGCCTGAAATGTGTGAACAGAAAGGAAGTTACCTGACTTGTGCAGATTTGTCTTTTCATTCAAGAAGAATAAGATTTTAAGACACGTTGCTTGTTACAACCACACAGTCACTTTGTTTGTTTTTAAGCAGCAAAGAGAAAAATCCTCGATGCCCGAAGACAGAACATGATGTTCTAGAGGCAATTTGGGACGTTTTGAGGAACACAGTGTTACTCGCTGTTGTGTTTGAGGCGAGAGCTGCGGTGGTAATCCTCAGCTAGAACAAAATAAAACTGAAGACGCAAGAAATAAGATATTTTGGGGCTGGATAGCTATCAGCTGCTGCAAGATGTGTTTGCTGCTTTGTAAAAATGAAGGACTTGTCGAGATTTTTTTTGTATTTTTGCCATTTTTTAAATCCGGCGTATTTCTTTGCATGATGCACATTTCATTTCGTCACAACACACTTTGCAATAAAGGTTAATATTTGTGTGCAAGAAAATCATATTCATATCTATTTCTCCACATTGTGGGTGAAATCTTTTGTTTTTAATATTTTACTTCTCGAAACAACTCCGTGGACACACAACATTCGTCTTTTCATCTTTTCATCTTTGCCTTCCTGCTTTCCTTCCCCTTTCTGTTGTTTGATCTCATGGTGAGAAGGGAAACCAAGGCTCCTTCCCACCTGTGTGAAAGAAGACAACACAGACACTCACAATCATGTCATCATTTTCTGTCTGGTATCCTGATAATCCATGAAAACTACCTCTTCTTAGCAACACATACAACAGATATACAGATACAGATGAGGACAGCCATATGACAGGAGTATACGTACTCTCAAGCACTATTTTCTTTCTCTCCTCTGTAGAAGTCGGTACTCAGTCGTCACCTTTCTATCTATTTTCTCAAGGTCAGAACATGATGGGTGGATGGCCAGACGCGAGACAGAGGTAATGAGTTTGAAATGGCATTTAGAGCAGCGAGAGGCTCGGGACTCACACCTGACTCATCACACTATGGATTCAGAAAGAATAGATAGTGTTAATGAAAATATACGGCTCAGTCCTGGGTTCAGACTGGCAGAGAGAAGAGATAAACCACTGCTGGAGACTGAAAAACAGTGAACATGTTCACAATTTCATCTCATCTTAAATCATTAAAATCATATGTTTCCTGAAGTAAATGACGATTTTGAATCTGAGGTGGTGAAATTTTAGAAAGACGAGAAACAAATGACTGAAAAATACGTTCAGTGTTCATCGACTGTCAAAACTGCCTTTATTTCATCTCGTTCTTTTGTGCAGAGTGCTGATGTGCTAACTGAGTGTGATGGGTTAGAAACTGAAAACATTGTTTAGCATCTGAGAGACTCTTTTTTTATTCATTGGCTTTAGTCATTTACACACATCATGTGGGATCATGGGAGTTGTTGTCTTCATTGTTAAACAAACACCACTGCTGATGAAAATACACGACTCGGGCAGAAATATTCATGTACGAGGTATAAACGATGATTTCCAGTCTTACTCACCGACTTCCTTCCTCACTCTCTGCTACCTTGATAAAAAATGTAGATTTCTTTGGGTTTGAATGATGTAGGTACACGACTCAACAAAATACACAACAATGATCAAGTCGTTTTTGGACATTTAAATGCAGAAATGTTACATATTCCATCTTTAGTAGCTGGTTATTAAGGTTGGTTAAGTGTTTGACTGTTAAAAGACACCAACACACTGTGAAGACTCCACAAACTGTGTGTCCATCATCCACAGATGTTGTTGTTGTTAAAAGCTTTAAGCTGATGAAGTCAAATATCAGGTAACTTGCCTGAGTTTGGTATTCAACACTTGTTCTGGTGGTAAATTACAAAGATGTTCAGACCTGAGTTGATGCAAATGTTCTGTATTTTTATGTCTGTATGTCTGATTTGAGAGGAGAAACGGCTTCAACCTGCAAAAATAACTTGCATCAACAAAACCTCGTTGCTCCTTTTTATGCATTCTAGGCCCGTGTTTGCTCTTGTAAATGTCCCCTTATACCCCAGGGCATATATCTGCTCTCACGGGCCGGAGCAAGGGGAGAAACAATCATGTTTAGGCCATCCATGAATGACAGAGACTTTTCAATTGTCCTGTCAGAAGCACGGCAGAGACCAAATGTTTTTTCAAGCCTTTTACTGCTCTCAGTCTCGACGCCGCTCTGCCATGAGAGGAGAAAATGCTTGTTTACCCAGAAACCAACGGGCCTCGCTGATTGCCATCCCAACGGTAATGGCCAAGGATGAGGCAGATCAATAGCCATCTACACCCATTCCTAAAGCAATAACATTCAATAGGAAAACCCATTTACTTTTACTTACCTTTGCTTTATTTTGTTTTACCATAAGAACAGCCAGTTCTGATGAAGATGGGATTCGACTGGACGGGCAGTTGTGGTTATGGATCTTTTTTCTGCTTTTATTACTTTTTTTTTTTATTTATTGCAGTGTTGATAACAATAAGTGCAGTAACAGACAAAAGGTTAAGACGGTGAACCGGTAACTAAACTAAACGTATCAGAGAATGTCCGAGTCCGAGTCTGATCAAGAAGCCATCATCTTTACTGTGTGATGGATTTGACTTGTTTACTCATTTGACCTTGAATTGTGGACACTGATGGAGAGCAGAAGCTTTACTGTTACAGCCGAGCGATGATTGCTGCCATATAAGGATAATACCAATTTATGGCCCAGGGAACACATAAAAACACTCAGTCATTATCACAAAGAAGGGTTTTTTTCTGTCTTCTTCTTTGTATTTTGTCTCTTTTACAAAATATATAATTTGCCTCTGACAGTCAACAACGAGTGTTTGAGTCAGAAAGGTTATTTTAATGCTACATCAGTGTGTGTGTGTGTGTGTGTGTGTGTGTGTGTGTGTGTGTGTGTGCCAGCACATGCATGTGCACACTCTGGCTCGGTGAAAACAGGAAGTTTAATAAGAGTTTGTGTGTTCTGCTGAACTTGCCTCGGAGCCAGTTCACAAATCCTCCTGCAGTCAGAGCAGCCAGCTCTCCCAGGTGAACCGCTCTCACATCAAATTATCTCCAGTTCTCTCGGATGGAAAAAAAAGGATAAGAAGTTGCTTTATTTGTTGAAAACACTTTTTTTTAACACACTTTCATTCAATATTCACCTCAATATTGCTCTTCACCGCAGTATTGAACCGCTGCCTTCCACCCTTTTGTCTCGCCAGGTTTTCTCCTGATGCAAGGTGAATTACGTTTCTGTATCTTTTCCATTCTGCGGCTGTTGTTTGACTCCATCTACCAAACTAAACACCCGTTCTGGCTGCCCTCTGTATAACCTTGCATCTAACTCCAAAGACTTCCCCGAATCCTTAGCAAAGCTTCTGGGAATGATATTTCTTTACTTTGGCACACCGCTGACCTGCTGTAGATATTTATTTTCTTCTTCTTCTTCTCTTTTTTCTTTCTCAAACAACGTTATCACACTCAGCGTGCACCGCTGTGGACAATTTGTCAGACTGTTGTTGTCACTGCTGTGTCAGTATGAGACAGTGCTGCCTCTCTAAAGATGCTGCATCAATGATATATATACTGTATATACATCATAAATAATATAACGTTCAACATTTTTAAGTCAAAGAAAGTTTTTGGACTCTCCCTGTCTGGACGTTTACTTTAGCAACATATTTCATAAGTCCTCATTTGTCCCAGAAGCAAATATTCAATAAACCTCACATTGTGACGTGACATATAGAAGGTAGCAGCAGTAAGCAATAATGTGTTACTGCAGAAGAGTTCAGAGGGGTTCAGAGAGCTCCTGGTGTGTTTACAGACCCAGAAGACATTTTCTGTGTCTGTCACCATTATTATAATACTACATTGTATAAGAGCACATCATGTATTCAAATGATCATATTATATTTCATGGAAACGTCAAAAGCCAACGGATCAAGTGGTTTTGCAAACCACAGACATAATCTTCACATTTATTATATTGCAGCTTCATTTTTCTGTAGGTTTCATTTTTAACTTGTTGATGTGACGACACAGTCTGGTTAGGTTTCGGCCCAAATTCCACTTAGTTTTGGTTTGGAAAAGATCATTACACCTGGTTCTGTCGCTACAAATATGGCTGGAAAATATCCCGATATCTCGTCCAAAAAAAAAAGAAAAATGTTTTGTTCCCAACTGCAAATTGTTGAGATGTTTTTAGAATTTGCTTACGAATATTGAAACACAGTCTTGAACAGTGGTGTTGTGCTTCATACCAACATTGGACAATAGCGAGATCATATGTGGTTTCTGTGGTCACGTTTTAGAACCAATTACAAAATGTATGTCTTGATTTATAATAAGTATAAAAAGTCAGGAGATGCTGTTCAGTTTTATGAGTAAAGTTGTCTTAAACATTATATAACTGATCAGCCTTGCGTGCTGACATAGCTTTCAATATGAACCGAGCACATGTGAGGGGAAGGTATGCCAACTGTTTAATCCTGCTCGTTTTAAAATAGTTTGCTATGTAAGAACCAATCCATTTGGCTAATTGCTTGGCAAAGCTTTCCACGAGCGTCTTATTGCCAGGAAGTGATACTGTATCATGTGTCGACATGTCTTTCCAGGATGAAATACTGTATATCAGTGTTGAGATCTGAGAACGTCACTTCTCTTTCTGTCTTAAATCACAATTTTACCAACACAGAACAAACACAGAATAACAGTAATAACATTTGGAATATGACCAAACAGAAGTGATGATTTTGATGGAGCAGCCACAGGTGTACGTGAATTCAGCAGCTCACTGGGCTTCACCCTAAAAGGTAAGGAACAATTAATCATCCTGTATCTGCACTGCAACCAGTATTGTTTCCAAATTTATCACGATGCCGGGCCTTTGCAGGCATCCGTGTGTCACATCATGCCATCCCACAGTAGGACACATGGGATGTCAGCTGTAAATTAGGTGGCACACAGTGACCCCTCGCTGTTCCAGCTTTGGTTAATCCGGGCCGAGGCAGGCAGAGGACACGGCAGGACACATTGATCCCTGTGACTTAGGTGTTCAAACTCCATTTATGTAATTCAGACTATATCCCAATTTGTGGATGCTATGAGTGTGTATGTTTGGGTGGTTTATTCAACAGCCAATCAGTGGAGAAATGCTGGACATGTTAATGCCAGGCTCCACACAGGAAGTGTAGTGGCACTGGTGTCCTGCTCTACTTATTAAGATTATATAGAACAAAACCTACAAAACCTTTTGGCTGTTTCAGAGCCACGATCCATCTGCTGATGCTCCCTGTTGGTCCCACAGTGAGCACAGGTTTATGCTGAACCATCTGCATCAGATACATTGGTCATGTCGTCTTGTAAACAAATATTCTCCATTGAATTTTCAAGTTTAAACACAGATAATTCTGTTTCAATAATTCTATTAATAGTTGGGTTTATAGGGATCCAGTGTACATCAGCAGTTTGAGTCCAGGTCGAGGATTTTAACTTCTCATCGCTCCTCTTCTCTCTATCTCCTCTCAAAGCTATAGACTCTCTAATGAAGACATAAAATGTGACGAATCCTTACGACACGATTGATTTCTGCGACAAGATTACACAAGTTTGTGTTTCCAGTTTTGGATAATTCCGACTCGAGGGTCAGACTGCGGCATTTTCAAACCTATCAGTCAGTTTAGGGATCTTACTAGTGCAAAATAACTTTGGGTTAACAGAACACAAATCTCAGCTCTCAGTGACAAGTAGTCATTTTCGTTATCCAAATATGGATCGAGCTGATTAGCTGTTTGGTTCGTTTCTAAAAGTTCAAACCAAATGAATGAAAAATGGACCTGAAATAAACTAAAGTGCTTGTTTACATGTGCGTGTGTGTCTCTAAATATGTCAGTGTTCACGTCCACATGTGTCTTTGTGTGCGTTCTTCTCTCAATAGTGTCCATAAACTTTCCCCACAGTCCTATTGCCTTTATCAGCATAAAGCTTCCTAAACAGCTGCAGCCGTCCACCAAGAACCCAGGACAGCTGGTCATCCACACACACACACACACACACACACACACACACACACACACACACACACACACACACACACACACACACACACACACACACACACACACACACACACACACACTTCCTCTCCTCAGCCTCTTTCCAATCCTCTTGTATCTATCCCAGGTGGAATTGGGTTGAACAATGGCCTGATGGGAAGGGTGTTGTTTGGTGGGCTTGCTGGATAGTGGAATCCTCCCCAAGGTGACCTCTGACGGGTGGTGGGGGGAAGAGTTGAGGGCTTTGACGGTGTAATGGACTGGTGTCAGTCTGGCCCGAGATGCTCAGCCGAGTAATGATATCATCTCGCTGCTGGGAGGTAAAAAAAAAAAAAAAAAACGACTACACAACTACAATTTATTTTGTGTTGCTGTTTTTTCCCCCGTCTCATTGCTGGAATTGAAAGTTGACACGGTCGTTTTGCTGTGATGTGTTTACGGCAATTTTGTGACCCTAAAAAAATCAATTGAGTTTAGATCCAACATTCATGAGGAGGCGCCATTTTTCATAACATACGTGTCGCCTGTGTGTTTTTGTTTTTATCCAATCGCTGTGATGCAAAGAATATGAGGGAAAAAATGTGGACAAACAGCTGCAGATAATCTAAATTTCCAAAGTAGTTTTCTCAGAAAAAACATTTGAATTGAACTGTTATTTCCACATTTCAATTTATTGTGTCTTCGCAATTTAATCCGTGTTTAGACTGATGTCCTAAATGTCCTGGGACCATTCACTGGGGCCAAGAAGTAGCTTTTGAGGACATTTTAAAATATCGAGATAGAAACTATGTATCACAATACAGACAAACAAAATCACATTATTATATTTGAATCATCTAAACTGAAGCCACTGAATGCAATATTTCCTTACACAAAGCTCAAAATGATGCAACGTATTTGTACACAAAGAGTGAAGAAGAATACAGCCTGTAAATTAGTCTGACAATTACTCTACATATACTTTGCTATGCTCCAATTCTTTTTCTACGATGAATGATTATGTAAAAGAAAATATAAATTCTGAACATAATCCATAAAGATGATCGCAAGACATTTTTGAAGATGATGCATATTTATTGTCTACGCTGCTGATTAATGCGCCTGTGTGAAAGAGAAAACTGTATTAATTGTGTGAGAGAGTAACAGATACATCATGTGTGTAATTCTTTGTACATCTGTGTGTGTGTGTGTGTGTGTGTGTGTGTCTGTATCCACTTCAATAATTGGTCCAAACACAAAGTGAGACGGGGCACAATTACAGCAGAACGGTAATTAGCAGATGCTGAAGCAATGCGGCTCGTAAATCTGCCCATCGCCGGTGATACTGTATGTCAATGAGGCTTCGCAGACTCACATGAGATCCGGATCAGGCTTTAATTACCTTGAAATGAACCAAGTTTGAAAAAAAAAGAAAAAAAAGAAAAAAAAAAAGTATCTTGAACTTTCATATATATTGATCTTAATTATTTCAGCCCCAGAGGGTTCAACACACACACAAAGTGAAAACAGAAGAGTGTTTCTGCCTCCTCCTCCTCCTCCTCCTCCTCCTCCTCCTCCTCCGTCTTCTGACAGAGATTTTGCTCTCTTGGTGTGGAGGTGTTCAAAAAAAAAAAAAGAAGGAGAGGAAAAATAGCCCGGGGCACCTGGCAGAGGATTTGACCTGTTCCCTTGCAGTCAGAGGCAGAGAGGCAGAAAACGCACTTTTTCCCACACTAGCCACATTCAGGTTTAAAGATTGGAAAGTAAAGCGGAGCCCCTATAGGTGAAAGCCTTCATCTCTCCCTCTCTCTCTCTCTCTTTTTCAATATGTAGGTGCGTGCAGCGTGGAACAATCCGGACATTGTGCCGACCCGCCCCGCCCGCTCTCAGCTTACACACCCAAAATAAGATAAATAATAATAAAGGTTTCCACGTTTATCAAGGGTCCCGGGGCCCGCCGCGTCACGTCAATTTACTCTCAGTCTTATGGCATCACAGCTAGTCACGCGATGGTGTGTTAACCCCCTTGATGATGTATTAAGTTGGATATATAATACGCTGCGATAGATGAAAGTTGGCCCATATGAAAACTTTCACTCGGCCCTCTCTGCTCGGTCCATTCAGCTCTGTTTAATGGAGCGCTTCCAGGACTGAGGCGTGGAAAAATACAGGATAATAAGTTTGAAAACAATCACATCAATGTGGCTTCATGGACATAAAGACCTTTTTAAATTTCATCAAGCATTGTTTTGAACATCACGACCCTTAAAAATTTCACCAAAACACTTCTGGGTGGGGGTTATAATTAAATCAACAACTCTCAGTCCCTTTATAGTGCAAGTAATAAACACAATATATGTCCTCTATTGATTTAAAATGCCACAGAAATATATTAAACTTACTACTACACAGGAGAATTTGTATGTCAATCACACAGCTATTTGACAATAACTCATGTTTTCCACAATGGCTCCGGTACCACGGGATAACACTCCAATTCTACCGCACTGCACAATAACCATATTTCATATTTCTGGGAGAGGGGTGCGCGGAATCGCTGACGGCGTTTTTCCTGCACTGTATTTTCATGGTGGAGTTGTGCCCGATGATGGTTATGATAATTTGATCTGAGAAGACACAGAGATTTGAACTAGCAGAAAGGAGGATGCAAATCCCTCAGTAAATCCCTACACTATATAGCCCCCAGCCTGCCGGGAGAGTTTAATATCTACTGGAATGATTAAACTGAAAAGGTGAAACCACCATTGTAGTAATAAGAAGTGGGGCTGTGCAACAGGGGTTGGAGAGTGGGCTAATAGTTTGCACTGCAACTCTGACCTCCAGTGTACACAGACGAGCCCGGCTGCTAATTTCACCAGTACAGATGCATATTTTCCTTCTTTTACACGATTCAAATCTGAATATCCTCAACAAATGGAACAATTATTATCCCAGTTCATGTCTTTTCCCAGGCTTCAATTATGAGCAGGGAAACAGGCTACAGATAAATATAAATACATATACATATAAAAATACAATACACTTTTTAGCAGTTGTAAATAAAAAAATAGGCTTACTGTTTCTCCTTAACTGCACAATAAAATAAAATACTCTATATTTAACCTCCCAAAAAATTGGTAAAGCAAATTTGAGATTTTTCAAACCAGTCAGAATACGAGACCAGAGGAGGTTTTTTCATTAAAATCGATGTTAAATCACCTTTTTGTGATATTCTGGGGCATTAAAAAAACCAACTGAGACATGATGACTGTGTAGCTGCATGACTTCACAGAATCTACAGCAAATTTAGTGTTTCTACCTCTGACAGAAAAAAAAAATAATCTGTGAGGCTGTTTCTTAATAAACTAAACACCCTCAAAG